>NW_022900949.1:4958251-4959245 GCF_012274545.1 Fukomys damarensis
CCTCTTTTTCTGTCCTCTCCCTGGCCTGTCTCCCTCCTCCTCAGGCAGGACAGAGGGACGGTTATGACTGGAAGGACAACCGCACTACTTTCCAAGGTGCTGGGGCCAGGAGAAAGGCTTGTCTGCCAACAGATGTTACTGAAGTGCAGAGGAGAAAGAAGCAAATGGAATTCACAAAGTCTTCTTGTGTATTTTTCACAAGGTGCAATGTCTATGGGCAGCAACAAAGACCTTCTACCAGGAGGACATACACCACTGCTCCCTGTGTCTTTTCTGAAGTACATTGGAGTCCAGTGTGCTGGTTCCTCTGCAATCCTCATGCTAAATAAAAACTACAGTGGACCTACTACAGGTCACTACTTCTAAGCCCCCAAACCAGAACATGTTCTGTATAGCTTCTTTAGAAGGAATATGTGCACATGGTTGGGCATGGGGGCACACACCCTAATCCCAGAACCCAGGAGACTGAGGCAGGAGGATCACTTTGAGTTTGAGACCAGCCAGGTCCCACAGTGAGTTGAAGGACAGCCTGAACTACACAGACCCCGTCTTTTAAAAAAGTATAAACACACATATTTATAAACACAGTCAACAATCACATTTTTCAGTTACCTGGCTGAGCACTGCTCGGTCTACATAAGCACACCACACCTCATTCCTGCAGAGAATGCAAAAGAAACACAGGGAGGTTTCCCTGTCCAGAGGGGTGATAAAGGCTCGAGGAAGGGTACATGAAGAAAGGCTGGGCTGGAAAGCGCGAGCCCCGACCGAGTTAAAGGACAGCATCTAACTAATGCTGCATTTTAAAATGACGTGGAGAAAATACTGGAAGCCAGTGCAGAACATATCCAGCCAGGGGTGATAAAGGAAGGGTACATGAAGAAAGGCTGGGCTGGAAAGCGCGAGCCCCGACCGAGTTAAAGGACAGCATCTAACTAATGCTGCATTTTAAAATGACGTGGAGAAAATACTGGAAGCCAGTGCACAGTGCAGA
>NW_022900949.1:4960922-4973168 GCF_012274545.1 Fukomys damarensis
GATAGCCCATAATCAGCCAGCTCTTCCAGGTTTTAAATTTTTTTTGTTCCCACCCAGTGGATACCATTACTGTGTCTCTTCCTTCGTGGTCAGCGAAAATATGAAACCATACTTAACATTGCCCACATCAAATCTCTAGGCTCTCCTATGGCTTTTTCTAGTCCTCAGGACACTTTGTGCCTGGGGATCTGTTTAGACATAGCACAGTAGAGATGCAGCCTAACTCAGAAAATAATAGATGAGGAAGAAATATTGGAAACATTGTTCTCCATCATGGAAATGTACAGGAAAGTTTGAACCATGAGATGGAGTGTTACAGTTGTGCATGTTATCAGCTAAGAAGACTGAAATTTATGTACTTGTTTGTCATGGGGGACACAAAACTCTTGGTCAAAGTTTCCTTCCTGAACAGTAGAAACAGTAATAAGCAATGACTGAAAAGTGGTTAAGGACAAACAAATACACACACATACAACAAAATAATAACAACGTGTATAGAATGAAGGAAGAAATATAATTTTCAGGGTGAAAAGAGCCAGCATATTTAAATTCACAGAGTTTGCCTAAGGGACCACAAGTTCCCTTTTGTTCTGAGCCCCACGGTCCATGAGAGGCAAGTGATTGCTCTGCTGAGGAGACTTCCCAGGGCCTCCTTCACATCCTTGTTCCTCAGGCTGTAGATGAAGGGGTTCAGCGTGGGGGTCACCACGGTGTACAGCACAGAGGCGATCATGGCTGCTCAGAAGAATGGGCCCCGGAACAGCTGAGGTACAGCTGACGAACTGTTCCACAGAACAAGGAGACCACACACAGATGAAACCCAGAAGTGGAAAATGCTTTATACCTGCTAGAGGAGCACAGTCTTGTTAAGGAAGAGATGATCTGAGAATAAGAGAAGAGGATCCCAGTCACAAGAAACACACAGACCTGGGCTGCTGCTACAAGCAAGCCAATGTTATTGATGAGGGTATCAGAGCTGGCCACCTTGAGAACCTGAGCTAAGTGACAGAAAAAGGTGGGATTTCAGCGCCTACATGGAAGTTAAGTGGCTTGATAGGTAGAATGTGAATCAGGGATACCCAGACAATAAGAAGCCAAGCCATCAGAACCAGAAGACTACTACCAAGAGTTTGTGATAACCATGTAGGTTAGTGGTAGACCGACGGCCACAAAGTGGTCATAGGCCACCACAGTGAGTAAATAAATCATCCATCCCAGTAAAAGGCATAAAAAATACACCTGATCCAGGCACACCATGTAGGAGATGTCTTTGCTCTGTGCCTGGAAATTCACCAGCATCTTGGGGACTGTGGTAGAGGCGGAACGGATGTCCACAAAGGACAGCTAGGACAGGAAGAAGTACATGGGGGTGTGGATGGAGTCAGAGATGACGGCCAGGATGAACTGTGATGCTCCTATGTGGTCCATTGCTTCCATGTCAACGGTTTGGCTCCTGAGAAACAAGCAAAAGTTCAGAAACATATACCTAAAATTCCAGCAGCTATCACTTCATATGATCCCACTTGAACTGGTGTCCCTCACACCTCCTAAGTCCTGCTCTGTACAGCGATTCCCATAGGCAATTGGGTTTATTTCACTTTTACATATTTATAGCTCCAGAAATATCTTTTTTTCATAACCAATCACTTCCCCTTTTTGAATTTGTGGACATCAGCTAGTTTCTTCTTTGTTATTATGCTTTTAGTTGATAGTTTTCTTGATAGTTCCTATAATTTTAAAGTCTGATATTTATATACCAATGTTGAAACATGGATTCACAACTCAAACATATATATTTTTTTCCTCATTGAGTTTTTGGTACATTCTAGGTATACAGTACAGTTACATTCATTATTGGGATCTTCTACCTTTACATGACAGGTCTTGGTTCTGATTTTTTCCCCCTGACCCTGCCCTCCCTTCAGTCCTCCTCCCCTCCCCCTTAACAAACATCTCATTTCCATTTTTTCAATTCTCATACGTTTTTCCCTTATTAGCTTTCAAACATATACTTTTTGAGGTAACAGGAGTACAACTCAGGGCCTTGAGTTTGTGAGGCTGGTGCGGGGCCATTGAGCTAAATCCCTGGCCATCAAATAATTTTTGTTCTATGACTGAATAATTTCTACTGATATGACTCCACCTTATTATAAATGGGCTAATTACTGCTGCTATTATTTTGTAGATAGTAGGTGAATTAATAAGTGATAGCTGTCATTATTATTATTTCAGATACGTACTTTACCCAAAGCATATAATAGAGCTGAATTTAGATATTGGATTCTTCAGTGGGATTTGATGAAAAATAATTTCATCCTGCAAGTTACTACTATTTAAACTCACTTAGCTACAAACACTTTAGCTTTCCACTATAAATTATGTGTTCAATACACAATAAGACTGAATAAAGAAGTTAAATGGTACATTGATGTAACATTTCTTTTGTGCTCCCTCTGCTATACAGTATTATTTGACAAATGTGAGATGATTGACATAACAACAAATCTAACCTGCATGTGTATCCTTTGGCAAGATCTTCCTAAAATAGGGCAAACATCATGGGTGAAATCACTATCTTTGCACATACAAGGGGTTAGCTGACTCTTCTAACCACCAATCAGCATTGCTAATTATGACTATCTCTATGAATCCTTCTTTCAAAGAGTGTCTCCCAGGTGAGACCTCCTAATTGAGAAAAAGAAATGTGGACCACATAGACTGTAGGAGCAACCCAAACCACACTAATACTAAAATAAAGTATCTGGGTGCAGGAAAAGCATTTGACAAAATTCAACACCATTCATGATAAAAACCCTGCAAAAAATTGGAATAGATGGTCTATATCTCAACTTAATAAAGGCTATCTATGAAAAACCAACAGACAACATCATATTAAATGGCCAAAAACTGAAAACCTTCACACTAAAATCAGGAACAAGGGCCAGGGATCCAGCTCAGTGGTTCGGTGACCTGCCTAGCAAGCGCAAGGACCCGAGTTTGATCCCCGGAACCAAAAACAAAACAAAAAAAAATCAGGAACAAGACAAGGATGCCCACTATCACCACTCTTCTTCAATATAGTTCTGTAGACATTAGCCACAACAATTAGACAAGAGAAAGAAATTAAAGCAACAAAGACAGAAAAGGAAGGAGTTAAACTGTTATTATTTGTTGTTGATATGATACTCCACATTGAAGACCAAAAAAACTCCAACAAAAGACTTCTAGATGTAACTGACTCTTTTAGCAGAGTAGCTGGACACGGGGCCAACACCCCAAAATAAATAGCCTTCTTGTACACAAATAACACACTCACTGAGAAAGAAATTAGGGGAGCAATTCTTTTCACAATAATATCCAAAAAATGAAGTATCTAGAATATCAATCTATTGAAAGAAGCAAAAGACCTCCACACTGAAAAAATTTTCGATCTCTGAAAAAAGAGATCGAAGCGGACATAAGAAAATGAAAAGACATCCCCTGCTCCTGGGTAAGAAGAATCAACATAGTGAAAATGGCCATGTTCTCGAAAGTGCTACATAAGGGCCAGGGATTTAGCTCCGCAGTTCGGTGGCCTGCCTCGCAAGCGCAAGGAACCGAGTTTGATCCCCGGTACCAAAAAACAAACAAACAAAAAAAAAGTGCTACACAAATTGAATAAATGCCAATTGAAATTCCAAAACTATATTTCACAGAACTAGAAAAAAGAATCCAAAAATTCATTTCAAACCATAAGAGACCGAGAATAGCAAAAGCCATCCTAGGCAACAGACGCATGGCAGCAGGTATAATAATTCCCAATTTGAAACTATACTACAAAGCCACTGTGATAAAAACAGCATGGTCTGGCAAGGAAACAGACCTGAGGATCAGTGGAACAGACTGTAACATAAAGAAACAACTGCAGATATATTGAGCTACCTCATCTTTGACAAAGGAGCTGACCATCCTCACTGGAGGCAAGATAATCTCTTTAATAAATGGTGTTGGAAAAACTAGATTTCCATCTGCCAAAGATTAAAACTAGACCCTTATCTTTCACCAGGCACTAAACTAAAATCCAACCAGATTAAAGATCTAAATATTTTAAAAGAAACACTAAACTTGCTGGAAGATAAGTTAGGCAGAACCCTTGAAGACATTGACATAGGAAAAGACTTTATGAACAAATCCTCTGTAGCACGGGAACTAACAGAAAGAATCAACAACTGGGAACTCATCTTATTAAAAAGCTTCTGCACTGAAAAAGAAACCATCAACAGAACTAAAAGACAACCTACAATGTGGGAAAATATTTTTTACCAGCTGCTCCTCAGACAAAGGACTATTATCTAGAATATATAAAGAACAATCATCCCCCCAAATATAAAGACCCGATTCAAAAATGGGCATCTGAAATGAACAGACATTTCTCAGAAAAAGAAGTAAGAGCACTAAATAAATATATGAAAAAAGGTTCCACACCACTGCTCATTCAAGAGATGCAGATGAAAACAACACGAGGTTTCACCTCACCCTACAGAGAATGGCTGCTATCAAGAAATGAAATAATAACAAATGTTGGCAATCATATCACAGAGAAGTATGTGTACCCATGTTTATAGCGGCACAGTTTGTAATAGCTAAAAATTGGAAACAGCCCATTTGCCCATCCATTGGAAACTGGATAAAGAAGATGTGGTTTTTCTATAAAATGGAATACTATTCACCCATAAAGAATGAGAATCTAGAGTCATTCATAGGAAAATGGATACATTTTGAAGATATACTACTAAGTGAAATAAATAAGTCACACATGTATAAATACCAAATACTTTCTCTGGTGTGAAAAACTATAATGCTACGTAAAATCCTAGTGGTATAATTGACAATGTGAAACAGGAAGAAAGGGGCTAAAGTTGTAGGGAAAGTGGGAGGGGTAGGGGAAAGGGAATAAGGGAAAGAAAAAAATGAAAAAAATGGAAATAAAGTGTTTGTAAATGGGAATGGTAGGAGGTGGTGAATGGAGGGCAGGGACAAGGGGAAAAAAATGAGAACCAAGTCCTGTCATGCAACGGTACAAGATCCCAGTAATGAATGTAACTGTAGCATATACCTAAAATGTACCAATAAACTCAATGGGAAGAAAAGAGATATTTGAGACATTTATAGCTAAACAGTTTGACTGAGAGATCATACTCTTAAGTGAAATATGTTGAACATGAATGTATAAGTATCATATTGTTTCTCTCATGTAAGAAACCATAAGTGTGAAAAAGGATTAAAATATATAATGGATAATATGAAATAGGAAAAACATTTAAAATAGGGGGCACTAAGAAGAGAGAGAGCAAAAGGTTGGAAGAGAAAAACAAGTGAGAAAAGAAAGATAAAATAGAAACAAATGCTTTGTAAATAAAGAGGGAATAGTCAAAAGAAATGGAGAAAAATAAAACTTAAGATATATGACACACAGGTGCAGTTTTCATATGATGGATGTGAATATTATGTATATCTAAATTATACTAGTAAACTTTATTAAAAATTTAAATGTCTAAATGGGATATTGCAAAAATAAGAAAAAAATTGGAACAGCTGATCAAAACAGACTAAAACATTGAAGATAACTTCACAAAATACATAAATCATTGAGGTTATATCAGAGAGAAATACTTGAAATAAAAATCTATAGAATTCTTAAATGTAGAAAAAGACAATGTGCAGACAGTGTGTCTGGAATAGAAGACAAAATGGTGAATTATGAGGTACTCAGAGAGGCCATAAAAATGAGGGAACAAGAAAAAACTACCTAGAAGCTTCTGGATGACACTAAAATGACTAGT
Source organism: Fukomys damarensis (assembly GCF_012274545.1). NCBI lineage: Eukaryota > Metazoa > Chordata > Mammalia > Rodentia > Bathyergidae > Fukomys > Fukomys damarensis. The sequence goes on from NW_022900949.1 coordinate 4,966,745, forward strand.
TTAATATAACTGGAGTTACAAAAAAGCTCGAAGAGCATATACATAGAGTTACTAATATATTTACAGAAACTGTAGGAGAAAATTTCCCAAGTACAGGAAAAGAGTTCAATGTATAAGGAAGTGAAACATCAGAACAAATATTTTGAAAAAAGAATCTTACCAAGAGGTGTCCTTATGGTACTGTCACATAGCCAACAAAAAGCGCAAAGTCAAAATTCTTAAAAAGAAAAACCCCCCAAAATTAGATAAAGGTGAACCCTTTAGAATTACAGCACGCTTCTCAACACGAACCTTAGAGGCCAGAAGACCTTGAAGTGAAACATTTCAGCCACTGAGGGCAATCAGCTTCCAGCCCAGAATAACATCCAAAAAGCTTCCTTTAACTCAGAAATAAGGACCTTTCATGGAAAAGATAAGCTGAAGAGATGTACGACTGCAAAACCTGCACTCCAGGAAACACTCAAGAATATTCTAGACGAAACCATGAAACCAACGAGGCTAAGATGAAATGAAAACACCAAGCAAGGACAATGGATAAACTGCAGTTAAAAATGACTAAGTCTGTTTTGTTTCCACCCTGGGTCCACAGATAACTGTGAACTTCCGGCCCCAGAGCAGAGTCACCTCCTAAGTGATCTGCTTAACATGAGCACCGTTTCTCATTTTTGGATGTGTGCGTGTCACCGTCCTGACTGTGGTGCCCTGGACCAGTTCGTGGACCTCTGCAGCACATTGAGTGTGTCAGCCATTAAGAACCACTGCCTTTGTGGAGTCCCAGTGTTGATTTTTAATTTTGCTTGTCTTTTACACTTCTCTAAGCATAATTTTATTACCCTAAATCTTACCTACTTCAGTGGTTCCTAATTTGTTATGTACCCTGCCCTCCTCCTTAATATCTACTTGGACAAATTTCTCAGTACCAAAGTGATCTATCAACTCTGCTATATTCTCTTGTCACTTAAACTTATGGGTGGTTTTCTCATATTAAAAATTGTTGCATCATCTGATAGAGAAAATGTCATATCTTCTCTATGTTTGAGCCCCAAATGTCAGTTGTTTGCTTGTTTTGTGGACAGGCATTAGAGTATATGTCAATTCAATTTAAATTCCACCAGAAATGTGACAGCTACAAAATCATGTACTATGCCAACACCTTTGCTGAATCCTTTCATAGACTGAGCAACCAAGTAAAGAAAAGTACTCTGGGGAGACCAGAGCAGAACCTCAGGACATCCAAAATTTTTGATGTTTTACAATGATAGCTTAATGTACTTAATTTCATAGGGTGATGCTGGGAAGATGAAGAGGGAACTCTAAAGTTGAGCATAAATTTTCAGCTTGCAAAAGAAAATGTTTCTGGCTGGGTGTGGTGGCGTATGCCTGTAATCCCAGCACTGGGGAGGCTGAGGCAGGAGGATCGCTGTGAGTTCGAGGCTAGCCTGGGCTATATAGTGAGTTCCAGGTCAGTCTCAACTACATAGTGAGACCCTGTCTCAAAAAACCAAAAAAAAAAAAGGGGGGGAGATGAAGGGAGGGCAGGGGTAAGGGGAAAAATTGAGAATCAAGACTTGTCATGTAGAGGTACAAGATCCCAACAATGAATGTAACTGTACTGTATCCCTAAAATGTACCAATAAACTCAATTAAAGCTGAAAAAAAAACAAAAAAAATGTTCCTGAAGACATATGATGTAGAGTGACCTGTAACAATATTAAAGGTACTGAAGTGTACACTGATCGAGTATGTTTCGTGAAAAGTGTATTAATTGTGCTATGAGCTTTTTACTTCAAAAGTAAAATAAAGGCAAGTCTGCATTTTTCACATTGTTTATAAATGACAGAAGTGATTAGGGCAAAGTAGCTTTATCTGAGTGGGTGTCAAACCCTGTTTCTTCCGTTAGTGTTAGGAAGACCTTAGAGACTGGGATGGCGTGGACCAATTTGGCTAATTATGAGTTTCCTCTGTGTGCTGAGATCCCAAGGTCACAGAGCGGTTGATAATCAGCCTCCAGTCCTTTAGTGACTCCCGTCCTGTGTCCAGTTCTGCGCCTGTGTCCCAAGCTCTGCCGTCTGTATTAGGAGGCTCCTGTGTGTGTCTGTATAAATTGCAATCCCAAAGGCAGAGACGGAACCTTCACTGGGCAGCAGACGTAAGAGGGTCTTTGGATCCGCTCTCCTTGACTATGACCCAGCTAGAAACTTCATCACCCAGTAAGTGCAAAGAAAATTCATTGACATGAAAAAGGATACTTACAGCTATTATTGCCTCATCCTGAGGAGGAACAAGATATTTTCAATAGTCTCACGAGGGTACAAATAGGAAACATATCAGTTATAAGGAGCATAGATTTTATGATCTTGGGTGTAGTTGGGAAGAATTATTCTTTCAAATGTGCTTTCTATATGTCTTGTTTCTACTTCCATTGATGTCACCCTCATAACAGCAGAGAGATTGCCCTTCGGCAGGGTTTCCTGAGAGCTCTAAAGGAATTATAAAGGTGATCAGGATATACAGGAAAACAGTACCCATGACATCAGGAGCTGGTTTGGAGGGCTTCCTTCCTTCCAGGAACTGAAAATTTCTTCCATTTGTCTTGTTTTATATCATTGTATATATCTTCCTGGAGTTATATTTGCTTACACTGCTATTGCTTGCTAAAAAATGGTAGCTGGGCATGGTGGCATATGCCTGTAATCCCAGCCCTTGGGAGGCTGAGGCAGGAGGATCACTGTGAGTTCAAGACCAGCCTGGGCTACATAGTGAGTTTCAGGTCAGTATCAGCTATATAGTAAGAGCCTGTCTCAAGAAACCAACAAAACAAAACAAAAAAAGGAAGCCTCTGTCGTTATAATGGAACCTGTAATAGGTTGTTTTATGTAAAAATCAGAGGGAGCAATTGTCTTGTCTGGTTACAGGCACACAGTAATTCTGTTAGGTTGCCTCCTAGCAACAGCAGAACATTAGGATATACGTGCAGTATAATATATAACTATTTTAAGATGAGAGAGGGACAGAAGAGCAAGCATTTTCAAAATGTTATCATAATAATTAATTTACAAGGTAAATGAGGCCTCGCTCTCCTACCCTTGATCCCTCGCCCTCTGCTCTGGTAGGGCTGTGAACTGGTCGAAGAGGAACTAAATCCGCTACTTGTGGACATTTTCTAGTCTATTTGTGGGGGAGTATATTTCTGAAACACACCATTCAGATGAGTTTTTTTACGCTTTTAGGTAAATTTTTAAGAAAATTGCTTGTGGATTCATAAATCAGTGTGGGACTGAAAACATTGACAAGAAAATCTACCCATAGAATTGCGGACGACAGATTCCTTTGGGGACAGGGGAGCAAGGGAAATGAGAGAAAAGATGCAAATTTGGGGTAATTTTTCAGATATTTAAAGAACATTAATAATGTAAATATTGTCAAATATTTCATGTTGATATCTATATAGATAGTAGGAGAATTTTCTAAATGCCAGCAAATACCCCTGGACAGTGGTTTTCAACCCTTTTAGGGAAGTGATTCAAAATTTTGAAATGTGCATATTCTGGTTAATATATTAAGCTAAGCCTAGATTATCTGGATATATGACAGTATTTCCACATAAAAATATTCCTAAATTAGAGTCAACGATGGTGCAAATCAAGTTATTTTCAAAATATTTTCTTATAGTGTGGACATAAGGTAGGTAATCGTTATCCCCATTTTACAGATGGAGTACATTATTAGAATGCATGTTTACAGGATTTCAAGTACCTCTTTCTATTGCAGCTGAATTTCAAAGTGTGCTTACATTATCTCCGGTACTGTTTTGGACTTTTTCCTAATTGAATCACAGATTGGCCTTGAAATTATGGGTTTTAGTTTCCATCACATAGCTGAAATATGAAACATGCAACTCATATTTCAAGAGAGATCAATGTGAAAATCTCTTGGTTAAAATTAGGAAGAATGACGTGAAATAAGAAGAAAAGGGCTAAAGGTGTAGGGAAAGTGGGAGGGGTAGGGGAAAGGGAATAAGGGAAAAGAAAAAATATGAGAAAATGAAAAAAGGGAAATAAAGTGTTTGTAGATGGGGAGGGGAGGAGGGGTGAAGGGAGGGCAGGGACAAGGGGAAAAAATGAGAACCAAGACCTGTCATGTAAAGGTACAAGATCCCAATGATGAATGTAACTGTACTGTATACCTAAAAGGAACCAAAAAACTCAATAAAAAAAAAATTAGAAAGAATGGGAGGTAGACCCAGCCTTTAGAGTTTCTTTGTTCCCAATGTTGTCAACTGGATGCAAGAGAGTTTATGATCAGAACAACAGCAAAGCATTTTGTCAACTTATGGTAGACTACAGAGATAAGAAAAAGATATCTTAAGTAACAGATATTTGACTGATATTGTATGATTACATACAGCTGTTAAAATTTTTAAAAATTCAAAGGTGCTTTTCATCATTTATTTTTATTGACAAAAGCAGTGTACACGAATCTAATTATGACCAAAGATCATATGCTTGTATCTGAACCTGTGATGTATAAATTTGAATGCAATAAAGACAAGGATAAAAGTTCCATATTGAATAATTTATTCACATAGTACACATTTTATATACAAGGACTGGGGAAGCTCTTACATACTTAAAAGATGCAATCAGAAATAAACAAAGAAATATTAAAAGTTCATTATTTTTAGCACAGTGGCTCAAAACAAAGTGTTCTGATTGAAGAGAATTGACTTTAGTTTTTAGATAATGTAGGCCTATATATTGTAGTATTTGTAGAGAAACTAATGAAGGAAATTTGTAGCTTGTTATGAGTATAAGATGTGGAATATTTCCATGCTTTTCAATTTTATTTCAATAGAATAATATTTTCTTCAGGGGGAAAGCTTAACTTCCCTTTACAGTTTTTGGAAAAAAATTTTTCCACAGTTTAGTGTTATCAAGGGCTTCTGAATTCTCTCTCCGTGGTCTCCTTATTCTGTGCAGTAGAGCATCCATAATGAAGGAGTATGCAGAGGAGATAGTAAACGAACCACCCAAAACTCAGTTCTGCATAGTGGCTTCATCAAAAGAGAAAAATGCTACTGAAGACTGAATTTCTGATGAGGATTCCTTGCTTATGAATACCTGACCTCAGACCAGGTGCAGAGTTATGTGTGATATTTTTTGCTTCATTTTTTAGATGAAATTTATTTAAAGGTGCTCAAGCAACATGCAAAGATATAATCTCACATATGTCTCAGAGTTCTACCTCATGCGCTTCTCAGAGGACCCAGATGTTCAGCCTGTAGTATTTGGACTGTTCCTGTCCATGTACCTGGTCACAGTGCTCAGGAACCTGTGCTATTTTTTTGCAACCATCATTTAGCCATCTAGAGAAAATTTTACAACTTCCCAAATGAATTTTGCACTAATATTAAAACCATAAATTTCACCATTCTCCAATCAAGATACAATTCTTCTATGAACATTGTATGAAATTGAATACATCAACCTTTGGGAATAATATAATCAAGCAGGGCATGTGTTCAGTTGAGCTGCATTTCTACATTCCCAATGAACCCCAAACATCCGGGGATTACATTCGCCAACTGCACAACCTCCACAAGGCACTGCCAATGTCCCTGTTCCTCAGGCTGTAGATGAAGGGATTCAGCATCGGGGTGACCACGGTGCACATCAGTGAGGCCACCATGACATTCTTGGGAGAATGTGAGACTTCTGAACCAAGGTACACTCCAATGCTGGCTCCATAAAATAAGCAAACAACTAACACATGAGAACTACAGGTAGAAAAGGCCTTGTACCTCCCACCTGATGAAGGGATTTGGAGAATGGAGGAAACAATTTTATAGTAAGAGAAAAGGATCCCTAACATGGGAATAAAGCCAAATATGGCTCCAACAAAATAGGTGACCATGTTTTTCAATAAAATATCAGAACATGAAAGACTAAAGACTTGAGAAGGATAACAGAATACATTAATAATTTCCACATCTTTGAAGCAGGTGAATTGCAAGGCAACTAAATTGTGCAGCTGGGAATTGAAAAGGCTGAAAAAGACTGACAGCAAAAGTAAGAAGACACAGCGGTGAGGGTTCATAATGGCTGCATAGTGCAGGGGGTGGCAGATGGCCACAAAGCGGTCATAGGCCATCACTGTCAGAAGCGCATCATCCATACTTACAAAAAAGGTTAAAAGAGACATCTGTGTCAGGCAGCCCACATAGGAGATGACTCTGCTGTGAGCTGAGATGTCTACAACCATCTTTGGGACTGTGGTGGAGATGAAACCAATGTCAACGATGGCCAGGTTGGAGAGGAAGAAGTACATGGGGGTGTGGAGGTGGGAGTCAGAGCTGACGGCCAGGATGATGAGCAGGTTCCCGAGCACTGTGACCATGTACATGGACAGGAACAGTCCAAAGAGG
>NW_022900949.1:4988959-4991375 GCF_012274545.1 Fukomys damarensis
ATTGCTAATTTCTTCTGTCACCCTTCTCAACTCCTTAATCTTTCCTGTTCTGATACATTGATCCAAAACCTAGTCACATACTTCATCGGCATCATAATCTGGATTTTTTACCATTTCAGGCATATGCTTCTCTTGCTGTAAAAGCATTCCCACAATTCTGAGACTCTCATCGTCTGTAGTGAGATACAAAGCCTCTTTGACATGTAGTTCTCACCTCTCCGTTCGTTTATCTTATGGAACAGGCCTTGGAGTATATTTTGGTTCAGCCTTGTCATATGGTGGCCTCATTGCTGTGCACTGTTGTCACTCCCATTCTGACTCCATTCACCCATCGCCAGAGAAACAGGGGCATTCACAGCATCCTGAGGAGGCTCTGCGATTGGACAGTCGCATCCCAGGACGTTTGGTATTCACTTTACTACAGTGTGAGAAAGGCAAAACTCAACACGCGAAACTCACTGTCAATGCCCTTAACTGGTTATGTTGTTTTACGTATTTGATGACTCTGATTTCCTTTCACATTTCATTATGGAATCATAGATGATAGGAGGATGTGGAAATTAGGAGTTTCGGGATGGGTGCAAATGTCAGATGGGAATTTGAGAAGTTTCTGGAGTTTGACATGATTGATGGTTTCAGAAAAAAAAATGATTGTCATTAAAGTTCCAAAACTCTCCTCAAAGGTGGTTAAAATGGTCCATTTAATTATACTTAGCTTACCACAATGAACAGTGGAAAGGAAAAGATGAGTACCTTTTTTAAATAAAGAAATTCAAAGGGTGAACACTACACTTGAGATTCCTCCTGAGGAGAGGAAGAGCCAAAGCCTTTTGTGAACACTCATTTTCTCTCTTTTTCTTTCAAATTTCAGTAAATTTCAGAAGTCCTTAGAGCCAGGGTGACATGGATCTTGTTGAGTAATCATAATCTGTGAGCCCCGAGCTTCCAAAATCCTAAAATAAATGGTCCATATTCAGCCTCTTCCTCCAGGCCCTCATGTGGATTTGTTTTTAGTCCAGTTGCAAACGTTGCCGTCTACTCCTTCATGATTGTTTGAAATAGGACGCGTGTTTCTGACATTGTTGATTCTCTGGGTTGATCTCGAGTCTTCCCTGGTTCTCAGGTAGATGAGGAATTGGGGTCATAGTTTTTTTGTCATAATCACGCTAGACAAAATCAATTCAATTAAGTGTTGAAAGGGAGGATGGGTGGGAAAGAAATGATTTGAAACAGTGTCATATATCATGAAGATATAGAAGACAGTTTGGGCAGTGAGACTGTATGATAACATTGTGCGCAGTCTCAAATATGAAGGTGAAATTTATGTTCTTGGTGTCACGAGGGACACAAAAGTCTCAAACATTTATTTCCTTCCCACACATATCATAGGCATCTAATCCATGATAGAAGACTATGGACGTCTGTGAACTGTCTGCTCTGCACCTCAGAAGGTTATAATGGTGGATGATGAAGTTGAAAATAGCCATATCATCATGAACCAATACCGAGTAATTCCTAAACAGCAGCATCTGAGTTCTGCATCCTATGTAACTTGTTGCATTGGCACAATGTTCCTTAAATATAAACTCCTATATTATTATTTTAAAAGCATAACCGGGAAAATAATTTTGTGTATTGAACCGTAAGGTTTTTGGTAGAAAAGAAAGTGGAAGAGTTTACTTAGTGCTGTCTAACATCAGACACCGGGCACTGGGCCCGGTGAGTCCTGCACATAGCTTCTGACAATTGAAGCGGGAGTTTCTCTTTCCGGTCTTTCCAGGAAAGGAGCCATTTCTCACACAGCCCTGCCTTTCAGAGGTTCCAAGGAGAGCACAGTGAAGAGTTGAGCTTACACCTGCTGCATCCATTTTGGTTAGGATGTCTGAGAACAGAGACATAAATCAAAGTACAAATGACATAAAAATGTTCCACGCAATTAATGACAAGGTCTGACCCATTTTCTTTGCAGTATTTAGAAAATAAAATAATTGGAAGGATTGCTCAGGACTCGTCTTACCTGGCCCCAGGTCCTTGTCTGGAATTATCTTGTGAGATCTGAAAGTCATCACGACTTTATCGACTTTGTTTTGTGAGCAGAGTCACCTGTGGATTCTATCCACATCCACCTTGGATGCTAATCACAGGTAAAGAGTAAGGGAATGTTACTAGAGACCCCTCCCATGGTCCTGATCTCTCCTAAGCCAGTATATTTTCTTCAAGGTAGGAAACTGGGAATTAAGAAATGCACACAGATGAACACTTGAGACAAACTGAGTCTTGGGCGGAGCTAAGATACTCTGGCCAGCAAAGCAAAGAGCTCCTTGGACATCCAGTGTTTTGTTACAAGTGTGGGAAGGGAGGAAGCTGGGGAGGCCTTGGGACACCTGCTGATAACAAGTATCAAGCAGGACTGTAG
>NW_022900949.1:4991875-4995512 GCF_012274545.1 Fukomys damarensis
AGAGTTTAAAAAATAATTTACATCACTGGTGATTAACACCTACTGGTACCGAGGTCTGTCCTGTAAAGTACAAGATCCCAGTGATGAATGTAACTGCATCGTATACCTAAAATGTACCAATAAACTCAATGAGAAACAAATAGACTTGACATAGCCCCACTTGAGACTGGGTGAAATAATCGCATGTGTGGAGAACGATTTCAGAAGCTGCAGGAATATCTTGCGCTGGTGGCAGGTGAGAAATCTGTGCTGAACTATGAAGTACGCAGCTCCGTGATCCGTATCAGTGACCCACAGCTGCTTTTCCTATGGTGGATACAACGGGTGCCTCCCACTGCTCTGCTCTCAGAACTACCAGGAACCCCAGAAGAAGGCGAGCAAGGGGTGTCTTGCTGCAGGGCCAGGGAAGGACGTGGCTGCCTGTGTCATTAACAGGACAACCTGCCAGGGTTAGGCGTCCTTGGATGCCCCGTGTACCCTATTCAAGGCGCTTAACATTTTCCTACCCAACAGCACACTGCAGATTCCATTAAAACAGCAGGCTCTTCTATGCACCATAGGGAATAACAGCGGAGGCCCTTATCACGACAGGAAGACAAAATCCATGAAATGAAACAGGCGGCATCAAACTCAGTGCTCAGCGCCTGGAGTACAGGAAGCCCTCAGAAGCAGCTCCTGATGCTGCGCTCTTTGCCCACCTGCTCTTCATCCTCACCATCATCTTTACCACCTTTTACAGGGCTTAGAAGACACTGCAGAAGAACACATTTTCTTTGCCCTTTTCTTTCTTTTTTATTTGCAGCAGGGATCAAACTTGGGTCCCTGCCCTTGCAAGGCAGGGAGCAAAACCACTGAGCCAAATCCCTGGCCCAAGAACCTGTTTTCTGCTGCTGTGAGTGAGACACCAGTGGGAAATAAAAACAAGATGCATACAAGGAAAACTTGAAACAATAATTCTATTTTCCCAGTAAATGCAATAACATATAACTCCCATTCCTCATAATAAATATTTATCATACTCACACCTTCCCATTTTCCTACCCAAACTGTCATGTTAGCCATTATGGGGAGGAAACCATACTTAATGGTTGCTTTCTATATCCATGAGGTGCCTCTGCACTTACTTTATGACACTGTTTCTCTGCTGGGTCATAGTCAAGGAGAGCAGATCCAAAGGGCCTCTTACGTCTGCTGTCGGTTGAAGCCTCAGACTCTGTCCTCGGGACTGAGATGAATGCAAAGCCAGATAGGAGCTTGCTGACACCGACGACCACGGAGCCTGGGACACAGGTGTGAAGGTCCCTGGACTGGTGTCGTGAAACTGAAGGTGGGGGGTGCAAACTGAATATTGGCACCTATATGCCTTTGGAGGTTCGATGCACAGAGTTTGTAATTGGTTAATTGTTCCTTGCCACCCCGGTCTCTAAGGACTTCCTAACACTAATGGAAGTAAGAGAAAAAACGGAAATAATTGTCCTCAAGAAGTTTTGGGCTCTTCCTCTACTCTGGTTAAATTATTGTGACCTAATCACTTCTGGCATTTATGTATATTTTGTACTTTTCTTTGCATCTTTTTTAAAAATTTGTAATCACATACAAACAACAAAAAAATAACAGTTTCAACCATATTACTACACATTTCAGAGGCACGAATTACATCTCCTGAGAAAAATTAAACCTCTCTCACCAAGAGATCTAATAAAAAATGGGCAATACGAATGAATAAACACTTCTCATAAAAGTTCAGTGTCCGATAAGTACATGAAAAAGGTTTCTCATCATTAATCATTAGGGGAATGACAATCAAAACAGCAACGAAATTCCATTTTACACCAGAAAGTAGAAACATTTAAAGCTAAATGGATGCACACTGAGGCTCTATGAGCTTAAGTGAAATAAATAGGGCACACTTGGGTAAATACCGAAAGTTTCTCTGGAGTGAAAAAGTAAAAGTGTAAATAAGGTTCAAATGGTGTAATTGAGAGTGTGAAATAAGAAGAAAATGGCTGAAAATTTTGATCTGCAAGAGAACATAGTTTATTTGTGAATATTTTGATCCAAAATACATAGTCTTGGTGTCCGTTTTGTTTTTCCAATGAATTTTCTTCTTAAAAAACTGGTGAAGCACTGTGGGAGCACAAAATCTAACAGGAGTCTCAGAATTTCATCTCCCGGGCTTCTCAGAGGACCCAGCCCTGCAGCCCGTCCTCTCCTACTGTTTCTGTCCGTGTACCTGGTCACAGTGCTCGGGAATCTGCTCATCATCCTGGCCGTCAGCTCTGACTCCCACCTCCACACCCCCATGTCCTTCTCCCTCTCCAACCTGTCCTTTGTGGACATCTGTTTCATCTCAACTCTGCTCCCAAAGATGACCCTGGACATCCCAACTCACAGCAGAGTCATCTCCTATGTGGCCGGCCTGACACAGATTTTTTTGGTCTCATTGTTGGATGTATGGACAGCGTGCTTTGGGCTGTGATGGCCTTTAACCATTTTGTGGCCATCTGTCACCCCCTGCATTTTGCAGTCGTTATGAACTCTCACCGCAGTGTCTTACTAGTTTTGATGTCTTTCTATTTCAGCCTTTTGATTTCTCAGCTGCACAGTTTTGTTGCCTTATGACTCACCTGCTTCAAAGATGTGGAAATTGCTAATTTCTTCTGTCACCCTTCTCAAGTCCTTAATCTTTCCTATTCTGATACATTGATCCAAAACCTAGTCACATACTTCATCGGCATCATAATCTGGATTTTTTTCCCATTTCAGGCATACGCTTCTCTTGCTGTAAAAGCATTCCCACAATTCTGAGACTCTCTTCGTCTGTAGTGAGGTACAGAGCCTCTTCTACATGTAGTTCTCACCTCTCCGTTCGTTTATCTTATGGAACAGGCCTTGGAGTATATTTTGGTTCAGCCTTGTCATATGGTGGCCTCATTGCTGTGCACTATTGTCACTCTCATTCTGACTCCATTCACCCATCGCCAGAGAAACGGGCATTCACAGCATCCTGAGGAGGCTCTGCGATTGGACAGTCCCATCCCAGGACGTTTGGTATTCACTTTACTACAGTGTGAGAAAGGCAAAACTCAACACGCGAAACTCACTGTCAATGCCCTTAACAGGTTATGTTGTTTTACGTATTTGATGACTCTGATTTCCTTTCACATTTCATTATGGAATCATAGACGATAGGAGGATGTGGAAATTAGGAGTTTCGGAATGGGTGCAAATATTAGATGGGAATCTGAGAAGTTTCTGGAGTTTGACATGATTGATGGTTTCAGAAAAAAAAATGATTGTCATTAAAGTTCCAAAACTCTCCTCAAAGGTGGTTAAAATGGTCCATTTAATTATACTTACCTTACCACAATGAACAGTGGAAAGGAAAAGATGAGTACCTTTTTTAAATAAAGAAATTCAAAGGGTGAACAATACACTTGAGATTCCTCCTGAGGAGAGGAAGAGCCAAAGCCTTTTGTGAACACTCATTTTCGCTCTTTTTCTTTCAAATTTCAGTAAATTTCAGAAGTCCTTAGAGCCAGGGTGACATGGATCTTGTTGAGTAATCATAATCTGTGAGCCCCGAGCTTCCAAAATCCTAAAATAAATGGTCCATATTCAGCCTCTTCCTCCAGGC
>NW_022900949.1:4996068-5077324 GCF_012274545.1 Fukomys damarensis
CAGCAGGCGGTCCTTGCAATCCGGCACCGGGCCTGAGCCTGAGACGCAATCTCATGCCGCTACCACCTAGGGAACCCACACGCCAATAGCCAGGGAGAGAAACTGCCAGCCTATCACCCACCGTAAGGTTTTTGGTAGAAAAGAAAGTGGAAGAGTTTACTTAGTGCTGTCTAACATCAGACACCGGGCACTGGGCCCGGTGAGTCCTGCACATAGCTTCTGACAATTGAAGCGGGAGTTTCTCTTTCTGGTCTTTCCAGGAAAGGAGCCATTTCTCACACAGCCCTGCCTTTCAGAGGTTCCAAGGAGAGCACAGTGAAGAGTTGAGCTTACACCTGCTGCATCCATTTTGGTTAGGATGTCTGAGAACAGCGACATAAATCAAAGTACAAATGACATAAAAATGTTCCACACAATTAATGACAAGGTCTGACCCATTTTCTTTGCAGTATTTAGAAAATAAAATAAGTGGAAGGATTGCTCAGGACTGGTTTTACCTGGCCCCAGGTCCTTGTCTGGAATTATCTTGTGAGATCTGAAAGTCATCACGACTTTATCGACTTTGTTTTGCGAGCAGAGTCACCTGTGGATTCTATCCACATCCACCTTGGATGCTAATCACAGGCAAAGGGTAAGGGAACGTTACTAGAGACCCCTCCCATGGTCCTGATCTCTCCTAAGCCAGTATATTTTCTGCAAGGTAGGAAACTGGGAATTAAGAAAAGCACACAGATGAACACTTGAGATAAACTGAGTCTTGGGCGGAGCTAAGATGCTCTGGCCAGCAAAGCAAAGAGCTCCTTGGACATCCAGTGTTTTGTTACAAGTGTGGAAAGGGAGGAAGCTGGGGAGGCCTTGGGACACCTGCTGATAACAAGTATCAAGCAGGACTGTAGAACAAGAGCACAAACATATCTTCGCTGAACAGGACAGTTAAAGCAGAGGGGAAGAATTTAGTTGGAATCAGTTGACCTTGATTGGTACTGAACTCTGCCAAACTCTGCTACTTGCAAAGTAACACAGCCAAATTATGGAGGGGCAAGAAGTTTGTGCCGCTATGGCCTGCTGATACTCGGTAGAGGTACCTGCTATGATAAATTCATCATGAATGTATTTTTTACAAAGATATCTGGAAAACGGTGAATAAAAACCAAAATCTTCTGTAGATGATTTAGTAAATGGTAGATATCCACAGGCAGTAGAATGAAATTAGACTCATGCCACACAAAGAAGCAACTATAAATGAATTAAAAAGTTATATATAAATCATAAATATAAAAGACTAGTAGAAGAAAAAACGATAAAACCTAAGCAAAATGATTCTTTTCACGTGAATTTAAACTCATACCTAACAAAAGAAAAAAAAAAGAGATGAGTCTGCATAAAAACATTTGTTAAATGTTCTTATGAATGTCACCAAATAAACCCACCATCATGTGATATTAATATACAATAACATAAATTATGAAAATACAGTCATACTGTAAAAGAAGAAATGTTTAGAACAAGGAGACAACTACAAAATGAAGAACGTAATTTTAAATCGCATACAAGATAAGGAGTAAATAATCAATTTATAACAAACCCAGAAAACTTAACAGAATTAGACATCACTAGATTATAAACAAGAAAAGCACTTGAATATAATTTCTTAGAAGATATACAAATGGTCAAAAGCTATGTGAAAAATTGTTCAAATTTACTAATCATCAATGTAATGTATTAATGCAATAAAATAATAATAATAGCAACATCGCATTATAACTGTTAGAATGGCTATTATTCAAGCCACAGCAATGGGAATTTAGAGAGAGTTTAGAGAAACACAACTACTGAGTGTAAATTGGTGTAACTATTAAGCAAAATATTGTGTCACTTCCTCAAGTTCAAAATTTTAACTACCACTTGATTCATCAATGTCTGTATTACACGTGTACCACAAATATCTGAACCTTGTGTATCCCATTGTCACGGCAGTGTCATTCACAATAGCCAAGAAATTGAATTAAAATAAATATTTATTATGAGATGAGAAGAGAAACAAATATGGGATATGTAACCAATGGACCACTATCAAGGCATTAAAAAAAAAAAAAAGCAGTTGTGTCCTTGGGAACGATGTAGGTGAAACTGTACCATAGTCCATTGAGGATAAAAATGCCAGTTGGAGAAAAACAAACGTCACACGAGCCTTAAAATCATTTAATAATACGGATGAGGATTGGCTTTCGCTAGTAGAGAATTAAATATACTAAAACCACCATCATTGTAAAGACATTGCCTTATTTCCCTTCCAAAATTTATTTATATGTATCTATCTATCAGATAATACAGACTCGATCCACTCTTGTGGAACTAGATAGCATAAAGGAGAATGAGAGACAGGGCGTATTCGTGTTTTTATTTAAAATCGTACAAAGGAGAATTTCAAAAACACAGGAGGACTGTTGTTGCCGTGCTGGCTCCTTCCGGCTTGCTGACCTGTACTGTACACGGAATGCAGCAGAAGGCAGGAGTTGGGCTTTCCACGAGCATCCACCACCGCGCCCAGCATCGGTGCCACACGTGGACACCAGTCCAGCCAGCGCCGAGAGATGGTAGAACGTGGCAGGTGGGTAGTGTCACTGTCGGCGAAGAGCCACCTGCGCAGTTGCCATAGTTATGCTGAGTGTTTTCGCCAGGCGGCAGCACGTGTCTATTAGCCCAGGCCGAGGTAAACATAATACTGTAATAGGCACTGTAATGCCATTAAAAGTTGACATCGTCTTGTTTTTTAACTTCTGTGTCCTATCTCTCCTCAGCTTCCTATTTTAAATGTATTGTGCTATATCTTTATGGTGTGGTCAGATTTTGCACTTAATGCAGTGCAACCCTTGCTCTTTATTTTTCCTCCGTCTAAAGTTAGAGCAAATGCATTGGCAGTAGGGCCGCTTTTGCTTTGAGCTTCGTGCATATCTTTCTCTTGGCGTGAGTTTGCAGTACGTGCATTTCACAGTCATCCTGGGGAGGGTGTACATGTACAAGATACAACTTGCTTTCTTCTTTAAAAAGTCACTTCCCCATCTATCGTCCTCTTTTCTTCCTCTGTTTTCCCTTTCCCCATTTTATTTTTTTCCATGAAATTTACTGGTACAACTTAGGTGTACAATAGAGTTACATTAATCACTGTGATCTTGCACCTTTATATAATGTACCGTGACCCTCATGTGTCCCCCGTTCCTCTGCCCTCTCTTGCCCCCTCCGCCCTTCCCTATTCACGAAGACTTCGTTTCCATGTATTTTATTTTCTTGCATTTTTTCTTTTCCCTCCTTACTTTCCCCCTATCCCTCCCATTTTTCCTAATCCTTTAGAACTTTTATTCTTCTTACACAATACCAACTACACACTTTGATCCTTACTTATATTTTAAGATTTCCACACCAGGGAAACTACTTGGTGTTTAAACCTGTGTGTCCTATTAATTTCACCTGTGAGTATGGCCTCAGTGTGCATCCACTTTTAGAGAATGACCTGTGTGCAGCCAAAAACAATGCATATTCTGGTTTTGTGCAGGAGGGAACACTCTGTAGACATCTACCAAGTATATTTGTCCAAAAGTATGGTTCCATTCTAGTATTTGTTGTTCTTGTTGTTGTTTTTGTCTAGATGATCTATTTGTGACAATGGGATATTGAGGTCCCCCACTACAATTGTATTAGTGCTTATTTTGTTTTTCATGTCCCTTAATATTTGTTTTGTACAGTTTGGGGCATTAGTATTTGGCACATGTGTATTGATGATTGTCATCTCTTTCTCTTTGATTGTTTCATTTACAAGGATGTTGTGACCTTATTTGACTCTCTTAATTAGTTTTGGTTTGAAATTTGTTTTGTCTGCAAATAAGATATCTAGCCTTGCTTTTTGCTGAGTTCCTGTTGCATGGAGAACTGTTTTCTATCCTTTTACTTTCAATCTGTGAGTTTCTTTTTGAAATAGGTGTGTTTCTTGTGTAAAACATATTGTGAATTTTGTTTCTTAATCCATTCTGCCAGTCTATTTCTTTTGATTGGTGAATTGAGGCCATTAACATTGATGATTATAACTGATATGTAATGACATCATCATCATTATCATGTTATTTTCCTGTCATTGGCTCTTTTTTATTTATCCCCCACTCCCTATAATTTCTTGCCCTGCCTGATGAATTTGCTCTGTTGGGTCTCATGGAGTTGTGATCTTCATTGTCTTTTTCTAGGACATTGTTTAGAATTTTGGGGAGTGTAGGTTTGTTATTCATGAAGTTCCTCAGATGTTCTTTGACATGCAGTAACTTATTTCCCCATCAGTTTTGAAAGATAGTTTTGCAGAATATATTAGTCTAGGTTAGAGGTTGTTTTGTTTTGAGGCTTGAATTACCTCGCTCCAGACTCTCCTTGAGGGTTTATGTTGAAAAGTCTACTGTGATTCTGATGGGCTTTCCTTTGAATGTGATTTGTTTCTTTTCTCTAACTGCTTGTAGCATTTTGTTCTTCTGTTGGGTTTCTGGGATCTTAACTATTATATGTCTCAGTGTAGATTATTTTTGCTCATGATTAGTTGAAGTCCTATATGCCTCAATTATCTGCACATCAAATTCTTTTGCTCTGTTTGGGAAATTTCTGTCATTAATTCTGTGAACAGTTTTTTACGTCATTTATACTTTCTCCTGCTTTTTTATGGACTGCTCTCAGATTTATATTATTCTTCTTTGCATCATCTAGGAAATGTTGGATTGGTTTCTCATGTTCCCTTAGAATTTTTAAGAGATCTCTCTTTTTGTGGTCACTGACCACCATCCTGTCTTCTATATGTGATATTCTGATATTCTGTCTTCAGATTATCTCAGTCTGCTATGTATACTTTCTCCTGCTTTTATGGACTGCTCTCAGATTTATATTATTCTTCTTTGCATCATCTAGGAAATGTTGGATTGGTTTCTCATGTTCCCTTAGAATTTTTAAGAGATCTCTCTTTTTGTGGTCACTGACCACCATCCTGTCTTCTATATGTGATATTCTGATATTCTGTCTTCAGATTATCTCAGTCTGCTATGTATACTTTCAATAGTTTTTTAATCTACTGGATATAAATTTGAATCTGTTTCATGGTTTCCATTTCTTTCCTATGCTGAGCATTCATGGCTTCCATCATGGTCCTGAACTCATCTAATTTTTCTTAGCTGTTTCTCTTCTACAGACTCTAATCATGTCTTTTCTTCAGCTCACAATCTCTGTAGTTATCTGGGGAATTATTTCTCTTTTGAAATTTTCTAGAGCCTCATTCATCTGTTTTGTTATTTGCTGTGGTATCAGTTCAAGGTGTCCAGGTGGTAGATTATCAGATTTTGCCATATGGATTCCCCCAGAATTTGCCTTTAGTAAGCTGGAAGACTATGTTTGTCTCTTGCTTAAATGTCTTTCATTTCTGTTATTGTTGTTGGTACAATCCTTGGTTTAATTCTTGTGTTGATACTTCAATATTGCTTATTGTAAATATCTTTGTTGCTTGTATTTAGAAAACTTATGGAATAATTGCTTCTTAAAGGTGTCTTCCATATGTAGTTTGTCTTAAGATTTTGAGTATTTAGGAACTCTGGGGCAATCTCATTTTTATTAAAGATAACTAATTAGATCAATCACAACACTAGCCCAAGTGATACAATCAGCCACAACAATAGAATCAAGCACAGTTTAGAAGATGACAATTTGTGATAGTAATTAATCTATCACCTTTAACCACGTGAAATAAAACAAAACCAAGGACTAGTCCAAAAATATGCTAATCATGAATAAACTGTTCACTGTAGTAACTTACCCATTTTATTTCTTATTGATATTATTAATCTTAGCACATGTTTATGACATATGATATTTGCAGTCATTGAAGATATTAGGTTCCAGTACCTGGCATATCTCTATTCTATATATTTATCCTCCCATTCCTGCTTATTATCCCTTTTTTTTCTCTTGGAGCCCTTTTTATTTGCAAGTGTACCATCCCCTTGTGTCCTTCTATCCATTCTCTGTTGATCTCTTTGTACTTTGCCTTAATGAAATGAGAGCTATTATGTAGTATTTAAACTGGTGTGTCTGATTTATTTCACTCAATATTATATTTTTGAGATGTATCCATTTTATGTTACTCACCAAGTGGTGTTTTGATTAGGAATCACTGCTGAAAAATTAATCTCTATTCAGTATACATCGTTATAACATTGCCCCTTAATTTTGCATATTATTCTTTCATATTATTTTAAATAACATGAAAAAGGATTAACAGTTAATGTAAGAATTGAAGCCATAAAATGATTAAAACAAAACCATAGTAAAGGCTCTATGCTCTATATTTGATATGTTTAATATTTTATATTTAAACATTTGCATTGTACAATGCTTCTAAACATATGTTCATCACAATAAACACATATACTTTTATTTGTCAATTTAAAAAATAAATGAACGCAAAAATGCAGCCATTATGACCCACAGTGTGAAGGTACATCAAGAATTATAACACAATTCCTACATAAACTACCAAGCCTATGATTCAATGGTGAAAATATATCTATGCTGCAGTTTTTGCTCCATCGCTATTGACAAGAGCCAAAATTTGAAATCAATTAAAGGGATTAATCAAGAGATGACTGGATAAAGAAAATATAGGTTGTATGTGTGTGTCTACATATAAGAAAAAATATTGTCATTTACTACAATGTGGGTGGACCCGAGGGACATTATATTAAGTAAAATCAGCTAAACATGAAACATAAGTACTGCAGGACTGCCAGCACTTGTGCAATCTCAAAAACTAGATCTCCAAGAAACAAAGAACAGATTTGTCGCTAACAAACTGTAGATAGTTTGGAGGAGTGGATGGAGAAATGCCAGCCATTGGATACAAAATTCCATTCAGCTAGGATGAAGAAGTTTAAGAGGAGTGTTTTATGGCAAGTTGAATGTGATGATACTCAGTGATGATGTATTTTATTCTTGAAAGATTCTGGGTGGCTGCAAAGAGCTCTCACCTAAAAGAACTACAAGACACAGCATATACTTGTATCTATCTATCTATCTATCCATCGATTAGATAGATATTAGGTATTATATTATATAGGTATTATAGATTACAATTTGAGCAGTAAATTGAAAAATCTATGTATGAAAAATTAAAAATAAATTTTAAAAGAAAAGTTTACTTTGCTTCCATAGCATTGTGTAGATGAAAAGGTAAATACAATCAGTAAAGATTCCCAAGGGAAGCACAACATAGGAAATGGTGGTTAGGATATTTTCCTTGTAGAAATTGAACTTTCCTTAAGGGACACTATGTGACTTTCAGATCAAAGGAAAGAAAAAGAGTGTTATTTTTTCCCTTGGAGGGAATGAGTTCATCTCCATTTACCTACATTTACACTGAAGCAAAGTTTACTGAAAATTAGCATCCTCTTACATTGATTCTACCTCGAGGGATTGGAATCATTTGGAGACTGGAAATGAGGAGCTCTGAGAATTCAACTCTTGCCAGAGTGGAAAATTTAAACACATCCCAGTTGCCCCTCGCCTATAATTCTGTGACTCATCCAAGTAAATGCAAGAGGGCTTCCCGGGGACAGATTGTGAGAAAAGAAAGCTTCCGTGGCCTCCATGTGAGAGACTTGATGTGTCGCAGGGAGGGAAGGTGGACAAAAGAGGAGGCAGCAGCATAGTTGGAAGGCTTTAACTCTAGAATGAGAATGGAAAGTCCCATATTACTGTAGTTTATGAAGGTGGGGGTCCTCTACAGTATTTTGAAGAAACTCATATTCATTGAGATGTCTCTTATTTAGCCATTCTTCTGTTTCATTTATTCTCCTGAATCTATAACTTATTTCCAATAATATTTAACCTCTTAAAGTCTTTACCTCTTGTTTTTCCTATAAATTGTACTGCAATTAGATCTTCCTTCAATGACTTTGTTTAACTTCTTGAAGTTCAATCGTGTATGAGCTATTGTCAAATAAATTGTATATTTGATTGGATTTTCCTATCATAGCATCAAAGTTTGCATGAAGGTTTTATTTGATGCAAGCTCTTGTAAATTCTATATTGTTGCTGTGACCATTTTACCTTAGCATCCACAGTAAATGTGACATTGTCCTCATTTCTAGTGTTAAATACTCTAATCTCTTTTTTTTTTCATTTTACCAAACTCTAAATGCTCAGGAAAATAATCAATAAGTCAAGATTTCTGCAGAATTTCTTTGCTATGTTTATTAATTTACCATAAATGTTTCCTGTTAATTGATTTGAAAAAAAAATCTATTCTTCATTGGATTATGCAACTATCTTTTGTTTTCTTCAGCAGAGGCTCTATTTCAACCATTAACCACAGTCGTGCCTATTAAACTTTTTCAGACCTTAATCATATAATTATTATTTATCATCATTGACTGATTTCTATAATGAATTTGTTTTAAAACACTCTTATGTTAAACTGGCTTCCATTTCTATAATTGGCATTGATTTTTTCCATATATTTTTCTTTTTTTGGTGATGCTAGAAATGCACCTAAGGACTTTCCAGGCAAGCATTTTAGGATTAGTCCAAACTCCACTTGTTAGACACACAAGAAACCATTTCATTTATTTTTATCTTTATTATGTTTATTGGTACATTTTAAGTATACAATAAAGTTACATTCATCGTTGGGATCTTGTACCTTTACATGAATTATCTTGGGTCTTATTTTCATTTAATTTTATTATTTAGTTTTTTTCATCTATAGTCAAGAATGTGAAAAGAAGATTGCTCATAATATACTTATTTTCTATTTGCTCTTTCTCTGTCTCCATAACTTTCATGATATAGGAAATAATAATATCTATCATGTTGTATAGTGGTGATTATAAATATTTATTTTCAATGCTTAAATTTATCTTTTATTATTTTAGATTCTTTGATATATGCAGCTAGAATGTTCTCAGCCAAACACATATTTTAGCAAAGAACTCCTCCAATTTTAACAAAATACATCCCCTCTCAAAATCATGTGCATGTAAGAATACACTCTCATACATGTCTTATATGAATTTAATGTTGGTGTACTTTCGCCTCCTCTCTATGTAGTCCACATATATTTTGCTCTTCTTGGGAGAATTCACTGGAGAGGTAGTCCCTGCAATACAGTACCTTAAGGATCTTCATAAATCAGAAATGCTTCATGGTGATCAAATGAGGTAACATGTTTGTTATGCTTATAAGAATTAAGATGCATTATGTCTGTGTACCAGCTGCTCATTATGAATGTAGTCGTATACTGCATATAAGTAATAATAAAATAAAAATATACTGGATTAAAAATAATCAGAATTGCATTCTTTATGTCTACCCAGATTAAAGGGCCATTGATAAACAATGGTCATGCAAGACAGATATATTTTGTGTGAATTCACATTTTGAAACGCCTATTACATGTTACGGGAACTAAAATGGAAAATTGTCAGAAGTCATATTATTTAATTTTACACTTTAATCTAAAATTTTAGTAAATATTACTCATTATGTAGAGGTGAGATATTTGCAATTAAAGGAAATGAATAGATTTCTCAAGGTCACAAAAATGATACATGGATGAACCAAATTCCATTCACAAAAGTCTGATTTAATTACACAGCTTTAATTTCCTCTTCCTTTCCCTGTCCCTCTCCCCTCCACTTTTCCTCTTCCCATGCGAACATTTTCTTCCTCCTTCACAATAGATCTCATCCATTTTGGTCCTTATTTATGCTTTCAGCTTCTCAAAAGAGAGTAACAATGCAGTGTTTAAACATATGGGTCTGATTTATTCCACTTAAAAGCGTATTTCAAGGTGAAGAAAAGTGGGGAAGGAAATTGAGATATATTGTGTACAGGTATGACTCCCTGTGATGAGTGTGATCAATATGTATGTGAAATATATATTAATTTAAAATAAAATTTAAAAAGAAAACCGTTTTTAAAAGACAACACAATACTCCACTTTGGGAGAGTCATACATTCAAACTAATTATGATAGAGGAGAATTTCACATTTTTTTATGATTTTTGCTGGAATGGATAATTTTCTGCTGACCATCATGGCCTATGAGCGCTTTGTGGCCATCTGTCACCCCCTAAACTACATGGTCATCATGAATCCCCGGCTCTGTAGTCACATTAATGGCCATACATATTTATTGAGATCCTACTGTGTTCCGGAGCATTTTTAAATCTCACAAATAAGGTAGGAGCAGTAGCCATATTTTTAGGGAGAAGGAAAAGACTCTGACATTAAACTGCCACATCACTAGGAAGTGCCGCCACAGAAAAAAAGCTTGTTTGAAAATTCTTCAAATAAGGAGCCATTCATATCAATAAATATAAGGAAATCCAAAAATATGCGAGCTGTGCTTGAGAAGAGATTAGTTATGTTTGCTGATAAAATAGTAAAAGAAAATCTAGCGAGTACATGACAAAACAGGGAGGTCTCTATAGTGTTATAGAAAATACAATGAGTAAGGAAGCACATGCCTGTAGTCCCAGCTTTAGGGGAGGTTGAGCTAGGAAGACATTAATATCAAAGTCACCTCAGGGCCAGGGGTTTAGCTCAGTGGTTCCACTGGTTCCCCATTACAAAAAGAAGAAATAAAGAGAGACAGAGAGAGAGAGAGAAAGAAAGAGAGAGAGAGAAAGAAAGAAAGAAAGACAAAGAAAGGGAGAGAGAAAGAAGAGAAACAACAAACAAAAAAGTCACTTTGGGCAAGTGAATCAGAAACAATTCCAAAACTGAAAAAAAATAATAATAAAGTCTAGAGAAATAGTTCAGTAGTAGAGCACTTCCTGAGTAAACATAAGGTCCTGGATTAAATCCCCAGGACTACAGGAAATTAAAGAAAACATGAATAAGAATAAGAAGTTAAAATGGAAAATGCGAACCATTTTGCTGAGTGAGTCTGTCACTGGCAGGACTGAAGAGAGGGCAGAGGACGTCCAGCCAAGGGTGATGTAGGACAGTGATAACTACTCAGAATGCCAGTTCACTGTTCTTTGAACAGTGCTTTTGTTTTCCACTCTCCCAGGTACACCAACCACCTGGAAAGAGAAAACAAATCATGCGTGGCACAGTTTTTCCTCCTGGGCCTTTCCGATTATCCTGAACTGCAACTTGTTCTCTTTGCCCTCTTCCTGTCCATGTACCTGGTCGCTGTGCTCGGGAACCTGCTCATCATCCTGGCCGCCAGCTCTGACTCCCACCTCCACACACCCATGTACTTCTTCCTCTCCAACCTGTCTTTTGTGGACATCTGTTTCACATCCACCACGGTCCCAAAGATGCTGGTGAACATCCAGACACAGCATAAAGACATCTCCTACAGTGAGTGCCTTGCTCAGGTGCATTTTTTTATGATTTTTGCTGGAATGGATAATTTTCTACTTACCATCATGGCCTATGAGCGCTTTGTGGCCATCTGTCACCCCCTAAACTACATGGTCATCATGAATCCCCGGCTCTGTAGTCTCCTGGTCCTGATGTCTTGGATCATAATCTTCTGGGGTGCCCTTCTCAACCTTCTACTGGTTATGCATCTGACCTTCACCAGAGGTACAGAAATCCCACATTTCTTCTGCAATCTGCCTCCACTCCTGCAAGTGGCCAGCTCCGATACCCGAATCAACAATATTGTCTTATACATAGCAACTGCCCTGCTGGGTGTGTTTCCAGTCACTGGGATCCTCTTGTCTTACTCTAAGATTGTCTCCTCTTTAATGAAGATGTCCTCTTCTGCAAGCAAGTCAAAGGCATTTTCCACCTGTGGGTCTCACCTGTGTATGGTCTCCTTATACTATGGGACAAGCCTTGTGGAATACCTCAGTTTTACATTCACCCATTCTTCTCAGGAAAGCATGATCGCCTCCGTGATGTACACTGTAGTGACCCCCATGCTGAACCCCTTCATCTATAGTTTGCGGAACAAGGATGTGAAGGGGGCCCTGGGCAGACTCCTCAGCAGAGCAGGCTCTTTTCCTTAACGGAGCAATGACTTTAAAACTTAAGGGGATTTTATGTCTCTAAGAAAAATATTTGAAATTTTAGTGTACTGGTTCTTCAACTTCCCCAAAACCTAAGAGTCATTTTTTCTATTTTTTGCATGCTTCAAATGACATTTGTATATATGGTTTTGCATTTGTTGCTCCTTGACTATTTGTCGCTATCGTTAATTTTTTAAAAATTATTTCATCCTCTCACGTGTGTCAACATTTTATTTTTGGGATGATGTTCTCAAATACTATCTGCTTAATAATTTTAAATATTGTCACCAAAATTAAATGATAATATTTAGGTGGTATGTGTTTTAATTAGCCTGATTTGACCATAGTAAAAATGTATGTTTATCAAAGCATCACTTATGTTACTTGGAAGAAATGCAATGAAAGTAAGTTAATAACCAAGTCAAATAGCTCCCCATATGAGGTTTATGCCTTTTTAAAATTGAGTTTATTGGTACATTTTAGGGATACAGTACAGTTACATTCATTATTGGGATCTTGTACCTCTACATGACAGGTCTTGGTTCTCACTTTTTCCCCTTGTCCCTGCCCTCCCTTCACCCTCCTCCAGGTTTATGTTTTTTGATTTTAGATGTATGGCTTCATTTAATCCCGAAAGTCTCTCTTTGGAATAGTTGCTCTAAGTCACCCCATTTCTCAAAAGTGGAGACCAACATTAAGTTGGATCATTATCCTGCTAACCGAACTGACACAGAGTGGGACTTTTGAGCACTGGTATATTATATTTTATAAAAACAGTGATGGGATTTCCTGTTTGATGGGAGTTTGCTTATTTTATGAATAGTTATATCAATTCTACAGCAACTCTGAGCAATCCAGAGCAATTTAGATCAACTCTTCCTTTTTCTTTACCTTCTCCATCCAACCCCATCTCCTCTGCTCCTTTTTATTTCTTCACTCTTTCATTATTTCTTCCACTTTTCTCCCTTTTTTATTTCTTTTGCCCTTCCTTCCCTCCTTCCTTTCTCCGTTTCTCTTTTCTCCCTTCCTTACTTTTGACTCTTCATGTTCTTTTGTGGCTGAATAATATGCTGCTATACTTGCGCACACACTTCATGTGCTTTCATGAGTTGATGAGAATTCAGATGTTCCCCATATTTTAGCCACTGTAAATAAATTTGTATGCACATTTCTTTATTTGAGCAGGTGTTTTTCATCTTGGACATCTGGAGTGGGACACTGGATCAAATTGCAATCGTATATATGAGTATATGAGTAGTTTTGCCAGGGTCAATATTCTTGAGGAAAAAATCCAGTACCCATGCTCTCTCCTCTTTCTTTCTTGCTCTGCCAGGCTCAGTGAGACATGCTTTTGCTTAGCTGTCAGTCACTGAAGGTTTCTTTTCTCCACAATCTGTTCCCAGGAAGCTCACTTTGTTTTTCATGGAGGCTGGGTTAGAGAATTACAGGTGAGTGGTAACCATGACATCTATAAGTTTTCCATGGTCTCAGGGTTTGAATTTTCAGAGCTCATTACATGAATTGTGTTATTTTCACTCTCCACACAATTCAGCCACCATGAGGTAGAAAGAATGATATATTTTTCATCAATTTTCTGACAGTGTAGGTGTTTTTTGGGAAGGTGAACTGATCTGAAGGAAAAGTTTTAAATTTGGTTTAATTTACATATCACTCAATGTCCTATTTAGGAAAATCTAATTTTTTAGCTGATAAAACAGAAAAGGATATGTTAGGAAAATCTGATTTCTAAAAAAATAAATTCAGAGAATAATTTTGTGTGATATGCATCACTTGAAAAAATATTTGCAGATTTTATGGATCTGCTGTCCAAAAGACCCTCACTAGAGGAAAGATAGCCTCTTTAATAAATGGTGCTGCCTCCAGGCGTGGTGGCACATGCTTGTAATCCCAGCACTCGGGAGGCTGAGGCAGGAGGTTCGCTGTGAGTTTGAGACCAGCCTGAACTATATAGTGAGTTCCAGGTCAGTCTCAAATACACAGTAAGACCCTGTCTCAAAAAGCCAAAAATAAAATAAAATAAATGTGCTGAACAAAATGGGTTCCAACTCACCCAAGATTAAAACTAGATCTACATCTCTCACCATGCACTAAACTAAAATCCAGTGTATTACAGATCTAAATATTAAAACAGAAACAGTAAGTTGTCTGGAAGAGAGGTTAGGTAGAACTCTGCAAGACATTGGTGTAGGAAAAGATTTTATGAACAAAACCACAGTTGCCCATGAGCTAGCACAATTAAAAATTGGGATGTCTTCTTATTGAAAAGCTTCTGCACAGCAAGTTAAATGACCAACAGTGTGAAGAGACAACCCACAATGTGGGAAAAACTTTTCACCAGCTGTAGAGTATATAAATAAATTTTAAAAAAAGACCTCCCAAACTCCCAAATTTAAAGACCCAACCCAAAGATGGGCATCTGAAATGAACAGACATTTTTCAGACAAAGAAGGAGAAATAGCAGATAAACATGTGAAAAAATGTTCCACATCACTGGTCATTCAAGAAATGCAAGTGAAAACAACGCTGAGATTCCACCTCACTCCAGAAAGAATGGCTGCTATCATGAGATCAATCAGTAACAAATGGCAGGGCTGTGGGGAAAGAGGAACCCTGATCCACTTCTGGTGGGAGTGTAGACTGGTGCAACAACTGTGGAAAGCAGTATGGAGATACCTCAAAGATCTAGGATTGGAAGTCTAACTTGACCCAGCTATTCCTCTTCTGGGTATCTTCCTTAAAGAATTAAAAGAATCATACCATAGTGTTATATGTTCACCTATATTCATAGCTGCACATTTTGTGATAGCTAAACTTCGAAGCAGCCCAACTGCCCATCAAAGGAAGACTGGAAAATAAAATGTGTTTTTAATATAAAATGGAATACTACTCAGACATAAAAAATGAGAAATCAGAGCTATTTATAGTTAAATGGATACACATTGAGGCAATACTCAAGTGATATAAATAGGACGCACATTTGTAAATACGGAATAGTGTCTTTAGTGTGAGAAACTGCGAGTGTGAATAAGGACTAAAAGGTATAATAGATAATGTGAAATAAGAAGAAAAGGGACAAAGAGGAAGGGGAAATGAGATGGGTAGGGGAAAGGAAAGAAGAGAATGGAATTAATATGAGAAAATAAAAAATAATGGAAACAAACATTTGTAGACAGGGCGGGAGGGAGGAGTTGAAGGGAGGTCAGGAGAGTGAGGGAAAAATAAGGACCAAGACTGATTATGTAAAGGTACAGATTTCCAACAATGAATGTCATTATATTTTATGCATTAAATGTACTAATAAAATTAACTTTATTTCTGTGTGGTTTTTATTTTCTTTTCTTTTTTCTCACAGAGTTTATTGGTACATTTTAGGTATACAGTGCAGTTACATTCATCATTGGGATCTGGTACCTTTACATGACAGGTCTTGGTTCTCATTTTTCCCCTTGTCCCTGCCCCTCCCTTCACCCCCACCCCCTCTTCTTCCCTATTTACAAAGACTTTATTTCCAGTTTTTCATTTTCTCATATTTTTTTTCTTTTCCCTTATTTCCTTTCCACTACCCTTCCCACTTCCCCTACACCATTAGCCTTTTTCTTCCTATTTCACATTGTCAATTATACCATTAGGATCTTATATACACTTATAATTTTTCACACCAGAGAAACTTTGGTATTTACCCATGTGTGACTTATTTATTTCAATTAAGAGTATATCCTCAATGTGCATCCATTTTCCTATGAATGAATCTAATTTTTCATTCTTTATGGCTGAGTAGTACTCCATTTTATACAAAAACCACGTCTTCTTTATCCAGTCTCCAACTGATGAGCAAATGGGCTGTTTCCAACTTTTAGCTATTACAAACTGTGCCGCTATAAACATAGGTGTGCATATATCTCTGTGATATGATTCCTTTAATTTTTTTGGAAAGATACCCAGAAGAGGGGTGGCTGGGTCAAATGGAACCTCTACTCCCAGCTCTTTGAGGTATCTCCATATTGATTTCCACAGTGGTTTCACCAGTCTGCATTCCCACCAACAATGAGAAGGGTTCCTTTCTCCCCACAACCCCACCAACATTTCTTATTGATTGATTTCCTGATAGCAGCCATTCCTTCTGGGGTGAGGTGGAATCTCAGTAAAAATAACTCTAAAAATGTAATGGAAGGGATCAGGGATTGCCTGCCTTGCAAGTGCAAGGACCCAAGTTTGATTACTGGTACAAAAAAAAAAGGTAATGGAAGTAATGTAATTATGTCCTTATTTTTTCTTAATTTTATGTATATTTCATATTTAATTTTTTAATCATCAGGTTACAATGTTTATTAAGATGTTTTGAAGATATAATACAGTGTGCAATTTTTAAACATAACTGATTAGCAAACACATTATGTTATGTAGTCTCTTTTATAGGAGAGCTCAACATACATTCAAAATTTTGAAGACTAAAACATATGATTAAGTACAACAGCCATGTGGTATAATAGATTTCGTAAGCTTTTCCCTTCTACCTAAATGTGTTTTCTATCTAAATGCATCTTCTCTATAAATGTAAATTAATATCAAAATATATAATAGATAACGTAAAATAGGAAGAAAAAGTCCAAACAGGCAGGGGAAGAGGAAGTATAGGGGTAGGAGAAAAGAAAGAAGGGAAAGGAAAAAAATATGACAAAGAAAAAAAAGAATCAAAGTCTTTGTAAATACAGCAGTGTGGAGGGGTTGAAGGGAGAAGGGGGGGGTGCAAGATAAGACATGTAAAGGTGCAAGATCCCAATAGTTAACCCAACTGTATTATATGCATAAAATGTACCACTGAACTTACTTTAAAAAGATATATTATGTAAAGGTGAAAATTCCCAATGATGAATGTCATCATACTGTATGCCTAAAATATGCCAATAAAATTAATGGCATATTAGAAAGTTTAGTATATTGCTTTTGATTCAGAAACTATGCCTTAAGTATTTGGCCTAAGGAGGATAAACATGTTGCTATGGTGTTATATACCTAAATAAGTACACGTGAAAACAGTTGGGGTGGTGTTTTGTGGGTTTCACATCTCCAGAGTCGTTCAAATGCAAAAAGAAAATATTCAAATCATCTGTTCTGAACATGTACAGAACTTATCACACTGTTCTAAACGCTGTGTAATATATTACCCATAATGCATTTTGTGCAAGCCAATGCATAGGCTCACACTTTTCTTTGGATATTACTCCAAATATTTAAAGTTTTGTCTCTACTTGCCAATTGCATTTCCATACCCCTCTCTCACCCTTTTCTCAACCTAACCCTAATGAAGGCTTCCTATCTCCACCATGATAGCTCCCCAAGGGGTTCACAGGGAAGGTCTGTGCCCCCCATCATAAAATACACTTCCATTATTGAAACTGTTTGATTATTAACTAGCAATATCACCAAAAAATATGTTCTCTCTCTTGAAATCAGGATCTGTTCCCATGCATTTCATGTCTTCTGCCATGTAATTCAGAGTCAAGGCTACTGGGAGATCTTGAAGCATTAACACAACCTTCAGGGAGAAATTTTTACCTTTGAAATTGAACACTATTAAAGAGAAAGCAGCAATTAGGCAACTATTTTAAGGATTCCTGGGAGAATTTTTTAAAGAAATATAATGGAACTACTTTAATCTCCTGGAGAAAGATATTGTTTTCTGCAAACAACTGAATAAGTTAGATAAATAAAGATAATTGGAGAAAACCAATTTGACGTTAGTTATAGTTACCTTCTGGGAAACAGAAGTGGCAGAAATTTGCTCTGCCCTATAGCAGCATAATTGTTCAAGGACTATTATGATAGAATAATTCCTTGAATGAGATGGTTTGAGACCTCGGTCTCCGTTGTCTTGGAAAATTTAAGCTCCTGGAATACCCGAGGCAAACCATATTGTAAAGTTTTACAGACAAGCTAGAAATTCCCTGGCAGGAACATCCCCCTAGGATTTCCCAGAAATCAGAGAGAGAGAGAGACAGAGAGAGAGAGAGAGAGAGAGAGAGAGAGAGACAGAGACCCCGGGGAAACAGGGATTTCCATCGCACCATCTGATATGTGGTGTATTTTCCATGCAATGAGACAGGTGTGGGGTAGAGCAGAAATTAACAATAAATACTTGAGCATTAAGTCTGTGAAACTATAATGGTTCTCCAGGGATTGTCTCCCTATTAGTCGATGAGCACCACCTGCAAACTTGTTAAACACTCGCGATCTTGGATTCCATCCCAGACCTATTGCATCAGAAACTCTGACAGTCAGACCCAGCCTTTGGTGTTTAATAAAAGTCGTTACTTCTACATGAAGAAAAGTTGAAAACAATTACTCTGGAGGATCTGTAGAAAAAAGGATGCTGAAGGGGGTCTATACAGGAGCGAGATTACAAGTCTCTCTGGCTCCAAGTGCTTATCTATAAATCTAATAGAATAATGATGTATCCACTCTTACTGCATAATACTGATGCTCCCTTTCTTTATTTTTCATTTTATGCTTTTATTAGAAATGTTATTGGAAACAGTTCTTTGCATGTTTTTGTTTGCGCTTGTGAGGCAGGCCACCGAACCGCTGAGCTAAATCCCTGGCTATTTGCATGTTTATTAACTCATTTACCAATGATTCCATGGTCACTTGAATGATGTTTCTCTTATTAAAATCCACATTATTTATCAAGTTAAAGATATATCCTTGTTTTTCTAGTTTGACGATGTGCATTCTACACACACAGACACACACACACACACACACGCAATCATACACCACCATTTTCAGCTGGCATTATAATTATCAAATGTATTTTGGTTTCTACTGAAATGACAAATATATTTATGTCATAAATTAATGCAAATAGATGTCCTAAAACTGAAGCACATTTAAATTTCTAGGAGAGTCATTATTGGTTTGTGATGTAATGTTCTTTGACCTTCTGACCAGGATGAATTTAATATTTCCCCCAGTTTGACTAAATTTTACTTTGCCCCTCATGTATCACTTTATTGTTTTTCTTTGATTATATTTTCACATGTATCTTTAAGGCCTTTTGAGATTTTTCCAGCTGATTTCCTCGATCTCAATGTGTTTGAAATCCATTTTGACTTTCTAGTTGAGGTAAATTTCAGAATTTCCAGTTGTATCCCTGTTAGTTAAGGTCAAGATGAATGTCCCTTCACAATGCCCCAGCTGGGGTAGGCTCCTGTCTGTCCCTTCGTTACTACTGCTTTTACTCATCTGCTGTTTCTAATCTTTTCCAGCTAGGAAATGAGACGCTAAATTTGTTACAATTGTGTGTGAAATGTAAAAGTAAACTGACTGAGAAAGTAGAAATCAATCTCCTTGCTGTATAAAGTATTTCATACTTACCCCAATCATATTTTTTTTTCCTTCTTGACATCTTCTTTGGGAGATGAAGGCTTTGATACTCTTTTTTTCTGAATTTTAAACTGGGTTATGAAAAGTCAAGTCTACTAATGGTTCTATTTTTGGATAGCTGAGCTGTCACTAAAATATTTCAATAGTCTTTGTGACGTTTTGAAATATGTATGTATTGTGAAATAACTAAATCAAGCCTATAAATATTTGCATTATCTTACATACTTTTTAATGTGTAAAATCATTCAATTGTTTAAAAAATACAGTGCATTATTACCAGCTATACTCATCACATTGTAAACAGGTCTCTTAACTTACTCCTCCTTTTTAAATGGATTTTTGTATCATTACCTGTACATCTGAGTTCAGCACAACTTCCCAGCCTGTAACTTCAGGCCATAATAACAACCACTCCTTTCTTTCCTTGTGTAAGTTCAACTTTTTTAGATTCCACATATAACTGAGATCAGGTGGCATTTATCTTTTGGGGGGCCTGCTCATTGCAGTGAATATGATATCTTCATCCATGTTGATTTACTAGTGCTATAATCAATTAGGATTTCCTTTTGTGTATGGCTTAATATTCTTCAGTTGCATATATATATATATACATATATACATTTATTTTATGTAATTATATTTTATGAACATCTAGGTTAATTCTATACCTCTGCTATTGTTGAATATGGCTACAATAAACAAAAGAATACAAGTAGCTCTTTGACATTGCGATTTCTTCTCACTGGATATATACATCGTAGTTTAATTTTTGTATCACTTTGTAGTTCTACTTCTAGTAATACCCATACTAGTTTTCATGATGCCTGAATTAATTTGAATTCACACCAACAGTGTGTGAAAGGTTATCTTTATATCTTTACCTTGACAAATTTATTATTTTTCATCTTTTTTATAGTAACTATTCCAACAGGTACAAGTTGGCCTCTTGTGATTTTAAAGTGAATTTCCCTGATAAGTACCAATGTGAGCATTTTTCATATACTTGTTTCTCATTTAGTCATTTTTTGACAAAAACCTAGTCATGTATTTTGCTTATTTTAAATTGAGTTGTGTATTTATTTATGTCTTCCTATTGCATTATCTTACATAGTTGAATTGCCTCTGTATCAGAGATAGTTAGAAAATAATTTCTTTCATTTCATAGAGTCTTTTCTATTTTCCCTTGATTATACAAAAGTTATTTGATTTTTCCATTTATCTATTTTTGCTTTTATTGCCCGTGCTTTTGAGGTTATACCCAAAAATCATTGTCTAAACTCATGTCGTGGAGATTTCCCTCTGTTTTCTTTTACTAGTTTTATAGTTTCAGATTCTCAAAAAATTTTGTGGGCTGTGTGAGTAAAGGCTCTATTTTCATTCTTTTTTCAGCTTTAATAGAGTTTAATGGTACATTTTAGGGATACAGTACAGTTACAATCATTTTTAGGATCTTGTATCTTTACATGACAGGTCTTGGTTCTCATTTTTTCCCCTTGTCCCTGCCCTCCCTTCACCCCCTCCTCCCCTCCCCATCTACAAACACTTTATTTCCATCTTTTCATTATCTTACATTTTTTTCTTTTCCCTTATTACCCTCCCCCTACCCATCCCACCTTCCCTACACCTTTAGCCCCTTTCTTCCCATTTCACAATGTCAGTAATCTTATTGGGATCTTATGTATTATTACAGTTTATTCACACCAGAGAAACTATTAGTTATTTTTTGAAGTAAATATCAACATTCCCATTATCATTTATTAGAGAGTCTGTGTTTTCTTGGCACATCATTAAATATAAAGAATATATAGATTTGATTCTGCCACCTGCCTCCCAAGTGCAAGGTCCCAAATTTGATCCCGGTAAAGGGCAGGGGAGAGACAGAGATATTCCTATGTTCTTGAATTGATTTATGTGTACTTATGTGCATGCAGGTTTGATTACCAACATGGTGTATTCTAACATGTTGTTGGCTTTAAGGTAGATAGTACAACACCTCTAGATTTTCTCTTTGCTTAAGATTGCTTAGGCTTTCCAGAGTACTTTTTAGTTTCCTATAAGTTTTACTTTACTTCTTCTTTAAAATCACGGTAGAAATAAGTCATTAGCCACCATTTATTGTGTTTTTTAGATGAAGGACTTTCTGGGAACATGCTGAGGGTTAAATCCAGGACCTCATACCTGCTAGGCAAGTTCTATACCAATGAGCTACACGCACAGCTCCTCAAATGTTGTGATTTCCTATTTCTTCATCATTCAAATAAACATGAATCATGCTTTCATGTATCTAAGAATTTATTCATTTTTATATGTTATCCAATTTGTTAGCATGTATTATTTATAGCAATCTCTTACAATCCTATGTGTTTCTGTGGTATTGTGATGATTTCTTCCTCCTAGCTGATATAGTTATATAAATATTATTTTTCTTAGCCTACACAATGAGTCATTGATTTTGCTAATTCAAATTATACATATACATAGGCAATCATTTGATGTTTTAATGTATGTTCATATTGTGTAATATTTAAATTAAGTTAAATACATTTGCCTTCCACAACTTCCCTAGGAAATGAAGTATTTCACAGGTTTTCCTTTTCTCTTTAGTACTGTCATATTTTATATATAAGAGTTCCCTCAAATGTCTCATTTAAAAGGTGATTGTGTCATGGGGGTGATAAGCACATCGGTGCATTAACCCATTGCTGAACTCCATACCTGAATGTTCTCTCAGGATGTGATTGAGGAGGGTCACTGGGGACTTGATCCAGAAAAATGTGCTCTTGTCCCTCCCTCCTTTTCTGTCTTTCCATTCCCTGGTTGCCATAAGTTGAGCACCTTTTCCTCCTCCATGGCCCTCCGCAGTTTGTTTCTGTCACTGAATCCATGAATGAGCCAAAGTAAATCCCTTTGCCCTTATCATATGTGGATCAGATATTTTGCCCCAGTGATGGGAAAGCTAAACACAGTGAGAATATCACGACATTCTATCCAGGCCTGTGAGGTTGCTACTGAAAGACCATTGTCGGGTCACTTATGATACCTTTACGTGGGAATTTTATCTCTTGCAGTCTTGATAATCTCTTTAATTTTAATCTTTGAGGAATTAATTTTAAAATGTGTTGGAGTGGACTTGGTCAGTTATAACCTGCCTGGGGACCTTTGAAATTGACTTGACCAGATACTTCCACACTTTACTAGCCTTGAGAAATTTTCTGTTATTTCCTTCTACATCTTTGGCTTTCTCAAGACCCTCATGTACTCCACTGACCAGAACATTTGCCTTTTATTACTTTTCCAAGGTTCCTATAACCTTTCTGTATTCGTTTGTCTTTATTATCCTCCATGTGTTTTCAAACAGCCTGTCTTCGAGGTCAGTCCTTCTTCATGCTGATCTGTTTGGCTTCTGATATCTTAATCGTGTTTATTTATTTATCTATATGATACAAGGGATTGGATTCAGGGCCTTGTGCATTCCAGGTAAGTGATCTAACACGGAGCCACGTGTTGCCAAGTGTATTGTCATTTCAAAGGTTTCTGTTTCATTTAAAAATCGCTTTCTTCTCTTTTTGAGTTGGAAGTTGTTTGCCATTAGGGTTGAAATACTTCAAGCTCTTCCGGCGTTTAAGGTTTGTTTTGAGAAATCTGCTGTAATTATTATAAGGGGTTTACCTTTAGATACATAGATAGACAGATAGATAGACAGATAGATACATAGATAGATACATAGATAGATACATAGATAGACTTTTTTCTCTGATTTTTAAAATTTTGGTTTTGTTATTTTTGTTTGCTAACTGACAATACAATAAGGATAGATGTTGGTGAGATTCTTTTTTCAACATAGTTGTTTACTGTTCTGGATACTCACTTGTACATTGAATTCTTTTCTTATAGTTAGGAAATTTTCCGCTACACTTTCTGTAAACATATTCATAAAGCCATCTGTATTACCTTCTAGCTTTTCTGTAACTCCAATCAGATTTAGGCTGGTGGTTTCAGTGTCATCTAGTAGCTGCTGCACGATCTTTTCTTATCTCCTTTTTTGAGGCTTCACTGTGTACTTCATCACTTTCCATTTTGTCCCCCATTCTAGACACCCTGTCTTCATGGTGGTCATTTGTACAATTTATGAATTCTGTACTTTTTATTTCTGGCATTTCTGTCCGATTTTGTCTCAATAAAAATTTAGTGAATTTGTCCTTAATGATGTGAACTGATTTGGACAGCTCTTCCATTTTTTACGTTTTCCCCCTCGTACACTGAGCAACTGAGTTCTGTGAACTTTTGGTTGATTTCCTCTTTAAGCTCTTGTAGAGTTTCCAACTCTTCTATCATCTTTTCACGGCACTACACTACCTTGTATTTCCCTTTCTGCCCATTGTGCCCCCGGTCTGCCTCGGGAGAGTTGGGAGGCCTTTTGTTCTTCTGTTGCCTTGCTTTCTCGTGTTCCTGTGTGTTCCGGGGGACCCCAGGAAATCCTTATTTACCTTCCCTCCTCTCTGAGCCTGTCGGCAAGAGTTTTACCTTTATTTCTTAGAGCGTAACTTAGTTCTTCTGTTTTGATATCTAGGTTTTTGATCATTTTGTTTTGATTTAAGTTGCTTTAAATGTATGTCATTTGGAGGAATATGGCCACTGTAGAACGCTATTCTTGTTTCTTCACATCCCGGTCATGTCTGTCAAATTTCCGATGTCCTCTTCAGTCTTCTTTTCAGAGTAGTATAATTATCATCATAGAGGTCTTTTATTTCCTTTTTTGGGTTCATTGCTAAGTTTGAATTTTTTTCAAATTTATTGCAATTGGAATCGTTCTCCTGATTTGTTTCTTGGCAGGCTCGTAGGTGTACAAGAGTACTATCGAATCTTATGTTTTCATTTTGTATGGTGCTGCTTTCAAAATTTTGTTTATTACGTCCAAGACTCTTCTGATGGAATTTGTGTGCCTTCTGGGTAAACAATCTTGTCATCTGCAAGCAAATATATTTTGAGTTCTTAGTGTCTACTTCGTATCTTTTCCATTTCTTCCTTTTACCCGATTGCTCTCCTCAACATTTCACGCAAACCGCTTTCTTCCTATCTTTTACTTACTAGCACATTTTCAGTGCATAATGTTAGGTTCCATGGGAGGCTTTGGCACACCCACACAAAACATATTAATTCTTTTTTTCATCCACTTTTCCTTTACTCAATGCCCCTCCACTCATCCCTGGATCCCTTCTCGATCCTCTCAAAAACACGCCTAGAAGGTTAATCGCTTACTCAAGTGAAATTTCTAGTTTCTTTTTTTTTTTTTTTTTGAGAACTATCTATACTGATTTCTGTCATGGTTGCACTAATTTGCATTCCAAACCTGCAACAAGGAATCTATTTATCAGTGGTAGCAAGAATGAAAATTTACTATGATGTCGGCAGTGGGTTGTTATAAATTACATCCAACAGTTTGAGGTATAATAACAACCCACTGCCAACATCATAGTAAATTGAGGTCATTGCCTGTGCTCATCATGGTTATCTTCATTATGAGTGAATTTTGAATTTTCTTAAAGTCTCTGTCTGTACCTATTGAGATTATCATACGATTTTTTTACCCCTCTGTGTAATCTGTATGTAAGACAAGACTGTCACAACACTTTGATATAGCTGTTGTAAACTTTACCAACTTTGCCTTGCAATATGATAATTTTGCATATAATTCCTCTAAATCATTAGCAAAAAAAGATAAAACAAAATGTAGCCAATAGAAAGGGACTACCCTATGACAAAAGAGAAAATTATAGAGCTACTCATTAAGTAAAACAAAATGGCTAAATTGGTCTGGTAGCATGGACCTCGGCAATCTTAGGAAAAAGTAAAAGAAGCAAAGCTCAATTTGCTTATAAATAGTTATTGACAATAATTCTCAGACAGCACTAGAGCCATTGAATAACTGGAAATATAAGACCACTATTGATTGTTCAAATGTCCAGATGAAATTTATGACACCTGAAGAGAGTTATATATCTAAAATCACTTTTGTTTCTTCAGCACATTTTAAAACATTTCAGTGAAAGGCAACTGGCAACATAACTTTTTCTCATTTAATGATTTATCACTCAAGAGTTTAGTCAAAAAAATAGAAAAACATTATTATAAAAGAGGATAAAATATGGATGATTGGTTGAATTGTTAGTACAAAACAAAGGCACAAATGAACAATGTTGTGAGAGATAGTTACTGGAGGAAGAATCTTTTTTTTAACTTTATTAAGTTTAGTGGTACATCTTATGTATACAATACAGTGACACTCATCATTGGGATATTTGACCTTTCCAAGATTTACCTTGGTTCTTATTTTTCCGCACTCCCCAGTCATCCCTTCACCCCCTCCACCCTTACATGTTTACAAAGCTATTGACTCCATGTTTTTCCTTTTCATGTATTTTTCCTTTTTCCCTTTGACCTTCCCCTCCCACTTCCTCTAAGTTTTAGAGCTTTTCTTCCTATTACACAGTATCAATTATATATTTTGATCCTTTTTTACACTTTTAGTTTTTCACACCAGAGATACTATTAAGTATTTACATATATGTGACTTATTACTTTCACTTAAGAGTACGGGCTCAATGTGCAACCACTTAGCTATAAATCTAATTTCTCATTCTTTATGGCTGACTAGTGCTCCATTCCTGTGTGTTGTATTGTCATTATCATTTAATTGTATAAACTGTCTAATTTCTTCTTTAATTTCCTCTGTGATCCTTTGGTCGTTCTGGAGAGTGTTATTGCATTCCCATGTGCTTGTGGAAGTCTTGTTTATTCTTATGCTATTTATATCCAGTTTAATTGCACTATGATCTGATAATATACATCAAAAAACTTCAATTCCTTTGCATTTACTTAAACATGTTCTACTAGCTAGAATGTGATCTGTTTTGGAGAATGACTTCTAACCAGCCAAATAGAATATATATTCTGACTTTGTGGGGTAGAACACTCTGTAACCATCTACTAAGTCCATTTGTTCAAAAGCTTGGTTCAGTTTGAGTATTTTCTTGTTGATTTTTTTTGTCTAGATGATCGGTATGTTTGTGACACTGGGGTATATAAGTACATTTACATTATTTTGTGCAAAATAATTGTAATTAAAGAAAAGTTTAGAAGAAATCATATACAAATATAAAACTAAATGTTGTTATGCAACCTTAAAAATATACCCACTAATACCTATATTTTAAAAATGAACATTTGCTACTAACATGTGTGCTTCAGAAGACATATTTCAGTAAAAGTGAAAGATTTATATGATCTGAAGAGAAACCAGAGTATTATATTTTAGAATGGTTTAGGAAACCAGCTATGAAATTTTAATTCTTCAAATCTTTACAATTCTATTCTCCTGCCCACATGCTCAAAACAAACGCTGAGAGGTAATTTTTTTCCTCTTTGTTGAGATGTCTGGATGTTATTTTTGACATGCTCCTTAAGTTGAATATCTAAAGTTCTTGTTTCTGAAAAACAGTTATTATATTTAACTATCTTTTCTGTATTTACTTAAACACTGAAGACCAGCTTTAGCAAAAAGTAAGTTTGTGTATTTAATTATTTCATGCAGCGTTTCTTTCAACACAGAAAGCCATGTTGGGCCAAAATCCATTACCCTATATTTTAGTCCTAGCTGACTATCTTTAATAATTCTTGCATCCAAATCCCCTACCTCTCTTTTTCTGAGATTCTGTGCTTGTCCTTGACCTCAATGTGAGGTACCCAGCATTTTTAATTCTTTTTTTTCTTTTTCTTTTAATTCCTTTTTATTCTGAGTAGCCACACTGGCAGGTGGTCATGGGTGAAGCCCCCATGATGGGCACCAGTTGCCTGAGACCCATGTATTCAGGTTGCAGTACACACCTGCCCAGTATATGACACAGAACTGAGAAAAAAAAAGTACACTAAGAGACAGAACTAGGAGAGGAATTAGGGCATTAGGACAATCAAAGCTGGTACAACCAACAAAGGAAAGGTACTGGCCAGTCTTAGGAACTGATTTGTATTGGCAATCAATCAGGATAAAGGCAAGCTATATGCAGTTTCTATGAAAATTAATGTAAACAAGGCTTGTAAAAAAAGCAAGATAAAGCATTGTCAACTAGAAAGAGAATAGACAAAATATATGGTTGTAATTGTACCATTGCCTTTCTAGTAAGAAAATGTTAGTCTTGGGAATGAAATTTGAATGCAAATTACTCTGACCTTGGCATGTAGGCTTCAGCCAGAACCACTTCTACAAACAAGCCAATTGTGGGGTTAACTCATTACAGCCTACATGGCTTACAGCCTGCTTTGGGATATGAACAATATTGCAGCCTCTCTTAACTACCTAAGACATATATATATATATGCAATAGTATAGACTTTGTAACTGGTTCTTTTTAGAGATTTGAATTATTATGTATAAAACTGTAGGTCTTGGTTACTGTGCAGGATTCCATTGTCCCAAACACCTATGCGCAAAACCAATGACCGTCAAGTAATAGGTGAGTGGGTTTTCCTCTCCATGTTCTCAAGTAAGTATAGGTTTATGTATGCATAAAAAGTTTAGTTTCCTTCAAAGCTTACCTAACGTATACCTAATATTGGGTTATTATCCAAACATGTTGTTAAGTGCTTATGTTAAAATTACCTGAAGCTCTTTAGTGTAGTCTACAAAGCCTGTTATCCCCAAATGTGCTGGGTTTTCTATAGGTTTGATTTTCTCTTTGTAGCAAATGGTTTAACTGATGCACTGCCTTAGCAGTTACCAATGTATCTGAACCAAGAAACTACATCATCCCCTCCATAAATTCCACAGAAATCTTCCAGATTAAATTCTCAGAAAGAGAAGTCTTTATAATTTTAACCTAATGTTTGAATTCTCCAACTGGAGGAGATATTTATATAGCTATAGGGAAGGATCCTTCAGTGATGAAAAAATGAAATATGGTGCTATTCAGAATGCCAGAACCAGGAAAGAGGTGGCACCTGGAGATCTGGAGGCAGCAGACAGCTTTATTTATATCAGGGGACATGACCAGGATCTTTTAAAGAATTCAGACCCAAAGTATCAGTAGGCCTGCAGCTTCATAGGGGTGTGAGTAAGAGGTACAGACACAGAAGCAGAGTGTTTGGCAGTTTTTGGTTGGTTAGTTATGTGACTTTTTTATGTATATGAGGTTTAATTTTTTGTTAAGATTTTTTTTTTTTTTTTTTGGTACCAGGGATTGAACTCAGGCCCTTGTGCTTGCAAGGCAGGCAGTGGAACCACTGAGCCAAATCCCTGGCAAGATTTAATTTTTTAAATAAATGGGAATAGAGCAAACAGAGTTTACACAAAGCAGATGAGTGGAGGGGGCCAGAGAAAAGAGTTCTGTAGGACTTTCTGAGTCCATTACACTCCCTCGGTGACAGATTACAGAAGTTGTCCTGGCTACTCCAGGACATTTTACAAAGAACACAGTTACCTAGATAACCCATCGTTGTTTAATAACACAGTTAACTCATAGTTGTCCAATTTAGTTATTTTTTTTTGTTTGAAATATATTTGTATGGCCAGAAATTCCCTTTCAGAGCCAGGACGATGTGTGATAATGCTCTTGGAAGTGTTTTAACAACAAGGAAGATAAAGAAAGATTATTGATTTAGGGCCACAAAAGGAGGTGGAAATTTTCATTCTTCAGGAAGTTATGCATTAGTCCATTCTCTTAGAATTCTTGCATTGTTGACATTTGTGATAGTGACCTCTTACTGTCTACACCTACCTTAAAAACAGTGAAATAAACTATGTTAGAAGCCCAAGACCCTTAGTGATAACGGATCCATGATCACTGCAAAATTCATCCTACTATTTTCAGAGGATGAAAAAAATAAACAAGAGCCCACTTCTTGTGACAAAAGAAGTAATTGTAATTAGATATTAGAAAGCAGTCAAATATACATTATTTTACTCTAAAATATTAGGTGAAATTTCTATGACATAAATAATTCAAAGTAAGTATACATCAATATAACTGCTACCTACACATTAATTAATTTGATGGTTTATAAGCAGATAACATTGTTATGATACCTTTATAATCCAGGCGTTCACTCATTCTGTGAATCTATAACCTCCCTCCTTGGTGAATTTAAGTTTTCAATCATAATTTTTCTCTTTTGAACATTATATGATGGATAGCATCTGTCCTATCTTTGGTGGAATTCAAATGTGGATGGACATGTGCTTGTTCAGTGTAGTCTGCCACAGAACATCACTGATCAAAAGATGTGAGCCTAGGGTAGGAGGGGTGAAGGGAGGGCAGGGACAAGGGGAAAAAATGAGAACCAAGGCCTGTCATGTAGAGGTCCAAGATCCCAAGGATGAACGTAACTGTGCTGTATCCCTAAAAGGTACCAATAAACTCAATTAAAAAATAATCATTGTAGACAGATCTTCTCAATCTTTAATCTTTACTTCTTAAGTTACACATCCTGTTTAAGGTAGAGGCAGCAGTTTTCACCCCTCTGACCATAGTGATCTACTTGGGACTCCTAAGGGTAGAGCACAGTAACAAATGGGTCCTTGCTGGAGAGACAGGAAAGGGAAATGGAGGCTCGGATTGACAAAGGGACTAGATGTCAGCATCTGCCTGGTAAAATGCCTTGGGTGTGCTATCAGACAGCCGCCTGCAAACATTTCTTCACTGGTTTCTTTGCAACAAATTCTAACTAATTACACAGAACGCAGCACGCATACTTTCTTTTAAAATCATAATATAGGAGCTTTTCCTCAGAAATATTGTGCACATAAAATGAAACAAATTACATAGAATACATAAGTTAGATGCTGCCATGAAGGAAATCTTCAGTTATTGCTTCGCGGTGTTGGGATTTTCATCCTCGACCTCGTCCTGCTCTTCTCCACCATAATCCCTTGAGATGGGGAGGAGATAGTTTACTTAAACCCATAGCGTTCTATCACGGGTTAGACGTCTGTGAGAAGCAGGACCGTGTGTGACAAAAGCAAAGCACTGACTGAGATTTTGGATCCCCCCCAAGCATTCAGGCACCTACAATTCATAGTCCTCTGATCTGAAACTGTGCACAATTGCATCCCCCCATCTCTGCCCAAACTTTCAAGTATGGCTTCGTGATGAAAATTATTATTTCCAACAGTCCCACCTCCATCTATTGCTTTTTGAACTAGGATGTGTTTAGTACAGATGTCCAAAGATATCCCAGACTCCCCATCTCCCA
Organism: Fukomys damarensis; assembly: GCF_012274545.1. NCBI lineage: Eukaryota > Metazoa > Chordata > Mammalia > Rodentia > Bathyergidae > Fukomys > Fukomys damarensis. The sequence goes on from NW_022900949.1 coordinate 5,026,761, forward strand.
GAAACCAGAAAAAAACAAAAACCAGAAAAATTCAAGGACAGGCCAGAGGATTCTTATGGGCAACATCAAATGTGGATTCGATATCTCCATGCACACGGCTTATAACTATTTATATTGATCCATATTATTCCAATCTTGAAATGTCTGGGATTCAGTGAAAGTTAAACAAAATAAACGTCAGAAAAAATGTTGGCCTCTTCTTTTACGCTCCGTAAGTCTTAAGCGTATTATTGTCTTTGTTAATTTTTTTCTTTTTAAAACAAATCATAAGCTTTTAATTTCCATTGTTCAATGTGGAAAGATAATTTTATGTAAAGGTACCATTTTAAGCAATTTTAGATGCAGAGTTTGGTTACATATATTGTAATATTTCGGTGCAACTGTCACTCCTGCCCATCCCCAGAAATATCACCTTCCCAATTTAAAATGGAATCTATATGAGGAACACTAAATACTACCTCTTAAACTCCCTTGATTCTATAATGAAACATCATATAAAGCTAAAGACACCCAGCTTCAGAAATTATAAAACCAAGGAGAAAGTATTTATACATAAGTTTTGGATTTTCTTTTTTCCCCCCACATTTTCTAAACCACATTCCAAATAAATGGCAAAGGTCCTGGGATTAGATTTTTCAAAGGTGGAGCCAATTCAGTGTGCTAAGAATCTCCCTGTTCTTCAGGCTGTAGATGAAGGGATTCAGCATCGGGGTGATCACAGTGCACATCAGTGAGGCCACCATGCTCTGGATGGGAGAATATGATCGATTTGAACTAAGATACGTTCCAAAGCTTGTTCCATAAAATAAGCAAACAACGGATAGGTGAGAACCGCAGGTAGAAAAGGTTTTGTACCTCCCTTCAGATGATGGGATTTTCAGAATGGTGGAAACAATTTTATAGTAGGAGAAAATGATCCCTGATATGGGAAAAACACCAAATAGGACACCAACCATATATGTGACTATGTTTTTGATTAAGATATCAGAACACGAAAGGTCAAGGAGTCTAGAAGGGTCACAAAAGTAACTAGCAATTTCTACATCTCTGAAACAGATAATGTGTAATGCAGCTAAATTGTGTGCCTGAGAATCAAAAAGGCTAATTAAGACTGACAGCAAAAGTAATAACACACAGCATCGAGGGTTCATGATGATTGCATAATGCAGGGGGTGGCAGATGGCCACAAAACGGTCATAGGCCATCACAGTCAGAAGCATGAAATCCATACATGCAAAAAGGATAAGAAAAGACATCTGTGTGAGGCAGCCCTCATAGGAGATGAACCTCCTGTGAGTTGAGACGTCCACAATCATCTTTGGGACTGTGGTCGAGATGAAACCGATGTCAGCCAAGGACAAGTTGGAGAGGAAGAAGTACATGGGGGTGTGGAGGTGGGAGTCAGAGCTGACGGCCAGGATGATGAGCAGGTTCCCGAGCACTGTGACCAGGTACATGGACAGGAACAGTCCGAAGAGGACGGGCTGCAGGTCTGGGTCCTCTGAGAACCTCATGAGGTAGAACTCTGAGACCTTTGTGAGGTTATGTCTTTCCATGTTGCTTGAACATGTTTCAATAAATTTCATTGAAAAAATGAAACAAAAATATCACACAACACTCTGTATATTTTCTGAGTTCGAGTATTCATAAGCAAAGAATTCCCACCCATGATGCACAACCTTCAGCACCGTTGCTCTCTTGTGATAAATCCTACCATTAAGGCCTCTGTGTTTGGTAGTTTCTTTTCCACCTCCTCCATATACACTTAATTTACTGATGCTCTACTGCATAGTGTAAGCAAAACAATGACATAGATTTCTGAAGTCCTTGATCACAGTAAAATGTGGTAAACTTTTTTCCAAAAAGTATACAAAGTAGTTAGGCCATCTCCCTTTAAGAAAATATAATTCTACAGGAAGAAAATGGAAAAGTGTTGAAATATTCCATATTTTATACTGTTAAGATGCTATATATTTACTTAAGTAAGCTGTCTACAAGTACTATAAAGTCTGAGACTACATTATCTGAAAAATTAATTCTCTTCAATCAGAACACGTTTTTAGCCATTGTACTAAAAAATAATGAATTTTTCATTTTTCCTGTTTTTTATTCTGATTTCATCTTTTAAGGATGTCAAGATCTTACCCAGCCTTTGTATATAAATTGTGCATACATTTTGTTTGTGAATAAATTATTCAATATGAAACTTTTATCCTTGTATTTGTTGCATTCAAATTTATATATCACAAAGCTTGGCATGGTGGCACAATCTGTAATCAATCCCAGCATGTGGGAGGCTGAGACAGGAGGATTGCTGTGAGTTCGAGACCAGCCTGGGCTACATAGTAAGTTCCAGGTCAGTCTCAACTACATTGTGAGCCAGGGTCACACTAAAAACAAAAAAACAAAAAATAAATGTGAGCCAGGGTCACACTAAAAACAAAAAAACAAAAAATAAAACAAACAAACAAAAAATATATATAATCACAGTTTCAGATACATAATCTTCAGACATAATTACCCAAATGTAGATTGCTGTGCACTGCAATTGTTAGTACAAACAGTAAATGATAAGAAGCACCTTTGCCTTTCAATATTTTTACAGGTGTATGTAATCATACAGTATCAGTGAACTACCTGCTAGATAAGACATTTCTTTTCTGACTCTGTAGTCTACCATAGCTTGATAATATGCAGGACTGCTATTCTGATCATAAACCCTCTGGTAACCAGTTGATGGCTATGGAAACAAACACAAAAGGCCCTGGCTGAGTCCCAGCCTTGCTAATTCTAACCAACAGATTTTCACATCAATGTCTCCTGATGTATGAGTTACATTTTATCTCAGCTATGTGATGGGAACTGAGACCCATAATTTCATCTTGTCATTCTGGGAGAAACCCAAAATAGTACACGAAAAATTGTAAGCACACCTTTAAAACTCAGCTGAAACAGAAAAATGGAATCTTTTCAACACATATGCAAATAACGTACTCCCCCCATCTGTAAAATGGGGATAAGAATTACCTACCTTATGTTGATGCTGTAAGAAAATTTTGAAAATCATTTAATTTGCATCATTGTTGATTCTAATTTAGGAATACATTTATCTGGAAATACCATCATATCTTTAGGCTTAGCCTAAAAGAATATTCACATTTCAAATTTTTGAGTCACTTTCTCAAATAAGAGTTGAGAAACACTGAGGATATTTGCTGGCATTTAGAAAATTTTCCGTTCATACTATCTCTATAGATAAAAATACTTAATAATATTGACTACCTCATTCATATTATTTAGGCATCTGTACAATTATCTAAAATTTTAAGTGCTTTCTATCATTACTCCTGCTCTCCTGTCCTCAAAGAATTTGTTGTTAGAAATTTTATGGGTAGATTTTCCTTTGGAATGTTTCCAGATCAACACGGATTTATGAATTCACAATTTCCTAAAACTTTACCTTAAAGGGACCTAAAGCTCATCTAAATAGTGTGATTTAGAAGATTTGTTGCCCCCCCCAGATAGACTATGTAATATCCCCAGGTAGTTGTTTTAGATCTTCTTCAAACAAGTCATAGCCTTATCACAGATGAGGGAGAGGGAGGGATGGAGGGAAGAAACGAGAGAGAGAGAGAGAGAGAGAGAGGCCTTATTTACATTTTAAGTTAATTATTATGGTAATGTTATCAAAATTGTTGTCCTTTATCACTTATTTTAAAATTGTTTTATAATATTTTCTTGATAATTTTCTGATTTCAGACTAATAATGCACATACATTTTTATTTTTTATATTCCAGGGGTATATTTCTGATTTCCAACAAGTAATGCATGTAAAATTTCAATTGTTTTTGCCAGAACAGGTGACTCAGTTTTCCACACATCCTCTTACCAGTCAGATAAAGCTTCTAAATATGCCTGTCATCTTTCCAGTAATGCTCTCTTTATGATACCATACAAAGAAATTTCATCGTTACACGAGGAATAACATTTTAATTTTGCTTTAGTTCTGGAGCCTGTGCCAAGGAGTGACATTGAAGATAAGAGATATGAGCATCTTAGTTATGCATCACTGACCTCTCACTGAGGGCAGAATGTGTGTGAATCTCTCTTCCTCTCTGTGCTCATAATGCTGGAAGAAAACAAGGAGAATTGTCTTCATCCACATGTGCAGCAATAAAGAACATTAGAATCTAACTATTTAGAAATTTTGAGATTTCTTAGTTTCAGTTGCATTAATTTCTTCTGTGACTTTTATAATTTTGCTCCCTTGTATGAGCTTTAGACTTTATTTGTTCTTCTTTTCCTAGAAGTTTCAGGTTCAACATTAGGTTGTCTACTTGAGCTCACTGTGTTTTCCAAAAGTGAGAATTCACTGCTATAAATTTTCCTTGTAGGACTGCCTTCATTGCTTCCCGTGATTTTTTTTAAATAAAGATGTACACCATTAAGGAAGTAGGAAGTTTATTTTGTAAACTGCATTCAAATGGCACTAGAGCCTCAAATAGTATGAAGTTTTTAAATCTACCTAAGCTTGAGGCATACAGTCACCCACTCCCTTCTCTCTGTGCCATTAACAAAACATGAATACTCTGATGTGTTTCATTTTTAAATAACGTAGAGATACAGTTAAGTGAATTATAGGGTCCATGTGTCCATGACACAGAGAAAAAAAAAGAATAAAGTATTTTGTCTTGTCTCTTCATCTATGGATAATTTGTGAAAGGAATGGAGCAACAGACAGTAAGGTACTAAGCATCTTCACATCATGCTGATTAAGGATAGTTTTTGCAGTGCAAGAGATATCACCAACAGAGCTAAGATACAACCCACAATGTGGGGGGAAAAGTGTTCACCAGCCACTCCTCAGACAAAGGACTACTATCTAGAATATATAAAGAACTCAAAAAAATCAGACCCCCCAAATATAAAAAATGGGCATCTGAAATGAACAGACATTTCTCAGACAAAGAAGTAAAAGCAGCAAATAAATGTATGAAAAAATGTTCCACATCACTGGTCATTCGAGAGATGCAGATGAAAACAACACTGAGAGTCCACCTCACCCCACAAAGAATGGCTGCTATCAAAAGATCAACCAATAACAAATGTTGGCGGGGCTGTGGGGAGAAAGGAACCCTTCTCCATTGTTGGTGGGAGTGCAGACTGGTGCAACCACTGTGGAAATCAATATGGAGATACCTCAAAAAGTTCTTTCCAAAAGAACTAAAAGAATCATACCACAGTGATATATTTGGACCCATGTTTATAGCGTCACAGTTCCTAATAGCTAAAACTTGAAAAGAGCCCAATTGCTCATCAGTTGATGACTGGATAAAGAAGATGGGGTTTTTCTCTAAAATGGAGCACTCCTGAGACATAAAGAATGAGAAACTAGAAACATTTATAGCTCAACAGATGCTCATTGAGGCTATACTCAAGTGAAATAAATAGGACACAGTTGAGTAAATACTGAATCATTTCTCTGGTGTGCAAAATTAAAATAATAAATAAGGTTCAAATGGTATAATTGGGAGAGTGAAAATGGCTAAAGGGGAAGTGGGAAGGGGAGGGGAAAGGAAATAAGGGAAAAGAAAAATGTGAAAAAATGAAAAAAATGCAAACAAAGTGTTTGTAAATAGGGAAGGTTAAACAGAGTGAAGGGGGCATGGGGAAAAAGCAAGAACCAAGATATATCACGTAAAGGTACAAGATCCCAATGGTAAATGTCACTGTATTGTTTGCTTTGAATGTACCAATAAACTTAATATGAAAAAGAAGAAGTATTATGATTTATGGAAGAGTCCATTCGGTGTTGAACAGAGGTTTATATTTTTGATGTCTCTTCCATGCCAAAAAAGGTATAGGTCTGGGAAATTAAGTGTAAAGAAATGTACATCGTTCCTCTCTAAACATATGTGTACAATTACACAAACACGAACAAAATGTCCTGCAACAGAAATAGGAAAGGAGTAACTACAGGACCCATGAGACAACGGCTAAGAATATACTTATCTGATATTTATGATAGCTAAAATTTAATTTGCTCTAATTTTCTGCACATTAACACTAAATAAAGCACTCCTTACCTGCACAATCCTTAGCGAAGTTACTTCAAGCAAAACTAACATTAATGACAATGCTTTCTCAGATATATCAAAAACCTCCCCTGGAGCATGGAAATAATAAGTGGAACTGAAAAGATTTAAAAAATTGACACCAGGCGATTTAGCTCAGTGGTTCCACTGCCTGTCTCACAAGCACAAGGACCTGAGTTCAATCCCTAGTACCAAAAAAAAAAAAAATTGACAGTACTATCTGCTACACTAAAATTTTTCAGTTTCCAGTCCATGGAAGGATTTGTGCAGAGGTTAAGAGGTGACAGTCACAGGTACTTTAGAGGCACATTTGCAACTCAAGATAAATGAAATCAAGACATGACTTTTCCACATTTGCCTTGGTGGGAAATAAACACAAGCTTGGAGAAGGGTATGGGAAGCTTAAAAATATCCTACAGTGGTGGAAGGAGAGAGATCTCTGTTGAATGCTCAAGAGAGCACTCTCTCAGATGTTTGCCCATCATCCACATCTGTCTTGTGTGTGCAGCTGGCACCATTCACTGCTCTGCTCTGTGAGCTTTCAGAAAACTCCAACAGTAAGGAAGGCACAGTGAGCAAACGGCCTTTCCTTAAGTCACAGAGAATTAATTGTCTGCTTGTGCCAAGAGGCAGCCTAATAGAGTCGCTCTGTGTCTATCATCAGACAACCCAATTCCACCAAGCCCTTTTTCTACATAACAAATGAATGCAGTTTCCATTAAAAGAGATCTCTCCACTTCTGTACAAGTCATAACAATGTCAGCAAATATAACTCCAGGAAGACAGAGAACATGAAATAAAACAAGGCGAACAGAAGAAATTGCTCAGTGCCTGGAATATAGGAAGTCCTTAAATCTAGTACCTGATGTTACGCTTTCTCTCTTCCTCTATATTTTAATAATTACATTTATAATCCTTTTAGAGCACATAGGACACATTGCAGAAGGGCATGTTTTCTGCTGTTATGAGTGAGCCATGAATGGAAGTAGAAACAGGGTGTATAGAAAGCAAATTTGAAAGAGTAATTCTTTCCCCATTACAAAAAAGATCATAAAACTTCTATTCCTTATAACTAATATTTTTTATATTTGTGCCCTCACATCTTACCATCAAACACATCATGCTTCTCCTCAGGAGAAGAAAATAATAACTTAAGTATCTTTCTCACATCAGAGAAATCCCTTTGCACTTACCAGGTAATGCTGTTTCTCTTCTGCATCATAGTCAAGGAGAAGAGATCCAAAGACCCTCTTATGTCTGCTGCCCAGTGAAGGCTCAGTCTCTGTTTTTGAAATTGAAATTAATACAAAGATACACAAGAGCTTTATAATACAGACAACAATATAGTCTGGGACACAGGTATGGAGCTGAACACAGGACTGGAGTCATTACAGGGCTTGATGTTTATTATTGACTACTCTGTCACTTTTGGGTCTCAATACACAGAGCTGATAATTAGCCAAGTCGGTCGTGCAATCTGAATCTAGAAGGACTTCCAAACTCTAATGGCAGAAGGAGACAAAAAGAATACAAATGTTCACAAGTCCCTTTGGGTTCTTCATCTACTCAGATAAATCTAGTTTGTCCTAATGACTTCTGTCGTTTATAAACATTTTTAAAAGAATAATGATTGGCCTTGATTTCATTTTTGAAGTAAAAGGCATGTAACAAGATTATACTTTTAACCATGATCAGTACGCACTTCAATATTGTTGTGAGTCACTGAACATTATAGATCTTCAAGAATTCTTTTTATTTTATAAACTGAAAATGTATGTTCAACTTTAAGTTCATTCCCCACCCTCCCAGCATTACCCTATGAAATTAAAGCCATGACATTGTCACACTTGCCTAACCAAAAAGGTAGAAGTGCTGAGATTTATTGTTCTGCTGTAGTCTTTGCAGGGTACTTAAATTTATTTTGCTCCTCAGGCTGTGAGGGGATTCAACACAGGGGTTAACAAAGTACACATCACCGTGGCTGTTGCCTTGTTTCTGATAAAATTTAATAAACCTAAGTCAATATAGTCTTTAACAATGGTTCCACAAAATAAGCAAGCAACAGGCACCTGGGACTCAATGGTAGAGAAGACATGATTTTTTTTCCTATCAGACAATGATTTTCAGATGATGAAACAACTTTTTTATTGAGTTTATTGGTACATTTTAGGTACACAGTACAGTTACATTCATCATTGGGATCTTGTTCCTTTACATGCCAGGTCTTGGTTCTCATTTTTCCCCTTGTCCCTGCCCTCCCTTCACCCCCTTCTCCCCTCCTCATTTACAAGCACTTTGTTTCCATTTTTTCATTTTCTTACATTCTTTTATTTTCACTTATTACCCTTTCCCTACCCATCCCACTTTCCCTACACATTTAGCCCTTTTCTTCCCATTTCACAATGTCAGTTATCTCATTAGGATCTTATGTACTATCACAGTTTATTCACACCAGAGAAACTATTCAGTATTTAAACAGTTGTGACTTATTTATTTCACTTAGGAGTATATCCTCAATATGCATCCATTTTCCTATGAATGAGTCTAATTTTTCATTCTTTATGGCTGAGTAGTACTCCATTTTATAGAAAAACCACATCTTCATTATCCAATCTCCAGCTGATGGGCAAATGGGCTGTTTCCAAGTTTTAGCTATTACAAACTGTGCCACTATAAACATGGGTGTGCATATATCACTGTGATATGATTGTTTTAATTCTGTTGGAAAGATACCCAGCAGAGGGATGGCTGGGTCAAATGGAACCTCTAGTCCCAGGTCTTTGAGGTATCTCCATATTGATTTCCACAGTGGTTGCACCAGTCTGCACTCCCACCAACAATGGAGAAGGGTTCCTTTCTCCCCCACAACTCTGCCAACGTTTGTTATTGGTTGATCTTTTGATAGCAGCCATTCTTTGTGGGGTGAAGTGGAAACTCAGTGTTGTTTTCATCTGCATCTCTTAAATGACGTGATGTGAAACAACTTTTAATATGAGAAAATGATACATAAGATTGAGGGGCAAAAGAATATGACACCATTCGTGCTTCACAATGGAACTGGGGAAGGCGTCCAAATGGAAAAGATTAAGGGGGAGGGCGGGGTACATAACAAATTAGCAATCCTTGAAGTACGTAAGCTTTAGGACAATAAAATTACACTCATCAGCTGTTTAACTGCTCTATATCCATTGGCTTTGCCTGGCGTTTTCATTTCATCTTGGTTTTAGATTTGTTGGCTTCATAATGTCCTTGAGTATTTTCTAGACTTCTGCTTTCACAGTCATATATCTCTTGTGGTGATCTTTTATATGAAACATCCTTTTCTGCAAGCTGTTTTGCCTCACTTACTTGTATGTTGAACTCTTATATTTAGGAAATTTTCCGCTACACTTTCTGTAAACATATTCATAAAGCCATCTGTATTACCTTCTAGCTTTTCTGTAACTCCAATCAGATTTAGGCTGGTGGTTTCAGTGTCATCTAGTAGCTGCTGCACGATCTTTTATCTCCTTTTTTGAGGCTTCACTGTGTACTTCATCACTTTCCATTTTGTCCCCCATTCTAGACACCCTGTCTTCATGGTGGTCATTTGTACAATTTATGAATTCTGTACTTTTTATTTCTGGCATTTCTGTCCGATTTTGTCTCAAATAAAATTTAGTGAATTTGTCCTTAATGATGTGAACTGACTTGGACAGCTCTTCCGTTTTTTACGTTTTCCCCCTCGTACACTGAGCAACTGAGTTCTGTGAACTTTTGGTTGATTTCCTCTTTAAGCTCTTCTGGAGTTTCCATCTCTTCTGTCATCTTTTCATGGCACTACACTACCTTGTATTTCCCTTTCTGCCCATTGTGCCCCCGGTCTGCCTCGGGAGAGTTGGGAGGCCTTTTGTTCTTCTGTTGCCTTGCTTTCTCGTGTTCCTGTGTGTTCCGGGGGACCCCAGGAAATCCTTATTTACCTTCCCTCCTCTCTGAGCCTGTCGGCAAGAGTTTTACCTTTATTTCTTAGAGAGTAACTTAGTTCTTCTGTTCTGATATCTAGATTTTTGATCATTTTGTTTTAATTTTAGTACAGGGTGAAAGATATGGATCTAATTTCATTTTTTGATGAATAGACAACCAGTTTGCCCAGCAGCATTTGTTAAAGCGTTTATCTTCGGACCAGCATATATTTTTAGCCACTTTGGAAATAATCGCACTGCCTACAGTGCATTGGGCTATTTCTATATCTTTTCTGTTACTTTGTTACACACATCTATTTTCAGTGGCACTATTACGCTTCTCTTATTAGTATAGCTTTGAAGTCTCAGGCTCCTGCTTTGCTCTTTTTTTCTTCAGGCCAGTTTTAGCTGTTCTGGATTCCTGGCGCCATAAAATTTTTAGAAATTTTTTTCTGCTTTGCAAATAAGATTGTTTGTTTTGATTTAAGCTGCTTTAAATCTATACGTCATTTTTTGATAATGTGGCCATTTGAAAACATGTTGCCTGCTTATTCAGGTCAAGGCCATGTTCTCAATTTTCTGATGTTTTCTGCAGTCTCTTTTTCAGAGTAGTACAATTTTTTTTCCTCATTGAGTTTATTGATACCCTTCAAGTATAGAGTACAGTCACATTTATCATTCAGATTTTGTGCCTTTACATAATAGATCTTGGTTCTCATTTTTTCCCCAAACCGCTCCCCTCCCTTCACCCACTCCATGCTCCCCTATTTACAAAGACTTTGCTTCTATTTTTTTCCTTTTCTCATATTTTTTCTTGTCCCTTATTTCCTTTCCCCTACACTTCCCACTTCCCCTACAACTTTAGCCCTTTTCTTCCTATTTCACATTGTCATTCATACAATTTGAATCTTATTTACACTTTGAGTTTTTCACACCAGAGAAACTACTCGGTATTTACACGTGTGCCTTATTTATTTCACCTAATATGGCCTCAATATGCATCCATTTTTCTATGAATGACTGCAGTTTCTCATTCTTTATGTCTCAGGAGTGCTCCATTTTATAGAAAAATCACATCTTCTTTATCCAGTCATCAACTGATGAGCAATTGGGCTGTTTCCAGTTTTAGCTATTACAGACTGTGCCGCCATGAACATGGGTGTGCATATATCGCTGTGATATGATTCTTTTCATTCTTTTGGAAAGATACCCAGCAGAATGATACCTGGGTCAAATGGAACCTCAAATCCAAGCTCTTGGAGTTATCTCCGAATTGATTTCCATAGTGGTTGCACCAGTCTGCACTCCCACCTACAATAGAGAAGGGTTGATTCTTTGTGCTAGTTTCCCTGCTACTGAGGATTTATTCATAAAATATTTTCCTATGCCAATATCTTTGAGAGTTCTACCTAACTTATCTTCCAGCAAATTTAATGTTTCTTTTTTAATAGTTAGATCTCTAATCCACCTGGATTTTAGTTTAGTGCTTGGTGAAAGATAAGGGTCTAGTTTTAATCTTTGGCAGATGGAAATCTAGTTTTTCCAACACCATTTATTAAAGAGATTATCTTGCCTCCAGTGAGGATGGTCGGCTCCTTTGTCAAAGATGAGGTAGCTGAGTACATCTGCAGTTGTTTCTTTATGTTGCAGTCTGTTCCACTGATCCTCAGGTCTGTTTCTTTGCTAGTACCATGCTGTTTTTATCACAGTGGCTTTGTAGTATAGTTTCAAATTGGGAATTGTTATACCCGCTGCCATGTGTCTGTTGCCTAGGATGGCTTTTGCTATTCTAGGTCTCTTCTGGCTCCAAATGAATTTCTGGATTATTTTCCCTAGTTGTGTGAAAGATACTTTTGGAATTTCAATTGACATTGCATTGAATCTGTGTAGCTGTTTTGGTAGTATGGCCATTTTCACTATGTTGATTCTTCCTACCCAGCAGCAGAGGATATCTTTCCATTTTCTCATGTCTCTTCGATTTCTTTTTTTCAGAGTGCTATAGTTTTCAGTGTAGAGGTCTTTTTCTTCTTTCATTAAATTGATTCCTAGATACTTCCTTTTCTTGGATGCTATTGTGAAAGGAATTATTTCCCTAATTTCTCTCTCAGTGAGTCTGTTATTTGTGTACAAGAAGGCTATTGATTTTTGGTTGTTGACCTTGTATCCAGCTACTTTGCTAATAGAGTCAATTAAGTCTAGAAATCTTTTGGTGGCATGTTTTGGGTCTTCTATGTAGAGTATCATATCATCAGCAAATAATGACAGTTTAACTTCTTCCTTTCCTATCTTTATTTCTTTAATTTCTTTCTCTTGACTAATTGCTGTGGCTAATGTTTCCAGAACTATATTGAACAGGAGTAGTGATAGTGAGCACTGGTTATCTGTTTGAATCTGCTTCATGGATTCCATTTGTTTCCTACGTTGGACATTCAAGGTTTCCATTTTTTCCCCATGCTGGGCATTCATGGCTTCTACCATGGTCCTGAGCTCATCTGTTTTGTTTTGCTTTGTTTTTTGTCTGTTTCTGTTTTAGATTCTCTAATCATGTCTTTCACTGTGCTCACCATCTCTGCAGTTATCTGGGATATTATTTCTGTTTCTAATTTTTCTAAAGCCTGATTGACCTATTTTGGTACGTCCTGTGCTATGAGTTCAGGGTGTCCTTGTGGTTGATTATCAGATTTTTCCACCTCGTTTCCCCTAGAATTTGCTGTTGGTGAACTGGAAATCTGTCTTTGTGCTTTGCTTAAGTGTTTTCTCATTTTGTTGTTGATGTTGCTGGGCTTTCCTTGGTTTAATCCCTGGGTTAGTACTTTGGCCTTCCTGATATAGATTTTCTTTAGGTTTTCAGTCTCTAATGACTCATAGACACTCTCATTTTCATAATATCTGAAAGTACAACTCAATAAATCAATCATAAACCTTTAGCACAATTGAAACAGTCAGCAGAACAATAACATAAAGAACAGCTTAGAAATTGACCATTTGTGGTAGTTATTAATCTATCACCTTTAACCATGCGAATTAAATAAAAAATGTGGAGCAGCCCAAAATATGTTTATAGTGAATAAACTCTTCAATATAGCAAATTTACCCTTCAGGATGGGGACTTTGAAGGGGTTGAGAGGAGAGGAATAGATAGGCAGAATAATAGGAGAAGGTTTATAGTGAAGCCAGAGGACACAGGATGGTCATGCAAACTACGAAACTGTTGAAGACAAGAGGGAAAGACAGAGCGCAATAACCAAGACAAGAATAGAGCAGCTTAACAGTAACAGGGAATCCATAAATTGTACTCACTTTCCTTTGAAACGAATGACCATCGAGTGAAGAATAAAAACAGAAGAAAAGAAAAAGAAAGAAGAAATCCAAATTAGGGCAGGAACAGGAACAAAGGGAGATGTAGAATAAATTGTGAGAGCAAGAGACTGAGTGGTAAAAAGAAGAAAGAAAAGAGGAAGAATTTGCAGAATAGGAAAAATTTTTTAAAAAATTAAAAATAAGAGGAAAAGAAAGAAAAAATTTGAAGAGCCTCTTTCAGGGTATATTCCGCTGTCACAATCAATGTGCCCAACAAGGTGGGCAGCAATGTGTAGAACTAAGGCAATTATTCTCAGCAGACCCCTGAGATTCAGGCTGAATTATGGCTGCAAGGCCCATGTTGGGCTTCCTGACTCCCTGCAGGGTTAAATGCTACAAGGTTCTACTGCAGGTTCCAACTGCCCTTCCCCTGATGATAGTCCACATTCTGCTGAAAGGTGGTGATTCCCCCCAACTTGCCAAGTACAGAGGCCTGGTGTGTCTTTATTGCTATTGTTCGCTTCCGTTGAATCTTCTGGAGCTGAGTAATATGGCTTTTATGACCACTTGTGTCTCTGCAGTGTGTATCCAGGTACTGGCACAGCCAGGAGACCCAAGAGTGGGGGTGGGGGGCGAATGTTGGAGAGCTGTTCATGCAGCTGGGTGCTGGGCAGTTCTCACTGGTCTACTCCAGTGGAAGTCCGGGCTGCTGGAGGTGGAGGAGGAGAGCTATGAGCTCGCCACATGGCCCAGTGGTCAGTGGTTCTCCACAAGTGTTTCTTAACATTTCATTATTTGTAATCCACCAATAAGTGCAATATATACTTGTGCAACATTTCTGGTCACTGATGTCATATTAGAGTGTGTTCTTATATAACATTTATTTGGATTAAAATTTGGATTCTATGAAAGTCATAAGAGGCATCACATAGTTTTTAAAGTATATTTGGGGCCAGGCACACACACTCCTGTCATCCCAGTACTCGGGAGGCTGAGGCAGGAGGATAGCCGTGAGTTGGAGACCAGCCTGGGCTACATAGTGAGTTCCAGGTCCGTCTCAACTACATAGTGAGACCCTGTCTCAAAAAAAAAAAAAAAGATATATTTGGATGACCACTTAAGCCTCCATAAAGGGAAATCAGAAAAACCTAAAATTATTAAAAACTTCTAGGGGTTACCTAGTGTATAAAAATATTTTCTTATCATGACCCATTGAGATAAATTATTGTTCCTATAATGCAGTCCAAACTTCTACTCATGATTTATGAACACTTCAAATCAGAGGAATTTGTACATTTTTCTTAGAGTAAAATCAGATATATTTCCTTACTTCCTAATTTTCTTTTTTTTTTAGAGAGAGAAATAAAGATATCTTTCATTATTTCTGTTTTAACAGTGTAGGGATCATTTTACTATGAACATGAGCATAGTATCTCTAACATTCCTGGGCTTGTGATTGTTCAGGCAAATGTCTCTATTAGGTGTGTATAGAAGTTTATGATCAACTAGAAACTGGGACTGAAAGATGACATTTGTCACAACTGAAAGACTGCTGAAGGTGTATGGACATCAAATGAGTATATTTTGCTAGTGAGTACTTCATTCAGAATATATACAGACTACTCGATGCCTATTCACTTGTTTGTCTTTTCTAATTGTATTTTATTTCATTTCATTTCATTTCATTTTTGGTATTGGAGATCAAACCTGGGAGCTTGCACTTGCGAGGCAGGCGGCAGAACCATTGAGCTAAATCCCCGACCCTTATTTTTAAAAATATATCCAAGAATATGGAAGCAAAATGTAACATCTGCCAGAACTGTATCTTGTAGGAGTTTTAAAATATATAAAACTGCAGCTCTTCCTCTATAGATTATTCCTCGTACTTGCTCATTGTGCTCAGAAACCATCTCACCATCCTGGCGGTCGACTCTGACTCCCACCTCCACACCCTCCTGTCCTCTCCACTTTTCCTTGGATGATGTCTATTTTGTGTCCCGCAGGGTCCTCCCGGGTGGACTGTGGACACCGAAGCTCACAGGAGGGTCAGAGCCTATGTAGGCTACGTGACACAGAGGTCTGCTTTTCTCGCTTCTGAAAGCTTCGATGATGTGTGTCTGCCTGTGATGGCTGATAATCAGATTGTAGTTACTCATGACCTGTTAAATCACCCTTCACAAACCCTTCCTCTGTGGGCCCTTAGTTTAGGTTTTTATTTTTGATTAGCCTTTCACACTCCCATCGGCATAATTTTACTGTTTTATGGTTTATCTCCTTCAAAGGTGTGAAAATTCATGATTTCTTATGTAACCCTGCCCACCTCCCTGCCGATGTGAACAACTTCCCCAGTAATGTAGTGAATATATAGAGGGCATCATATTCTTTACCCCTAATCTTACAGAGCTTTTTAATCTTACTACAAAATATTCTTCTCCATCTGAAAGTTCCATCATCATTTTCTTGTCTTATGGAGCCAAATTGTCAGGAGTTTGCTTATTTTATGGAACAGGTGGTTGAATATATATTGACTCAACCGTAGAAACAATTCAGTAGCCACAATGATGTACACCATGTTCTGTCTTGTGCTGAATCCCTTTCTCTACAGGCTGAAGGACGGAGACATTTTAAGTACCCTGGGGTTAGGCCACATCAGAATATTCTAATCTCAGGGGCTGTGATAGCTGTTTCAATATAGTGGAGAAAAGTCAAACAACATAACAGCTAGACTTATAAGATTGCCTCACTTGGTCATGTTAGTGAACTTCCATAGCTCTAGTTTCTTATAATTTTTCATAGTATAATACTGGTGGTATGTATGGGGAATTTTTAAATTGATTGTAAATGTTCATTTTGGAAAGTGATAAGATCCTGAATATGTAATATGCTGAGTATTTTACAGCAATGTGAATCTAATTGAAGTCATGAGGTGTGTACTTATTATGGATAAAATTGTAAGTTTTTTTTTGTTTTATTTCTTTTTCTCCAAGAAAGAAATAAAGCAGATGGACATTTAAAATTACACATCAATGAGAGAAGTGATTAGATCACACTAGTTTTATTTGAATACAGAAAAAGCCTAAACCCTCTTTTGGACATTTGTTTTCATTTTCTCTCTGTTTGCCTTTGGTCTTGGGAAGCCCTTAGAGGTTGGGACTTCAGGGACCAATTTGGCTAATTATGGACTCTGTGTATTGAGCCTCCACAGTCATATACTCGTCAGCAGTCAGCTTGTGCCTCCGACCCTTCGGTGTGGTGACTGCAGTCCAGTGAGTCCCGTACCTGTGTCCAAGCTCCCATGGTGGCCTGCACAGGAGGCTTCGGTCTGTCTGTGTCAATTGAATACTGAGATCAGAGCCTCAGCCTTCACCGGGCAGCAGACATAGGAGGATCTTTTGTTGTTTTCATCCTGGCTATGACTGCCAGGGAAACAGCATCACCCAGTAAGTGCAGAGGGACCTCGTGGAATGAGGAAAGATCCTTGAAAAGAGTTTCCTTTTCATAAAGACAAAATGACATTTGGATAGACAGATGAAGGGTATGAATAGGAAACATATCAGTTATGAGAAATACAAATTGTGTGTTTTGGGGTGTAGCGGGAAAGCAGAATGATCATGTGAATTTTGTTTCTGCCCACCCTGTGTCCGTTTCCCATGGTGGTCTCACCATAGCAGAAGAGAATGAGGGCTTCTGCAGTGTTTCCTAGGCACTGGGAAAGGACAGCGAGGGTGATGGTTGAGGACCGAGAGGGGAGGACAGCGAGCTTGGCATCTCGAACGGATCCTGAGGGCTCCCCGGACTCCAGGCGCTGAGCAACACGTTCTATACATTGTGCTCAGCGCATGTCATCTCCTTGGTTTCGTCTTCATGTCGTCCTGAGTGCTAACATTCTTATTCGGTAAGGAAAGTGGAGCTGCTGTTTTTAATGTAATCCACAGCAGGTTGTCAGGTATAAAAGTGTTAAAGCCACACTGAAACTGATCTGACTGCAGACACAGGGCATCCCATGAGGATCAGTACTGCCAGTTACCCCCTTGATAACACAAGCAGCCACTTCAGTTTCCGGTCACTGGAGGAAGGGAGTCAGGGTTCACCTCTGCAGTCTTTTGCAGGGTCCTGAGAGATTGCAGAACACAGCAGCGGGACGTACCAGCTGCATCCACCATGGGAAAGACAGTTATGGGTCTCAGCCAAGCATTCCAGAAAGAATGCGCACTCACCGTTTGTAATAGCCAAACTTGTAAACAGACCAATTGCCCATCAAATGGAGACTGGGTAAAGAAGATGTGGCTTTTTTAAAAAAATAAAATAAAGTATTACTCAACCATAAAGAATGAGATACTAGAGACATTTATAGCTAAATAGATGCACATCGAGGGCGTAATCATACGTGAACTAGGTAGGGCACACAAGTGCAAATTCCAAATAGTTTCTCTGGTGTGAGAAACTTTGCGTAGTAGATGTTGCAAAATAGGAAGAAAAGGTTCAAGGGGAAGGGGAATTGAGAGGATCAGGGGAAAGGAAAGAAGGGAAATTAATAAATATGAGAAAAAGAGAAAAAAAGGAAACAAAGTCTTTGTAAATAGAGAGGCGTGGAGCAGTTAAAGGGACGGCAAGGGAATGGGAATAAAATGAGAAGCCAGATACATCATGTAAACGTGCAAGTTCCCATTGATGAGTGCTATCGTATTGTATACCTGAGATGTAAAAATAAACTTAATGAATAAAAGACATCTACACTCACGAGATGTACAATTTTACATATATAACTGTTGGGAATCAGAGAATCATCTCCCATCAGTGTTTTACATAGATTTTTCACACGTATGATAGAGACAGAAGCACAAGTATTTTCAAAAGATTGTCCTACCAACGAACTAATATTCTCTCTGAGTGTAATTCAGCACAGATTTCTCGGCTACTGCACTGGAAGATGTTTGTGAAGCTTCCCATATCCTTCCCTGTACCTGAAATTATTTCACACAGTCTCAGATGGTAATATGTCAAGTCTTAACTGCATTTCCATTTAGGAAATGAAGGAGTTGAAATGTACCGGAAATGCACCTATGGTTAAGACTTCTGAGCCTCTGCTTACATTTTTCTGTGAGTTGGCAATCAGTGTAAAATTTCAGCACATTTGACAGCATCTGTGAATTTAACTTGTGATCCTTCTAGCTCCACTTACTATTTCTTGACGAGGGGCAGGTTGTTTATATCTTTGAGGCAGCGCTGAGTGTAGTGTTGATTTCTCTTTAAAACATCTGTGCTGTAGATGATACCTAAGAGGAGGGTTGCATGTAGGTCTAATGCGAGTAACATTAGAGAAGAATAAAATTTAGTTGATAAAGATAACCTGCATGCTAACTATATCCTGTGACTTGTGGTCACTCTTTTCCTGTTTCTGTGGCAACCCATTTTATTTTTGTCTTTGTGTGTCTTTGTGTAATTATATGACTATATTTGGAAACCAATGATACACTGTCCTTACTTCTGTTTCTGCAGAGCCTATAACAGAGGGGGCATCAGAAATTTTTTTTTAAAGTTCATTCTGTTTAACAGGGTTCTTCCTTAATCATGTAAGTGTCCTTCCTCAACGTGTTTGCTAAGTTCCTGTGCATGTCTGTTCCTTCCTCGAATATCCCATAGATAAGGGACTATAAAAAGAGCTGTTGTTTGTGTTTATGCCATGGGTGCGGGGACCCAGGGACCCATTTATTTGCATCTTCGTCCATGACTGAAAGACACAGCAGAGATACATGTGGATTTGGAAAAGGGCACATAGAAAAGGAAACAGGTGAATGTACGCCTCATGCTGAGAGGCTTACAGAGTTTCACATCATTCCACGTTCTAGCACCATTTGAATACAGTTGACTGTGTTTATCAGTAGCTTTCTCCTTGGATAAGGAAGGAGCTCCTTCTTTTAAAAACGAATACCCGTAGTGACTACACACCTGATTTCGAAGCATTCTTTAGTTGCTACACATGTGGAGATCGGTGATGCTCTTTTATTTTCCTTAAGCCGTGTAATCACAGAGAGGAGGAAACAGTCACACACAGTCTGTGTACAGCAGCGAGTCAGAGAAGCGGGACTGAGTGCTCATTTCCCTAGTCCCCTCCTGGGAAGCAGTCTCCCCGCCTAGACCAAAGCATTCAGAATAATGACGTTACTTTTTGTCTTATCTCAGCGAGATCATTTCTGGACAGACTGCAGGCATATTCTGAAGATATTTCTCAAAAAGAAGCGCATGTAAATGATAATGACTGGTTTTATTAAGTGCAAAATTTTACATATGTTATTTGTTGGAAGCCAGAAAACTGTCTCCAGCCAATATTTTAATAAAGATTTTCACTTGTATCACAGGGAAAGATGCCCAACTCTGAGGCTAATGTGTCTGGATATTTAGAAATGTCTACCCATCTCTCTGTCGCCTATCTATGGATCATGAGTGATATAAATTGCATATTTTCAAAACTTTCATTTAACAACCATATAAGGTACATGAATGCTATCATAATTTTATGGTTATCATAAGTTTACTCTGCTTAACAGGTACATTTACATTTTTAATATAATTTTCTTTTGTACCTGAGTTTTTAGGTGTGTAACATAATTCTGTGTGCTTCTTTTACACCTTCCCAAATTGAAGTGTGCTCTGACCAAAGTGTCCCAGTTTCCTTCAGGTAGCTAAATAAGAGAAATACGAATAATATATCAAGAAAGACTAACATGAAAAATCTGTAAATCAGAATTAGCAAGGCTGAGAATCAGTCTGGGCTTTGAGGTTTTTCCTAATTTCTAATGTTTCCCCCTGGATTTAGTATCAGGGAAAAAAATGAAGCATATCAACTTGCTACCATAGAACACACAATATTTTTAAAAGAGCCCGAGGTATCCTATGTATGAGCTATTTTAGTTAATTTTGTAGAGTGAGTAAACCTGTAAAAAATTTAGAAGGACAGATGTGCTTCTTATAATTTATTATTTGAATCATTGACAGGTATGGTATGCACTAATGCCACATCCATAGTTACTATATCCTAAGATTATGTGTATAGATTAGGACCTGTGTTGTACAAATTTACATTCACCATAGGAGAGCAAGGAGTTACATATTAAATGAGTTGTACCTAACAAAGGCTGAGTGAGCTCTTACATCCTTGAAAGACAGAAATAAGAAAACCAACAAATGTTGAAATTTCCTGGGAGATGACTGGCTCAGTGGTGTACATTTTGATTATGACCTAGTAACTAGAATTGAATATTCCAATAATGCATTTCTAGATGTTATACTGATTGCACCCATTCTAGGTGGGAAGAAATTGTACAGTTTTCAGAAAATAGCAGGGGATTTAGCTCAGTGGTTCCACTCCTTGCCTTGCAACTGCAAAGAGCCAAGTTTGATCCTTGGTATCAGGAAAAAAAATCTTTTTTTTTCCTATAAAATGGAATACTACTCAGCCATAAAGAATGAGAAATTAGATTCATTCATAGGAAAATGGATATATATTGAGGATATATTCCTAAGTGAAATAAATAAGTCACACATGTGTAAATACTGAACAGTTTCTCTGCTATGAAAAACTATAATAATACATAAGATTCTAATGAGATAATTGACAATGTGAAATAGGAAGAAAAGGGCTAAAGGTGCAGGGAAACTGGGAAGGGTAGGGGAAAGGTAATAAGGGAAAAAGAAAAAATAGGAGA
This sequence comes from Fukomys damarensis, assembly GCF_012274545.1. Taxonomy (NCBI): domain Eukaryota; kingdom Metazoa; phylum Chordata; class Mammalia; order Rodentia; family Bathyergidae; genus Fukomys; species Fukomys damarensis. The sequence goes on from NW_022900949.1 coordinate 5,047,804, forward strand.
AAATGAAAAAATGGAAATAAAATGTTTGTAAATGGGGAAGGGAGAAGGGGGTGAAGGGAGGGCAGGGACAAGGGGAAAAAATGAGAACCAAGACCTGTCATGTAAAGGTACAAGATCCCAATAATGAATGTAATTGTACAGTATACCTAAAATGTACCAATAAATTCAATGTGGAAAAAAAAGAATACAGAAAATAAAATAAGGTATATTTAAAAGTGCATTAGTTTTCTTCCGATAACATCATATGCTCCTATTTTTAATAAGACTATGGCATATTTTACTGGGGTCACAGAGTTCTGTACTCGAATGTTCTAACCTGGCCGCTAGAGTGTCTCTAAAGTGAGAGAGCACAGAAGGAGATGGGTAACAAACAACCCTAGAAGGAAAGGGCTCCTCAGAATGGGATTTATCACAGTGGACCACTATGTTGTAAGGTGTATAGACTTCACATGGGAATACATTTGCTTGTACATTCCTGAATTTATAACAGAGTACTGTGTGCTATTTATTAATTTCATTTTTCTAACAAATTTTTTGAAAAGGTGTTCAGGCACTATGGAAACACATAATCTAACCTACATCTTAGAATTCCATCTCCTGGGCTTCTCAGAGGACCCAGACCTGCAGCCCGTCCTCTTTGGACTGTTCCTGTCCATGTACCTGGTCACGGTGCTCGGGAACCTGCTCATCATCCTGGCCGTCAGCTCTGACTCCCACCTCCACACCCCCATGTACTTCTTCCTCTCCAACCTGTCCTTGGCTGACATCTTTTTCACCTCTACCATGATCCCAAAGATGATTGTGGACATCTCAACTCACAACAGAGTTATCTCCTACGTGGGCTGCCTGACACAGATGTCTTTTTTTTCATTGTTTGGATGTATGGATGACATGCTTCTGACTGTGATGGCCTATGACCGGTTTCTGGCCATCTGCCACCCCCTGCACTATGTAGTCATTATGAATCCTCTCCTCTGCGTCTTCCTACTTTTGGTGTGTGTCTTTATTAGCCTTTTGGACTCTCAGCTGCACAATTTAGTTGCCTTGCAATTCACCTGCTTCAGGGATGTGGAAATTGCTAATTTCTTCTGCCATCCTAGTCAGTTATTTAGCCTTTCATGTTCTGATACTTTGATCAAAAACCTGGTCACATATTTGGTTGGGGCCATATTAGGCTTTTTTCCCATGTTAGGGATCCTTTTTTCTTACTGTAAAATTGTTTCCACTGTTCTAAAAATACCATCATCGGTTGGGAGGTACAAAGCCTTCTCAACCTGTAGTTCTCACCTGTCAGTTGTTTGCTTATTTTATGGAAGTGGTGTTGGAGTGTACCTTGCCTCAGCTGTGTCGTATTCTCCCAGGAAGGGCATGGTGGCCTCACTGATGTACAGTGTGGTCACCCCGATGCTGAATCCCTTCATCTACAGCCTGAGGAACAGAGACATCACTAGCACCCTGAAGAGGCTCCACCACTGTAGAGTTTAATCTCAGATTGTTTGGCATCCATTTAGGATGCTTTTTTTGAATATGAAAGTGAAACTGAAAACCCCTGACTCACCTGTGAACACTGTCTTATTTCTCATAAGATCTCAGAAGATTGGTGCCTGCAATTTCTTTTTGTGATTCATGTGGGAATCATGGCTGATTGGGGATTGATGGAATTTAGGTTTTATACATAAGGCTGAAAATTTTCAGTGGAGGAGATGAAAGATGGGTAACATCTTTGGTTGTACAAAAATGATAATATAACTAATATTACTAAACTGTGGTTAAAATTACATGTATTTATGTATGTCTCACTATAAACAATGGAAATAAAAAGTTGTGTGTGTGTGTGTGTGTGTGTGTTTTTTTAAGACCATGGCTCACTACTTATTTCAGGCTGGCTTTGAATCCCTAGGTAGCCCAGGTTGATCATTAGCTCAAAGTGATTCCTGTGCCCACTCCTGAATACTAAGATGACAGGTGTTCTCCACCATGCCAGGCTCAGAATATTTCGTACAAGGAAAACATCAACAAAGTGAAAAGTACACTTGAGTTTCTTTTTGAGTAGAAGCAGAGCCCCTTTTCTTTTGTGGACATTCATTTGGTCATTTTTCATCAACTTCCATTACATTTCAGAGGTCCTTAAACTTGGGTTAACAGGGTCCAATGTGGATTATTTATTATCTGCATGTATCAAGCGATGGAGGCTACTTAATAATACGTGGTCATCTGGTTCCCTTTTCTTATCTGTATTGGTCATGCTAACTTATGCTCAGGAGCAAATCATGCAAGGCTTTCTTTTCTCTATATCCTCATCAACAATTGTCCTCCACCTTCGGCAACGGCCTTTCTAGCGGGTGTGAAATATTATCTCAATTATCTCATATAGGTTTTGATTTGCACTTCCTGATGGATCACAATATTGGGCTTTTTTCTTTACTACTAGTCATTTTAAACAATGTCTAATGATCAGTTTTCTTATTTTTAAATTGTACTATCAGGTTTTTTAGCAGCTACTAATTTCTATATCATGAGTTTGTTTTATTTGTAAAATAAAACTATACACAATGATCACATTCATCATATGGAATTTGTGCCTGTACACGGGGGTATGATGTTTAATTATTAAATTCTTCCTTCTAACAAAGGAAGTTAAAGATATTTACTTTGAAAACTATACAACTCTGAAAAAAGAGATAGAATGAATATCAGTAAATGGACAGATGTCGCTTGCTCTTCGGTAGGAAGAACCAACATAGTGAAAATAGAAACACTCTCAAAATTGTATGCAAATTTAATCCCAATTAAAATACCAATAGCACACATCATAGGGCTGGAGAAAATATATCTAAAATTCATTTGGATGCTAATGTAAAAGGAATTAAGGAATTGTTTCCCTAATTTCTCTCCCAGTGAGTCTGTTATTTGGTTTTTCTATAAAATGTAATGCTAGTTAGCCATTAAGAATGAGAAATTAGGGGCCAGGGATGTAGCTCAGTGGTTCCACTGCCTGCCTCACAAGCACAAGGTCCCGAGTTCAATCCCCAGTACCAAAAAAAAAAAAAAAAAGAATGAGAAATTAGAGTCATTCATAGGAAAATGGATGCACATTGAGGATACACTCTTAAGTGAAATAAATGTCACACATGTAAATACTAAATAGTTTCTCTGGTGTGAAAAACTGTAATTATACATAAGATACTAATGGTATAATTGATAATGTGAAATAGAAAAAGGCTAAAGGTATACGGAAAGTGGGAAAGGTAGGGGAAAGGAAATAAGGGAAAAGAAAAAAATATGAGAAATTGAAAAAATGGAAATAAATTATTTGCAAATAAGGAAGGGAGGAGGGGGGTGAAGGAAAGGCAGGGGTAAGGGGGAAAATGAGGACCAAGGCCTGTCATGTAAAGGTACAAGATCCCAATGATGAATGTAACTGTACTGTATACCTAAAATGTACCAATAAACTCAATGAGAAAAATAAATAAATTAAATTCATTTGGAACCAGAAAAGGCCTTGAATAAAAAAAAGCAATTCTGGGCAACAAAATTTAGCAGAGAAGATCCCAATCCCCAAATCTCTTGTGGATGTTTGTTTTCTTTTTCTCTCCCTACATTAATGCTATAAAACCCTTAGAGATTTGGATGGTGTGGACCAATCTGGCTAATTATAAGCTGTGAGCATTGAGTCTCCAGTCATAAAATAGTCGATAATCACCTTACATCTCCACCTCATTACTTTGATGACTCCAGTCCAGTGACCTCCATACCCATGTCATAGCCAAGAGGTGTCTGCATCAGGAGCCTTCCATTTAAATTTGTATTAATTTAGGTCCTAAGGACAGAGACTGAGGATTCATTGGGCTGCAGACATAGGAGGGCCATTGTGTCTGCTCTCCTTGACTATGACCCAGAAGGGAAACAATATCACCTAGAAAGTGCAGATGGACCTGATGGATATGAAAGGATCCTTGCAAGCATTGTTTCTTTACCATGAGGACAAACATGACAGTTTGGGTGCCCAGTGGGAAGGTACAAGTATGAAAAGTATCAGTTATGAGGAATGGAAATTTTGTGTTTTCTGTTTTAGGAGGAAAAGCAGAATTATTATTTCAAATTTGTTTTCTACACATCCTGTTTCCACTTCTCAAGGATGTCTCACCCAACAGCAGGAGAAAATGTGTCTTTTTCAGCAATTGCTAAGTACTCCACAAGGATTAGGAAGGTGATTATAAGAATGTGGGAGGGGGAGACAGTAACCATAGCATCATGAACCTGTTTTGAGGGCTTCCTATTTCTTAGGCATTGTGATACTTCCTTTATGTAGCATACTTTATTTCATGTGGTTTGTATTCTAGAAGGTATAAGTGCCCACTGTTATTTCTTATAGAAAATAGCAGAGTCCATCATTTTAATGGATCTTACAGTAAGTCAATAGGTGAAGAGATGAGTCTAGTGAATCGGGCTGTCTGGTTAGAGACAAAGGGCATCGTAGAGAAATTCTGGCAGATTGTCCTCCTAACACAGGAAAATATTTACCTCTTTTGCCACTTCAGAACGAGAATCCTTATTCACTTTCTATTAGTTTTGGGGGTTCTTCAAAGCTCACAGAGGACAGGAGTGAATGTCCCTAGCTGCATCCACCATAGACAGAAGCAGACCACAGGCCAAGATCTCCGAGAGCAGCCCCTCCACCATTCAGCACAGATTTCCCTCCTGACGCCACTGCTGGGTGTTTCTGCAGCTCCTCCCACCCTTCCCATGATTGCTGTTATCTCACACAGTCTCACATGGGCTTGTCTTGCCTTGAATTGTGTTCAGAATTATCTCAGATGCACCTGAGTTTATGGAATTTGTTCCTCTGTCTGTATCTTTCTGTGGGGTTGGAAACAATGAAAACTACAGTGCATCGGACAAGATCTTTCCATTTATTTGATAATCCTTTTAGCTCCACTTCTTTTCACTGGGATTCGGGGCAGGCACGTGATATCTCTGAGACCGCATTCTCTGAGACAGAGAAGGAGGGCTCTATTTGGGATTAATGTTTGTAAAATTAGAGCGAAAGAAAGCATAGCCATCACTGTTATTAGTGATTCAAATAATCTTTGTACTGATCATGTCCTTTGACCTGATATTATTTTTCTATTTTTGTTGCAAGACATTTTATTTTTGTGTTTGTGTAAATATATGAATATATTTGGAGACAGATGATGTGCCTTCATTTACATCTGTTTCCCCAGAGCCTACACACTATTTGGCGTAAAAGATGCATCAAAAATTAAAACCTCTATTACACATTGAAAGGACCTTTCCCTACATCACAATAACTGTCCTTAATCAGCCTGATGTGGAGATGCCTGGTGTGTTTTCATCTGCCTGTTCACTCCTTTCACAAATGCCCTGAGTCGTAGAACAAAAGAGCTAGTTTTTATCCGTGTCATGGGAACATGGCCCCTGCGATCCATTTAATTGCATCTATATCAATACTGAAAAACAGAGCAGAGTTATCCATGGGTTTAAAAAAGTCCAAAGAGTAGGGATCAGGTGAAGGTGTGCCTCAGGCTGAGATGTGGTATAGAACTTCATATCAGTCCAGACACCATTACTGTTTGAATACAGATTATATTCATCAGTACACTACCTACTTGCTTAAGCTACAGTTTTTTATTTTCAAAACAAATCCTCACAAAGGGCAAAAAATTTCCAAACTTGCTTGTGTTGCCACCTATGCGGAGAGAAATGCCATTCTTATTTTTCCCAAGCAGTGTGACCCCAGAGAAGAGGAGAGATTCACACACAGTCTGCCTATTGTCACACGCAGGTCAGTGACACGGGACTAAGTATTCATTTCCTCAGCACCTTCCCTTGGCACAAGCTCCTCTGTGCCACTGGAGTAAGATGATGATGTTATTCACCTTAAGAGTATGAATCTCTTTTTATGTTACCAGCAGAGCTCATCACTGGACAGACTGCATGGACACTTTGAAGGTATTTCAGTAGAATAAAGAGATCTAAGTGACTGGCATTTATTAGAAAAAAAATCATGAAATTTTATCAGTATTATTTTCTGGAAATCAGAAATATAACCTCCACCAATATTTTACATACAAAATTTTACTTGAGTGACAAGGAGCAAGGCACAAAAATTTAGAAAAGATTGTTGTAATAATAAATTTACAAGTTAAATAAGGTCTCTCTCAAATAATGCTGTGTTTTCATTAAAGAAGATTTAAAATCACTTCTGGTTGCAATCTAATGTATTTTGGGGACAAATGTATTTTCCTTCTTACATTAATTTGATACTTTTACAATAATATTTTTAGAAAACTGCTTGTGGATTCATAAATTAACACTGACCTGGAAACACTGACAGGAAAATCTACCCAGAAAATTCATAAGAGACTAATTTGCAAACAAGAAAGCAGCAGGATGAAATTAGGAAGACATATTTAACTTGCTTAGGTAATTGTTCAGATATTTAAGAAATGAAGATAATACTAATTGGGTGTTTTCAGAATTCCACGAAGTATTCTATAAGAGTGGTTTTCAAATCTTGCTGAAGAAAATAACATGAAGTCTTGAAATGTAAATATGTTGATGAAATTTTCTGGCCTAAGTCTAGAGTATCTGTATGTATTTAAATACCCCCAGATAACTGTGTTACTAAACTAGAACCAACAGTGATGCACATTAAATAATTTTTTTAAATTATGTTCATAGTGCAGTCATATAAGCAGTTAATTCTGCTCCCCATTTTACAGCTGTGTTTATAAAACAATGTAAACTTTTCTATTGTAGCTATTTTACAGTATGTTTACATTATTTTATATAGTATCTGTTTAATGTGTTATTTCCAATTAAACAACAGTGTGGCCTGACCAAAAAATGTGTCCCAGTTGCCTTTGCATAGCTGAAATAAGAGAAATATAATTTATGTAGGAAGAAAGATTGTTGAGAAAGTCTGTAGGTTAGAACCTTTCCTGGCTAAACACAGCCAGGACCTGGTGACTTTGTTTCTTGTCCCTTCACCTACATACAAGAGGGTGTATGATCAAAGAAAAGAACATTTCCAAGATGCTGAAGAATACATTAATGGAGAGATATTTACATAGCAGATATGCTAGTGATATTGTATTATATAATTAACCTGTGTAAAATTTGAAATGTCAAAGGTGCATCTTATGATTTGTTATTTTTAATTATCAACAAGTGCAGTGTGCACTAATGCTACGTTTTGTGGTCGACGTGTCTTAAAATTACATGCACATATTTAAACTTTCTGTATACAAATTTGAATTCGCCAAAGAGAAGTTGAGCTCAAATTCACCAAGTAAACTGGCAAACTCAAGTTCCTCTAATAGTTTATATACAAACAAAGACGAAGAGATTCTTACACAATTGAAAGACGAAAATAGGAAAACCCAAAATGATAAAAATTTCTCCGAGGTCAGTTGCTGAACAAAGTGCTCTGAAAAGGGAATGATTAAAAATATGATAAATGGAGGAAGAAAACAGAAAAATATTTTGCAAATACGGTAGGGGTGGAGGTTGAGAAAGGGAAGGAGTGGGTGGGAAAAAGCAAGAATTCAAACATATCAAGTTCCCAGTGATGAATGCGATCACGATGTGTACCTAAAAAGTGCCGACAGAGTGAGTTGTTTGAAAATAATTAATTTAGATTCAATTATCAATCAGTGCAGTCCTAGATTTTATAGTATTTGTAGGCACTCTAAGGCAAAGGAGTGTGCACCGTATTCTGAATATAAAAGAGGAAATAGTTGAATGTATCAAAATGTTCTTCCTATAAAATCGTATCTGCTTGGGCCGGGGATTTAGCTCAGCGGTTCGGGGGCCTGCCTCACAAGTGCAAGGACCCGAGTTCGATCCCTGGTACCAAAAAAAAAAAAAAAAATCATATCTGCTCAAATCAGGACATCTTAACCATTCTCTATACTTTCTTTGTAAAAAACAGTGTCAGTGGTATTTTACTGTGATCAAGGACTTCTGAACTCTGTGTCCTTGGTCTGCTTACACTGAGCAGTGCAGTATCTGTAAGGAGGAAGTGGAAAATGAACCACCCAACACCGAGTCCTTGATGGTGGGGTTTGTCCCTATAGAACAATGCTCCTAAAGGTTTTGGACCTCATGCAGTACCACTTTGCTTGTGAATACTTGGATTCCTAAAATATACTGAGTTTTGTGCGCTAGTTTTGGTTTCATTTTTCCAATGAATTTTTCTTTTTGAAAAGGTGTTCAAGCACTATGAGAGCACATAATCTGACAAGAGTCTCAGAATTCCATCTCCTGGGCTTCTCAGAGGACCCAGACCTGCAGCCCGTCCTCTTCGGACTGTTCCTATTCATGTACCTGGTCACAGTGCTTGGGAACCTGCTCATCATCCTGGCCGTCAGCTCTGACTCCCACCTCCACACCCCCATGTACTTCTTCCTCTCCAACCCCTCCTTGGCTGACATCTCTTTCACCTCCTCTACAGTCCCAAAGTTGATTGTAGACATCTTGACTCACAGTAGAGTCATCTCCTTTGTGGGCTGCCTGACACAGTTGTCTCTGTTTCTCTTTTTTGGATGTATGGATGACTTGCTACTGACTGTGATGGCCTACGACCGCTTTGTGGCCATCTGCCACCCGCTGCATTACTCAACCATTATGAACCCTCCACGCTGTGTCTTGTTAGTTTCGTTCTCTGTCTTTTCTGGCCTTCTGGATTCCCAGGTGAACAATTTAATTGTCTTAAATGTTACCTGTTTCAAGAATATGCAAATTGCTAGTTTCTTTTGTGACCCTTCTCGACTCCTTGACCTTTCATGTTCTGATACCCTAATCAAAAACATAGTCACGTACACAATTGGCATCCTATTTGGTTTTTTTCCCATGTCCGGGATCATTTTCTCCTACTATAAAATTGTTTCTGCCCTTCTGAAAATCCCATCATCTGGGGGGAGGTACAAAGCCTTTTCTACCTGTGGTTCTCATCTGTCAGTTGTTTGCTTATTTTACGGAACAGGTATTGGAACGTATCTTGGTTCAAATCCATCACATTCTCCCAGGAAGGGCATGGTGGCCTCCCTGATGTACGCTGTGGTCAACCCGATGCTGAATCCCTTCATCTACAGCCTGAGGAACAGGGACATTCTTAACACCCTAAAGAGGCTCCGCGGTTGAAGAGTCTAATCCCAGGACATTCCGTATCTATTTGGAATGTAGTTTGGAGAATGCGGTATAGTGGAACCCTCAAAACTCATCTGCAAATGCTAACTCCTTGGCTACATTTGAGAAATGTGATGTATTCAATTTATCATGTTTCACAGCAGAAGAATCATGACTGGTTGGGAAATGTTGGAATTAAGGGTTCTTCCTTCGTGTAAAATTCATTGGGATGGTAAAATTTTTTGAGACTGATAAGTATGATGGGTGTACCAAAACAAAATTATAGTTAATGTCACCAAGCTGTGCACCTAAAATGGTTAAAACGGTACCTTTGGTTACATATATCTTAACACAATAACCATAAAGAAACCTAAAGAATACAGATATGCATAATTGTCCGTTAACTTTGTATCCTGTAGTTGCAATATTCTTAAAACTAAAATTTCTAAATTATCACTTTCCTTGTCTTCCTCCTACCTATCTTTATTTCTTCTATCAGATCTTATTTCAGCCTTCCCAGTCTTTGATGTATCCTCCTAAGAGAGGTGGAGGTCTGAAGTTCTATCTTCTTAAGCCTGCTTCAGGCTGGGGTGGGGGCAGTGCCCTTGCCAAGTTAGGGAAAAAAAAGTCTCACTCTGATCTAAAGGAAACAAAAATGGATGGGTTTTTGTCAATTGATAAAACATCATCCTTTTAGCCCATTAGTGAGTGAGTTTTCAACTTCATTTTTTTTTCAGCTTTAATTGAGTTTATTGGTACATTTTAGGGATACAGTACAGTTACATTCATTGTTGGGATCATGTACCTCTACATGGCAAGTCTTGATTCTCATTTCTTCCCCTTACCTCTGCCCTCCCTTCACCCCCTCCTCCCCTCCCCATCTACAAACACTTTATTTTCATCTTTTCATTCTCTCACATTTTTTTCTTTTCCCTTTTTACTCTTCCCCTACCCATCCCACCTTCCCTACACCTTTAGCTCCTTTCTTCCCATTTCTAAATGTCAGTAATCTTATTAGAATCTTATGCATTGTTGCAGATTATTCACACCAGGGACACTATTCGGTATTTACACATGTGTGAAATATTTATTCATTTTTAACCAAGTTAAATAAGCAAGTGTCAAGATTCAAAAGTAGAATATAAGTGAATAGGGCTTCAAAAAAGTTGTAGCATTCAGACAAAATCAGGCAGCATTTTACTTCTATATGATTTGAGGTGTTTATCCAACTAAAGTAAATAGGATCATAGAGTATATATTTCTCTGAGCATTTTTAATAACACACCCAATATTCCCTTATTTTAATGGTAAAAAATGCAGAAAATACATGTATGTCTATTTTTATGTGAGCAATGGACCATCAAAAATTTTACTACCAGTCTCAGAACATGAGATCTGTCCTCTATTTTGTAACCTTGAGGATATTTTACAGGGCTTGGCCTCTGATAATATAAACATAGTATGGAGTAGCTGTCAGAACATTTACACAAAAGTAATAAAGCTTAGGAGTCTGAATATTTCAGCTTCTAGGAAGATATAAGTACAAGAACCCAAATCTTCAGTTGAGAGTGAATTTAAATATACATAAAAATAATACAGTAACAATTCAGTAAGACAGGTAGAAGGTCATGTTTTTAGGAGATAGTGGATCCTGGGAATCAAAACTTGCAGATGTAGCTTAAGCTGTTATGAGTTCAGCTAGAGACTGCCAGTAGTGGCTGTTGCAGTGCTTAGAGCTTCTTTTTAATTATAGCCTAGCTTTCTCTGATTTCATAAAGCCATTGTTCCATATTTTCAGTTCTACTTTGCTGTGGGGTGTTTACACCAATTCAAAGACACTATCAAGCAAAGTTAATGTATTTCCACACATCTGTGAAGGAAGGTCAGTTAAAGGTCTTGAGGGGTTACTCTTTAGGGCCATGTGCAGTGACTTAGATCCTCTAGTTGTTTTGTTCTACCAGTTGTGTCATTGGCCAAGATGGGTTATTGTCTTGTTAGACCGTATGGATTTCTTACAAAGCATGGTAAAAATCCCATCTAGTGACTCTGTTTCACAAAACATGTACACAAAACCCGTGTACTCTATGGTTCAACCATCCCTTTTGTTGGGTTTCCAGTGACTCACCAGAGTTGCAGCTTCTATTCCAAGGGATGTTGTATCTTGGGATTTGACTGACCAACTAGCAAGGGACAAAGTGTTGGCTCTCCTTGTAGACTCTTTCTTAAGTTTGCCCTCTAAGCCTGCCTTTTTCAACACCCAGAAGGTCAGTTACATCAGTCCGGAATGGTAAAAGTATGTCTTATTCCTATTATAATAGTTTCCAGACATTGGAAACTGAAATATGTAGTATGATGAGAGATAGCTATTTCTTCCATTAATCATGGTCAGGATTAGGAGTACTAGTGTGAGAAGCCAGTGTCATATTCTATCTGAACTGTAGGTGATGGGCACATCATCTGAACCTACTATACAGGTTGTCTTTTAGAAGTCACTTTCTTGTAGACAGTTAATAGATAACATTTGCAAAGTTTTACCAGGAAAACAAAAAATAAAACTAAAGAGAGGAAACAAAGCATTTTGGGATAACTTCATGATTACATTATTACACCAGGGCCATTAGATTATCTTCATTATCTGTAAAATGAATTTAAAATTTTATTGAAGTGTAACTTATGAGTAACATGCTACCTTTATCAAATTATAGAAAATAAAATGGCATACATAAGGCATCTATTAATTTGAATTTTTTTAATTAAAGTGTCTCAGTTTAATTCATTTGTTTACTAATGTATTATATAAATGACTTTTTTCCAATCTTTTTGTTGAGTTTATTGGTACATTCTAGGTGTACAGTACAGTTACGTTCATTACTGGGATCTTGTACCTTTACATGACAGTTCTTGGTTCTCATTTTTTCCCCTTGTTCCTACCCTCCCTTCACCCCCTCCTCCCTCCCCATTTACAAACACTTTAATTCCATTTTTTCATTTTCTCACATTTTTTTCTTTTCCCTTATTCCCCTTCCCCTACCTTTCCCACTTTCCCTACACCTTTAGCCCTTTTCTTCCTATTTCACATTGTTAATTATCCTTTTAGGATCTTGAGTACTATTATAGTTTTTCACACCAGAGAAACTATTCAGTATTTATACATGTGTGACTTATTTATGTCACTTAGGAGTATATCCTTAATATGCATCCATTTTCCTATGAATGACTCTAATTTCTCATTCTTTATGGCTGAGTAGTATTCCATTTTATAGAAAAACCACATCTTTATCCAATCTCCAACTGATGGGCAAATGGTCTGTTTCCAGGTTTTGGCTATTACAAAATGTGCTGCTATAAACACAGGTGCACATATGTCACTGTGATGTGATTCTTTTAATTAATCTTTCATTAGAATGGCACTGCACAGACTATGTAATATTTAGGTACATCTAACTATCATAATACAATAAAGATCACATAGTTGTAAGTCAGGAACAGTCTATCATTGTAAACAGTTTTACTCCATAATGCCAATATAGTAAATGTTCTCCTAAGTTTTGCACTTAGAAACCATGTAGATTTGGGGGATGTAAACAAATTTAACATACAGAGCAGTCAGTAATAAGTATCACCACAGTTACATAGCAGTCTTTACATATTACATTTGATTTTACCCTTAAGGTACAACTTTGAGTCCTTTAGCTGGTCTATGTAAAGTAACAAGTACAGATGGGGAGTGTTAAAATGAGTACAAATTAACAGTTTTGCAAAGAAGCAACATTTTTGGAACTGATGATAAAATCTCCATAGCACTGTAAATGTAATAAAAGACATTAAACTCTGCACTTATTCTGATTGAGAATGGCAATTGTTATTATTTATATTTTACTACAAGAAATTATGTTTAAAATAGTAGACAACTTTACAAAAAATATTCATTAGATGTAAAAATATTGGGATTCAAACCCTGGTTTAGAAACTTCCTTGGTGATAATGTCATCAACTCTCAATTCATAGGTTGATTATCAGAAAATGAAAACAAGGAAGGGGACAAGATAGGAATAAAACATGGTGAATGCTTAAATAAAAATGCCTGCAATAGAAGCCCCACTGCCATTAATCTGCCTCAGAATACACCTACCTGTTTGAACACATTTATCCCTCTTCCCTGACACTTTCAGTAGCGGTTCTGGAAACCTCCTGTGAGTCTCTATGGTTGCTCTGTCCTGGCTGCTGACGTGTCCTGGTTCAATCCACTGCTTTACCTTTCATAGTCATTACGACTTTGGAGGAAAGAGGGAAGCCACACAGTGCCTGATCCAACGAATGAGGTGGATGAGGTTATGCCGTGATGGGCTTTGTGAGCCTGGTTCATTCAAGTTTCTACATTCTTTTCAATTTCTCTGTGATGTGATCTCTAGCCTTCCTGCTCTTTCTTGAGGATTGGATCTCTGCTTTTTCTATTCCTTAAGTTGCTGTTTTCCAGGTGTCTCAAATTCCGTTGCTGGAGAGGCTGTAATTTCCTGCTGGCTTTTACTCTGCCATCTTTTTCTCTCTGGGGCTCTCTTGATCTTACACAGGAGATTGTGATTGTATTCATCAGTAAACTATCTATTTTAATGATTAATGTATTATGTATTCATAGTTACCACTTGATTATTACTCCTGATTCGCTTAGATATATCAAGGCTTTCCAAAACCCTGTGCTAGCCTCACTGATGTGCTCATCTGTTTTTTGAGTCCCTTCTTCTGTAGCCTGAGATACAGAGAAGCATTTTGTCCTCTCAGAGGCTCTGTAGTCTAAGAGTTTACTCTTAAGTATCCATTCAAATGCACTTTGGAAGGAACAATGAAACAATATCTAGAACTGAACACACACTTCTTTGCTCATATTATATTTATCATTTCATGCATTTAATAAATTATAATCTTTAAAAATTGAGCTGTTATATTTACAGTACATATTGATTTCATTGATCATGGGGAATGGGTGGATGTACACAGCACATCCTAATTCTTTTTCTTCCCCTTGTCCTTCCTCCCAAGCCCCTCTCCTTATGTCACCTTACCTTAGCATTTGCAAAAATAGAAAAGAATCTATCTCCCTCTTTCCTGCTATCACTCTTTTGTTTTGCTCTTTTACTGACTTTTACATGTGGGCTTCTCGCTCAAGAAAAACTATGCAACCTTTAACCTTGTATGCCTGATTTTTCCCTTACCATTATTGTCACGCAGTACTTCTATTTCCCTAAAAAATTCCTCAGATTGATCCATGATGCCAGAGTCTTATGATTCTCTTGTTGGACTTGTGATTGCCTGGCTGGTACACTATGATGAAGAGGGAAATTTAAAACAGTATAAATTTTCAATTTCCAAAATGAAAACATTTGGAAGGTTTAAGATATAATTTTATAATACTGTGACTTTGACTCCTCTGAAATGTTTTCCTAGAATTTTTGCAATGGTGTTTTTGTGAATATTTTACTCCAACAAAAATAAAATTAAAAAACAGGCCCATCTGTGAAAATCAGGCAATGGTTGTAGAGGTCACTAGCACGCATGAACTTTCCTGAGTTGAGGAAGAGCCAAAAACATACCAAAGACATTCACTTTCTCCTCTTCTTACCTTAATATTAGGAATTCCTCAGTGACTGTAATGACATTGACCAATTTATCTGATTATGAGTGCTGTGCATTCAGTCTCTAGGGTAATATAATAGTAATCCGCTTGCGCTTTCAGCACTTCAGGTGGTAGATTCAGTCCAGTTGTTTCCAACTTGAGTCTCCTCCTCCCTGCCTGCATGGATGAGGAAGATCCCATCTGATACCATATTCATATCCAATCCAGGGACAGAACCTGAGGCTTCACTGGAAATCAGACCCAGGAGAGTCTTCAGACTTGCAGTCTTTTTCATGAGCCAGCAGAGAAGGAGCATAAATCAGCAAGTGCAGGGGGGCCCAGGGGTGCAGACACAAATCTTGCAAGAATGGTTTTCTCATCGTGAGCCTTTATGCATTACAATATAAAAAGTATTTGGTTCTTCTTCAGGTATTAAACATGAAATGACCTTACGACCTAGCAATTAGTTCCATTTCCAGGTACATTAATAATTAAAAGCAAGCATAGTCATGTGATGATTAACAACCAGGGTAGGTGCCGAAGAAACATTTGTTAGGTGTTTTTGTCATTATGTAAATGTCACAGTGTGTGGTTACACAAGTGAATTTGACTAGGACACTGCTGATCAAAACATCTTTTAGGATAGTGGTGCTGACCCTATGGCATTCATGGCAAAGCAGACTGCTTATAACACTGAGAGCTCTAAAAGGTTCACTGTTATTTTGTAGGACCATCACAGCACAGCCTGTCTGTCACTGACTGAAGCACCTGGCATATGACTGTCTTCAAATAAATAAATTTGCACTCATATCTATTGAAGCACTATACACAATTCCACAAAAGTGGAACTCATACACATGTCCAGCTATTCCTGAATGCATGTGCTTGCGGATATACACATTACAATATTTTACATCCATGAAAAACACAGCAATGAAAGTGTCCAAATGGAGGAGGAGGAGGACAGAGGGAATAAAGGAGGGCAGAAAAAAGTTTAAATAGAGGTACAATGGAAATAATAAAGAAGAAAATGAGGAAAGAAGGAAAAGCAGAGACAAGGAAAAAGGCCTTCACAAAGATCATTTCAGAATTTGCAAAGCATTCTATCATTATGAATACAATGTGTAAACCTTACTTCAAAGGTAGAATCCTGATTTTGTTTTGAAAAATCTAATCATTGATATTATGAAAACGTAGGACAGCAAAGAGAACAATGTGTGTTCAGTGTCAGATTCCGGTTAGAATCCATACCAGTCTCAGTCCCTTCCCTTTACAAATTAGAGGACTGAGAAATATCACAAAGAAATCATTTCAAGACTAAATAGTCACACATATAAAGAGTCAAGCATAGTCTTGATATGGGAAATACACTAATTTGATAATTTGAATTCTAGTTCTTCCAGAAAAACAGGAATAAAGCCAATTAAGGTGAAGAGCATAGTATTCATACAATACTTTTTGAAAAGACCAGTTAAACACTTGACATGTGTGCTTCCATTGTGTTGAAAATCTCAGAAAAGTCCGTTAGAAAACTTAACAAATGGAAAACTTTATAGATCATGGATAAGGAAAAACATATTTTAAGTACTGAAGGAGTTAAGAAAAATAGATACAAAACTATACAACAACAGAGTTACAGTGCTTTGGAACTACAAGATGTTATACGTGTAATATTCAGCAGAAAATTTAGCATCTAATATGCGTAAATTCACAGCATTGCCTAAGTGCACACTTATTTGGGAATTGAATAGACCATTAAGGACCAGAGGCTGCTTGGCTGAGGAGTCTTCCCAGGGCCCCCTTCACATCCCTGTTCCTGAGGCTGTAGATGAAGGGGTTCAGCATGGGGGTCACCACCGTGTACATCACAGAGGCAACAGAGCTTTCATGGGAAGAATGAATCACAGATGAACTGAAGTAAACCCCAAGTGCTGTTCCATAGAACAAGAGGACTGCACAGAGGTGAGACCCACAGGTAGAAAATGCTTTATACTTGCTTGCCTTGGAGGACATTCTCACTATAGAGGACATGATCTGAGAGTAAGAGAAAAGAATCCCAGTGATGGGACACACAATGAACAGGACACTTGACACATACAATATGATGATATTGACCTTGACAAGAATATCAAAGGTGGCCACTTTGATAAGCAGAGCCAGTTCACAGAAGAAATGTGGGATTTCAGTGCCAGTGGAGAAGGACAGCTGAATCAACAGGAGAATATGAAACAAGGAGAAACAGAAAATAATGATCCAGGACACCAGAAGCAGCAGGACACATAGCCGAGGGGTCATGATGACCATGTAGTTCAGGGGATGGCAGATGGCCACAAAGCGGTCATAGGCCATCACTGTCAGCAGGAAATTATCCATCCCCACAAAAATCATAAAAAAGTACACCTGAGTGAGGCACTCTGTATAGGTGATATCTTTATTTTGTGCCTGGATGTTCACCAGCATCTTTGGGACCGTGGTGGAGGTGAAACAGATGTCCACAAAGGACAGGTTTGAGAGGAAGAAGTACATGGGGGTGTGGAGGTGGGAGTCAGAGCTGACGGCCAGGATGATGAGCAGGTTCCCAAGCACGGCGACCAGGTACATGGATAGGAACAGTCCGAAGAGGACGGGCTGCAGGGCTGGGTCCTCTGAGAGGCCCATCAGAAGGAACTGTGCTGCATGTGTGTGGTTTTCTCCTTCCATGTCACTGGTTTGTCATCCAAAGAAGGATGAAATAGCAACATTCAGTGAATAGAACCTGAAAGACAGGCAGACACCACTCACAGTCACCTCTGGATGAACCCCCTTCACCCTCTTCTGAGCCAGTGAGAGTGGTTCCCACAGCCAAGCTGTAGCTCATTTCATTTTTAAATTCATGTAATCATTTATACTTTCTATAATGTACCTGAAATTTATGCTTTTTTTAAAATTGAGTTTACTGGTAAATTTTAGGTATACAGTACAGTTACATTCATCATTGGGATCTTGTACCTTTACATGCCAAGTCTTGGTTCTCATTTTTCCCCTTGTCCCTGCCCTCCCTTCACTCCCTCCTCCCCTCCCCCTTTACACACACTTTATTTCCATTTTTTCATTTTCTCATATTTTTTTCTTTTCCATTATTAGCTTTCCCCTACCCTTTCCACTTTCCCTATACCTTTAGAAGTTTTCTTCCTATTTCACACTGTCATTTATCTCATTAGGATCTTATGTACTATTATAGTTTTTCACACCAGAGAAACTATTCAGTATTTACACATGTGTGACTTGTTTATTTCACTTAGGAGTATATCCTCAATATGTATCCACTTTCCTATGAATGAATCTAATTTCTCATTCTTTATGGCTGAGTAGTATTCCACTTTATAGAAAAACCACATCTTCTTTATCCAGTTTCCAACTGATAGGCAAATGGGCTGTTTCCAAGTTTTAGCTGTTACAGGCTGTGCTTTTTATAGCACTGATTCAGTTGGTTCAGTTTTCTCATTCATTTGAATTTGTGAATGAATTACAAATGTTTGTTTGCCATCACCTTTCCAGAAAATTTGAAAACATTTACATGTATTCTCTAATAACCTCCACACTTCTTTATTTTAACACCTCTCCTGTAGTCAATATCAAGGTATTTTAACACCTTTAAGCAACCTTTATTGTATGAGGTAGCACTTAAACTAATGCTGCAGCTCAACTTACAGTGCCTTACTTTTTTTCTTTCTAAAAATGCAGCTACTACTGAAACATTGCAGTGTTCAAAACTGACTCTGTTTAAGGTCATAGTCTCAATAAGCTACGGTGATGAAAACTACTTGTCACATTATTATTACTTATTAAAGCTTGTCACATTGTCATTGAAACTTGTTACACTATTTTTTCTCCTTTTCATCATAAATGCTTTGGGTATAGGTCTCTCCCAAGGTACAACTGAACAGTATTTCCTAGAAGACAACACCTACCCCAAAAAATGAACTCTCGTGGTTTGTGTAGCAATGCCCAGGGGCAGGAATATTAAACCTCACTATTCACTTGCTCAGTGGCTGCACCCTAATGCTGGTAATGAAGAGTGATTGAGACTATTATCTTTTATCTCAAGTTTTCAAGACTGATTACTTTCCAGTTAAGTCTCAATTTTGGGGAAATCCAGAATATAGGGATGCGGTGTAAAAATTCAGTTTCTGAGCAAGAGTTCCTGAATCTGAATGCAGAAACATCATAGCAACTGTTTGGTCTTCAGAAAAAAAGTAAACTCTCTCAGCTACAAATGCCTCTCCTCTATAGTAGGCGTGATAAATTTTCACTTCGTGCTAGAACTAAAGAAAAAAGTGAATGTGTTGTTGTAACTGCTCTTCTTTAGTTTCTGTGATCAGATGGTCCATTCCTAAATATCAACTTCTGTTCCTCTCAAAGAAGAGGTTTGGGTGACGCTCAGTTACCAATACTCCCTTACCCTACAGCTGTTTTCATAGGTGGGATTCTGATCCAGATAACCACATTGGTCTTCTCACCCCTTTTTTGGCTGTTGTATATCTTTTCCCATGAGTAACGATAGGTATGGCTTTTTCTTTCACAGAATACCTCCCCAGGAATGTAAAATTAGAAAAAAAAATCCATTGGGATTACATGGATGAAAGGAAGAGAGAAAATGAACCCATCAAAATCAAATGAATAAAATAAAAATTGTGCTTTTGTGTCCATGCCCTGGAGTCAGGATGTACTGTGTTACATCAGAAGCTGTAATGACTAAAATATATATTGATTGACTTGAAAAAGTACCCCCAAATTACACAACTAACACTACCTTGTAAATATTAAGATGTGAAATAAATATTTTCAATGAACTTTTATATTCAGCCTCACATAAAGTGTTAGTATTATGACTGCCTAGAGATTGTTAATTAAATTCAAGATGGAACACACACTTGAGCACATATATTCTACTATGGTGGACAGAACAGTCTTCCCTAAAGGAGGAAATTTTAAGCTCAGAGAGGAGGGATGAGTCACTGCCAATCAGAGGAGAAGAGGAAAGAAATAGTCTAGCAGTGGGAACAGAAGTTGTGGTTTCCCTATCAGAAACTGAGGTTCATATAGGAGGGAAATATTCTGTTATCTGTGGCACTGAGGTTATGACTGTTAGATCAATTCTATCTTGCCAGGGACTTGGATGGAATCTGTTACATTGTGGAGCCTGGATAAGTATATAGGTTTAATGTATACTAGCTATCCAACCAAAAAAGTCTGCCATAATGCAACAATAAATCCTCAAGCTGATCACAGCCTGAACACGAATCCAAAACTGAATAGCACAGTTAAGTAAAATCCAGCCATAACTATTTTAAGGGAGTAAGAAATAATGAGTGAAGAGTAATAATTCTAGGAATGGAAGCTTCTTTAATACAAGGATGCTGGTTAATAGGTTAATATAATTCATCGCTACATAGATCAATGAATAAAAGTCCCTACTATATTTACAGTATTCAATTATGTTTCAGTAAATTTAACAGGCATTTCTGTGGTTAGAATCCAGGGTGAACACTGTGAGTAAACAAAGAAACCAGAGACATTTTTGCTAACTCAAGAGACAACAGTTTTTCTCAAAACTGAAGCTACAGGAAATGTTCCACGAAAACAAAATATTTGTGTCCGTTTCATGAAAATTCCAAGACAATCTCTGTAACTATAATCATTCAATATTTTCCTCAATATATAAAGGAATCAGTAATATGGTAAAAGGAAACTGGAATGATTATTGAACATCACGAACAATTACATTATTTGTATGCTATTTTGAACAGTAAGATGAAATGACAGCCCCCGTAATGTGCAATGAATCAGGCTCTGAGGAAGTGGAATCTGCCTGTGAAAATAGAGGATAAAACAGAAAAACCGCAACCTGAAATGCAATAGAACACACCTCATGCATAAAAGGTTGTTACTGGTCTGTTTATGAGTAATTATGTGAAGTAAATCTAACAGAAGGGCACATCTTATAAGAGCAAATTGAAAGTTGAAGATGCTCCAGAAAATAACTTACTGGAAAGACTCTAGGGTCCAGAAGGAGAAAAGGAAGCCAAACGGCTGAAAATGATGAGTGTGACTGGGAATTAAATTTCCTTCACAGTACAAAGGTGCACCCTCACAGGCTAAAAGGAATGCCCACCTTCTCTCTTCTTTCTCTTTGCACCATCTGGCCTCAACAGCACTCATGATGGTCTGCAGTGGTTTTCCTCCTCCATGACCTGTGCCTAGGCAGCCTCTTTATGTTTTCATGGAGACAGATGGGAGAATGACATGGGAGGGGCACATGTTGAGTTTCTAGTTTCTAGCACGTCAGGGTTTGAATTGTCAGAGCTCCTAATTAAGTAGGTCATTCCATTGTCTCTCCACTCTCGAAAAATTCATCTCCCCTGGGGTACACAGAAGAGTACGGATGGAATTTTTTTTTTAATTTTGCAACTATACAGGTACAACAGAGTGAGATGTCTATTGCCTTCAAGTAGATCGTTTTATTCCTTAATGATAATATTCTTTGATTTCAAAATCACAAAGCTTACTGTAAATCACGTGTGATTTCATCAGTGAAGCAATCCCAGAACAATCTACTGTGATAAATGGCCTTCAAATTTTTGGAGGTTTTATGGATCACTTAGTACCCACACTGTTATGAAGAATAGAGGCTTATCTTTTTTTATTTTTCAACTCTATTTTTTAATTTTTTAAAAACTTATTTTCGTTACTACATGTTTGCAGTAGGTGATTACACTCATCATGGGAAGTTGGTACAGGTACACAACACATTTTATTTTTTATCTCCACATCCTTCCCTCCCTCTTCCTCCATCTCTGTAAATCCATTAGAGTAAAATAAAAGGTAGAAAGAAAAAAAATGTGAGAGAATGAAAAGATGAAAATAAAGTGTTTGTAGATGGGGAGGGGAGGAGGAGGTGAAGGGAGGGCATAGGTAAGGGGAAAAAACGAGAATGAAGACTTGCCATGTAAAGGTACATGATCCCAACAATGAATGTAACTGTACTGTATCCCTAAAATGTACCAATAAACTCAATAAAATTAAAAATAAATAAATAAATAAAAGGTAGACGCCAGTAGTTGTGGTGTATATCTGGATGTCCCCCTAAGCTTCATGAGCTCAAAGGTGGGGCTTTTGAAATCTGATTAGATTATGGAGGCAGCGTGGCTGACTTGCTCTTAGCTCCGCTTGGAAGAGGTGGGATCACTGTGAGCAGGACCTGAAAGGGTCTTCCTTTCAGTTTCCTCCCTTGAGCTCTCCCTGCTTTTCTCTGCCCAGGTCTTTCCACCATGTTGGTTCTGTCTTGGACCCACCTGACTGGACTGAAACATTTGCAAACGGAGAGACAAAATAAACCTTTCTGGCTTAAGCTGCGGATATCAGGCATTGTGACCCAGCAGTGTGGAACATTGCTAAGGCAATAGGAACCTAGGAGGTGGACCATTTACAAATAGGAAGGGGATAAACTTTGATTATTTTTTAAACTCTCATGTAAAATTCATGGTTAAAAACACACAACATAATGCTTGAAAGTGTTATACATTATTAAACTGTTAAATCTAGAAAAAGAACATACATATTATCTCACATAGCTATAATTTTTGTGGGCAAACACTCAGTATCCACTCAGAACAATTTAAGGATACACAATGTCATCATTAACTGTAGTCTTGGTGCTGTACAAGTTATCCCTTCACTTTATTTCTGATCTCTAACTGGAACTTTGTATTTTTTGCTGGTCATTTTCCCAGCTCTTACTCACCCTCTAGCAAACACCATCCTCCTCTCTATCTAATAAAATCGACTTTATAAAATCCACATGTAAGAGAGATCATGCAGTATTTATCTTTTAGCACATGGTTGATTTCACTTACTACATGTTCTTCTAATTCGCCCATGTTCCTTTATTCTGGTGCCCGATTATAGACAACAATAATCTACTGTAAATCAGAGAAAGCTATGAGAAAAGAGTTGGAAAACTTTCACTAGAAAGAAATGGTAAAAGTTTAGGAGACGGATGTGTTTAACCTCGTTCAAACATTATACAATATATACATGTATGAAAATGTTACCTAGTACTGCACATATGTGCAATTTTTGCTTTCACATGTCAGCAAAAATACATTTTAAATGGAAGCAAGAAAACAAAACATGAAGAAAAATAATATCTAGAAATAAAGTTGAAGAGTTACAAGTGATACAATATACACAAAAGATTACAAGAAAATATTACTTGATTTTACACATAAAATATTGGATATCCTAGAAGTTAAGTATAAATTCCTTGATACACACAATCTAGAAAGATTAAATTCCAAGGACATAGAAATCTAAAAAGACCAAAAACTGTAAATGTAGTGAATGAATAACAAAATCTTCCATTAAAGAGAAACCCAGGAGCAGGGGATGGTGGCCCAGGCCTGTAACCAAAGCTCTCTGGGGAAGTGAGACAGATGGATCACAAGACTGAGATATGTCTCGCAAACTTGGTGAGGGAGCAATTTGTTGTCTCAAAAATGGCTTAGGGTTTAGCTCAGTGCAAAGACTCTGCATGAAATCCCCAGCACAACAAAACAACAACACACACACACACAAAAAAAAAAACTCCCCAAGAATTGATGGTATTTTGGCTTAGTTTTAAAAATATATATGTATATATCCTTTAATTTATTCAAAACAACTGAGACCATACTATACACTGCTCTGCACTTTGCTTCTATTGTTTCCATAAGTGGGGAATAATTACCTTTTACAATTTCACATAAGAAAATTGTCCAACATTGGAATCTTTGTACAGTATATCATTGCACAGATGCATCATAATATATTTAATTGGTCCATTTCTGGGGGAAATTTAGAGAACATTCTCACACATATGTGACCAAAGGCATTTATAGGATACATTAGTGGGTATTAAATTGGTGAGTAAAAGAATCTGTGTTAATATCATCATAATTAGTGCAATCAGAGTTTGAATAAATATACATATCAGGGGTATGTAAAAATACTTGCTTTCTATATATATGGTTATTTTAAAATTTTATTAATACATATGTATGGTAATCATGGGATGATGTACATACACATAACACATCTTAATTCTCACTCCCTGCTCCTTCAATAAGGGGCACCTAGCAAATTTGTATCCCAAGATGCATTTCACCATATTTACCTTTAGAGGAACTCAAAGGCCGCTATAGCCATGGTCCAGAGAGGCCTGGCTACTGCTCAATAAAGAATGAGAAACTAGAGACATGTATAACTGAATGAATGCACATTGGGGCCATACTATTAAGTGTAATAAATGGGACACAAATGTGTAAATACTGAATGTTTTCTCTGGTATGAGAAACTGAAAATTTAAATAAGAATCAGAATGTATAATGTATAAAGTGAAATAGGTAAAAAAGTTCCAAAGGGGAAAGGCTAAGTGGGAGGGCCTGGGAAAGGAATGAATATGAAATAAGAAAAAAATGGAAACAAAGTCCTTGTAAATAGGAGGGTAGAGAGGTTGAATGGATGGCTAGGGAATGTGAAAAAAACGAGAACCAAGAGATATCACATAAACATACAAATTCCCAATGATGAATTTCAGCATATTGTATACCTAAAATGTACTAATAAACTTAATGGGTACAAGTATGAGAAATCAACTCAAGACTTGATTTCATTATTGCTTAGGAAATTAGAAAGTACTTAATGTTTCTCAGACAAAACTGTGGTTTAGAACCCTGAAGCTCTGCTGAAAAAGTTGTTATGCTTGCAAACAAACAAACAAAAACATTCATGAATCAGACACAGAGACGAACGATTTAATTTTGAATCCTGTCTCTTTCCCTCATTATTTCTGTGATCTGCTGCAGATTATTTCCATCTCTGCAACTCAGCACTGACACCTGAGTTGATTTCTAGTTGATATAAATACATGGAGTAACAACTGCCATATGATAGATGCTTCTTTTCTTATTAATCGGAGCTATTATTGCAAAGCCAATAAATGCTTTCATGTAGTATTTCCCAACTCTAGGGTAAGGAAGCATCATTAAAAATATCAAATGAATATATTCCTACTAGATGCATTTTAAATTGAGGGTAGATCTCCTGAGTAATTAATAACATTCCCACATAAATATGTTGAAAAGTGAGAAGAAAATACTCCATCTGTGCATCCAGGCCTTCCCGCTGCATGCCAATGGTGAGGACCAGAGCTGCCTGAAGCTGTCAACACGTCGCCACCCCAATGCAGCTCTCCTAACCACCAGCAATCAGTGAGGACCAGAGCTGCACAGGTGCCTGAAGCTCCCCCTGCCCTCTGGCCTCCTGGTTGGCTTTGTGACTGGATCCACACTGCAGAGGCACATGGGGTTTTAATGTCATTGTCCTGAGCTCCAGAAGATACAGCAGAAATGAAGAACAGTGAGAGGATCTTACTCATTCTAAATCCAAATCCTGAAAGGTAAAGTTACTAGATCGAAAAGTTGATTCACTATAAACATATTTTGGGCTAGTCCTCAATTTGGTTTATTTCATACAGTTAAAGGCGATAGATGAACAACTACCAGAAATTGTCATGGTCTAAGCTGTGCTTGATTCTGTTGTTATCGCTGATTTTATCACTTGGGCTAGTGTTGTGATGGATCTAATCAGTTACCCTTCCTGATACAGTGAAAATGAGATTGCCCCAGAGTCAGACTCTCAAAACATAAATACCAGCTATATCTGGATGACACCTCTGAGAAATAATCATTCCATAAGGGTCCTAAATACAAGGAACAAAGATCATTACAATAAACAAATCAAAGTAGCAACACAGGAATTAAACCAAGAAGTGTGCCAACAACAATAATAGAAATGGAAAGACATTTAAGCAAGACACAAACCCACTCTTCCAGCTTACCAATGGCAAATTCTGGGGGAAATGAAGTGGAAAAGTCTGACAATCATTCACTGGGACAGCCTGATAGCACAGAAAAAACAAAAACAAAAACAGATGAATGAAGCTCTAGAAAAATTTAAAAGAGAAATAATTTCCCAGATAACTACAGAGATGATGAGCAGAATAAAACACATGATTAGAGTCTCTAGAAGAGAAAGAGATTTAAAAAAAATAGATGAGTTCAAGACCATGACGGCAGCTATGAATGTTTAGCATAAGAAAGAAATGGAAACCAAGAAACAGATT
The DNA here is from genome assembly GCF_012274545.1 of Fukomys damarensis. Classification (NCBI taxonomy): domain Eukaryota; kingdom Metazoa; phylum Chordata; class Mammalia; order Rodentia; family Bathyergidae; genus Fukomys; species Fukomys damarensis. The sequence goes on from NW_022900949.1 coordinate 5,073,771, forward strand.
CAAACTGTTATCCAAGAGATTTAAAACTGTATTGAAAGTATGCACAGCAGACAGAATATGGATATAGAAGACAGGATGGCAGTCAGTGATCATGAAAAGTAACATCTCAAAAATAGTGGGGGACCATGAGAAATCAATCCAGTGGCTCCTAGATGCTGCAAAAAAAGAATAAGACTAAGAGTTCATGAAAAAGCAGGACAAAGTACAGATGACACACACAAAAAAACTGTTCACAGAATTAATGATAGAAAACTTCCCAAATAGAGCAAAAGAGCTTCACATACAGATAAGTGAGGTATATAGGACTCCAGCTAATCATGATAAAAAAAACTTAGGTCAAGACTTATACTAGTCAAGATCATGAGATCATGAGACCCAACAGAAGAACAAAATAGTACAAGCAGTTAGAAAAAAGAAACAAATGACATGCAAAGGAAAGCGCATAAGATTCACAGCTGACTTTTCAACACAAACCCTCAAGCCAATGAGAGCCTGGAATTAGGTATTTCAAGCCTTAAAAGAAAACAACCTCAAACCTAGATTGATGTATCCTGCAAACTATCTTTCAAAATTGATGGGGAAATAAGATACTTCCATGACAAAGAACACCAGAGATACTTCACAAATACCAAATAGCACTACAAACAATTTTTTAAAATATCCTAGAAAAGACAATGAGGGTCACAACTCCATGAGGCCTGAGAGAGAAAATCCAAATATTTCATCAGGCAAGGTAGGAAATTAAAGGGAGAGGAGGAAAAATAAAAAAGATCCAACAACAGGAAAATAACTTGATAATGTTGTCAATATACATCAGTTATAATGATCGATGCAGTGGCCTCAATCACCAATCAAAAGAAACAGAGTGGCAGAACTGATTAAGAAGCAAAATCCAACAACATGCTGTATATGAGAAATGCACCTAGTTCACAAAAAACTGATAGACTGAAACTAAAAGGATGGAAAACAGTTCTCCATGCAAAAGAAACCCAGAAAAAATGAGGGGGTAGCTATATTATTTGCAAACGCTCATACACTTGAGGAAAATGGGAATAGCCTTCAATTAAACACACTTACACCTTAACTAGTCAGCAACTGTCAGATGTCTTAGTCTCGACTGCATTAATTTCCGCTGTAACCTTTCCAATTACCTCCCTTGTATGGGCTTTAGACTTGGTTTCTTCTTGATTTGCTCTTCTTTTCCTAGAAGTAGGAGATTCAATATTAGGTTTTTTATTTGAGCATGCTCTGTTTTTCTGACATTTGAGCTCACTGCTATAAAATTTCCATCAAGTCCTTTTTCTACATAACAACCTAATTCAGGTGCTATTAAAATGACAGATTCTGCCATTTTTTTTACAAGTTATAACAGTGTAAGCAAATATAACTCCAAGAAGATATAGAATGTGAAATAAAATGAGTCACATAGAAGAAATCGCTCAGTGCCTGGAAGATAGGAAGCCCTCAAATCCAGTTCCTGATGTTATGGTTACTATCTTCCTCTGATTCTGATCATTATGTTTAAAATCATTCTGGAGCACTTAGGAGACATTGCAGAAGGGCCCGTTTCCTGCTGGTATGGGTGAGATGGAAGTAGAAACAGGGTGTGTAGAAAGCAAATTTGAAATAATACTTTCTTCCCACTACAACCAAGATCACAAAAATCTCTGTTCCTTATAACTGATATTTTTCATATTTATACACTCACATCTGACTATCAAGTATGTCAAGCTTCTCTTCAGGATAAGGAAATGATCATTTAAGTATCTATCTCTTTTCTGTAAGATCCCTTTGCACTTACTGGCTAATGCTATTTCTCTGTTGGATTATAGTCAGAGAGCAGATCCCAAATCCCTCTTGTGTCTGCTGCTCAGTGAAGATTCAGGCTCTGTCCTTGGGATGTAAATTTATACAAAAACACGTTGGAGCTTCACAATACAGATAACGATAGAGCCTAGGACACAGGTGTGGTGCTGGACACAGGACTGGAGTCTCCAAATTACTGGAGGCTGATTATTAACTTCTCTGTGACCTTGGGGGCTCAGTTCACAGAGCTTGCTCTTAAGTCAAATTATTCCATTGCAATCTCTTAGGACTTCCAAACACTAATGGAAGGAAAGGATGGTAAGAATGCAAGTGTCCACAAGAGGTTTTGGGTTTTGCATTTACTCAGTTAAAGCTATTTGTTCTAATCATTTCTGTCATCGATATACAATATTTCAATAGCGATTTTCCTTTATTTTTGAAGTAAAATACACATAACAAAATTACACTTTTAACAAAATATACTTGATCTGCACACACTTGCACGACTTTGATAGCGTTGTGAGTCACTCAACATTATATATCTTCTGGAATTTTTCATTTTTCCAAGCTGAAAATGTATGCTCAATTTTAGAGTTCCCTCTTCATCTTCCCAGCATTGCACTATGGAATTAAATCCACGAAATTGTCGCCATAACGTAAGCAAATAGCTTAGAGCTCCTGAGATTCTACTGCATTCTTCTCAGGGTAGTTATATTTACTTAGTTTACTCAGACTGTGAAGAGATTCGACACAGAAGTGACTAAGGTACACGTCACTGCGGCTGTCACATGGTTTCTGGTAAAATTTAAGAAAGCTGAATCAATATGCACCGTGAAACCTGTTGAACAAAATACGCAAGGAACTGACAGATGGGACTAAAAAGTAGAAAAGGTATGATATTTTTCTATCAGCTAATGAGTTTTAGATGATGAAACAATTTTAATATGACAAAATAATCCATAAGATGGAGGGGCAAAAGAATATGGTACCATCAATTTTCACTGTGGAACTGGGGAAGTTATCCAGATAGTGAAGATTAAGGATGAGGGCAGGGTACATAAGAAACTAGCAATCCTTGAAGTAGGCATATCTTAGCATGGTAAAAGTATGCAGATGAAAGTCCAAAAAGATGAGCAAAAATAAAAATCAAGACTGTGACTTCACAAAGGCAATGGTTATGATGGCTGGGAAACTCATTGGGTTACAGAGGGCCACAGACCAATCATAGACCACCACGGTCAGGAGCGTGTCCTCCATACACCCAAAGATGCAAAGGATACTTGTGTTAAAGCAGACCACTTAGGAGATGATTCTTCTCTGAGGTGGGAAGTCCACAGTTGTCTACAGAACTATGGTGGAGAGGAAACAGACTTAAATCATTTTGACTACTCTTGAACCATTGACCTTGCTCGGTGTTTTCATTTCATCTTGGTTTTTTCACTGTATTGGTTTCATGGTTTCACCTAGAATATTCTTGACTATTTTCTGGAGATCTGGCTTCATAGTCATATATCTCTTGATCTGATCTTGTCTGTGAGAGGCCCTTATTGCTGTGTTAAAGGGAAGCTTTTTTTGGATATGTTAATCTGGGTTGGAAGTTGTTTGCCCTTAGTGGTTGAAATACTTTACTCGAAGCTCTTCTGGCTTTCATATGCACAATTTAAGGGTTGTGTTGACAATGCTACTGTAATTCTAGTGGATTTACCTTTATTTTTTTTCTCTGATTGTTAATTTCTTTTTTTTTTTTT
>NW_022900949.1:5077853-5096348 GCF_012274545.1 Fukomys damarensis
TTTTTCACACTAGAGAAGCTATTCAGTATTTGCACATGTGTGACTTATTTATTTCACTTAGGAGTATATCCTCAATATGTATCACTTTTCCTATGAATGAATCTAATTTCTCATTCTTTGTGGCTGAGTAATATTCCATTTAATAGAAAAACCACATCTTCTTTATCCAGTTTCCAACTGATGGGCAAATGGGCTGTTTCCAAGTTTTAGCTATTACAGGCTGTGCTACTATAAACATGGGTGTGCATATATCTCTGTGATATGATTCTTTTAGTTCTTTTGGAAAGATACCCAGCAGAGGGATGGCTGGGTCAAATGGAACCTCTAGTCCCAGCTCTTTGAGGTATCTCCATATTGATTTCCATAGCGGTTGTTACAGTCTCACTCCCACCAATTGGTTGATTTCTTGATAATAACCATTTGTTCGGGAGTGAGATGAAATCTCAGCATTGTTTTAATTGGAATCTCTCGAATGTCCAGTGGTGTTAAACATATTTTCATAAATTTATTTGCCGCTTGCATTTCTCCATTTAAGAAGCATGCATTAGTCTACAATGGCCATATTCGATGGCTAAGTGGGAGTTTGACTTTACCAGTGCTCTGTTTTGTCTCAATATTAGTCTTTTGTCTGAGGAACAGCTGGCAAAAGTCTTCCCCACTCTGTGAGTTGTCTCTTCACTCTGTTGTTGATTTTTGCTGTGCAAAAGCTTTTTAATAAGATGAGATCCAAGTTGTTGATTTTTTTGTAATATTTCCCGTGCAACTGGAGTTTTGTTCATAACACCTTTGCCGATACCTAGGTTGTCATGAGTCCAACTATTCTTCCTTACAGGAGATTTAGTGCTTCTATTTCCATATTTAGATCTTTGATCCATTTTGATGCTTGCGAAGCAGGTGGCAGAACCACTGAGCTAAATCTCCAGCTGGCTCATGATTATCTCTAGCTATTCTGGTTTTATTTGGTACAATAAATTTTTTAGAATTATTTTTTTCTAATTCTGCAAAGAAAATTGTTCATTTTAAATTGCTATAAATCTGTATGCCATTTTGGTAATATGGCCATTGGACAAAATTGTTTCTGCATATTCAGGTTAAAATCATGCCTGTTATTTACCTAATGTCCTTTCTTTCTTTTTTTCAGGATACTATAATCTTTATTATAGAGGTCTTTTATTTCCTTTTTAATTTAATTGCTAAGCTTCAATATTTTATTTAAGTTATTGCAAATGGAATTGTTTTCTTGACTTCTTTCTTGGCAAGTTCATTGCAGGTATATGGGAACACTATTGAGTTTTATTGTGTTGAATGTTCATTTTCTATTCTGACACTGAAAATTTTGCTTAGGAGGTCTAAGAGGAATCTGGTGGAAATTTTATAAAAACTCTTAATTCTTCTTGTTTCTACTAGTGTAATACTGGTGGCATGATGGGGAATTTTAAAATGGATTAGAAGTTTGCATTTTGGAAAGTGAAAAGATCCTAAATATGTAATGTGTTGAGTATTTTACAACAATGTAAATCTGATCAAGGTCATGGAGGTGTGTACTTAATATGGTTAAAAGTGTGAGTTTTTGTTTTATCTATTTTTCTCCAACGAGGAACTAAAGCAGATGGACATTTAAAATTACACATCAATGAGAGAAGTGATTAGATCACACCAGTTTCACCTGAGTACAGGAAAAGCCTAAACCCTCTTTTGGACATTTGTTTTCATTTTCTCTCTGTTTGCCTTTGGTCTTTGGAAGCCCATAGAGGTTGGGAGTTCAGGGACCAATTTGGCTAATTATGGACTCTGTGTATTGAGCCTCCACAGTCATATACTCGTCAACAGTCAGCTTGTGCCTCCGACCCTTCGGTGTGGTGACTGCAGTCCAGTGAGTCCCGTACCTGTGTCCAAGCTCCCATGGTGGCCTGCACAGGAGGCTTCGGTCTGTCTGTGTCAATTGAATACTGAGATCAGAGCCTCAGCCTTCACCGGGCAGCAGACATAGGAGGATCTTTTGTTGTTTTCATCCTGACTGTGACTGCCAGGGAAACAGCATTATCCGGTAAGTGCAGAGGGACCTCGTGGAATGAGGAAAGACCCTTGAAAATATAGTTTCCGTTTCATGCAGACAAAACGACAGCTTGGGTAGAGAGATGGAACAGTACAAACATGAAGCATATCGGTTTTGTGAAATACAAATTGTGTGGTTTAGGGTGTAGTGGGAAAGCAGGATGATTATGTTAAATTTGGTTTCTGCAGCCCTATTTCTGCTTCCCATGGGTTTCTCACCACAGCAGAAGAAAAACCGTGTCCTGCCATAGTGTTGCCTAAGCACCGGGAAAGGACACTGAAGGCGATGCTGAGGATGTAGAGGAGGCCTACAGCGAGCACAGCCCCGTGAACTGATACCGAGGGCTTCCTGGACTCGGCCCTGAGCGGTGCGTTCCGTGCAGAGCATTCCATCTCACTGGTTTCGTCTTCCTGTCATTACGAGTGCTTGTGCTGGAAAATGGACTTGTTGTTGTGAAGAAACCCACAGCAGGCTGCTAGGTATAAAAAGTGAAGCCATATTTACGTTGTTCTGTCTGATTACAGACGCACGGCATCGTAGGAGGATGAGTCCTGGCAGTCGAGCCCTTCTAAATAGGAATACAGTCTCACTCCCACCAATTGGTTGATTTCTTCATAATAACCATTTGTTCGGGAGTGAGATGAAATCTCAGCATTGTTTTAATTGGAATCTCTCAAATGTCCAGTGGTGTTAAACATATTTTCATAAATTTATTTGCCACTTGCATTTCTCCATTTAAGAAGCATGCATTAGTCTACAATGGCCATATTCGATGGCTAAGTGGGAGTTTGACTTTACCAGTGCTCTGTTTTGTCTCAATATTAGTCTTTTGTCTGAGGAACAGCTGGCAAAAGTCTTCCCCACTCTGTGAGTTGTCTCTTCACTCTGTTGTTGATTTTTGCTGTGCAAAAGCTTTTTAATAAGATGAGATCCAAGTTGTTGATTTTTTTGTAATATTTCCCGTGCAACTGGAGTTTTGTTCATAACACCTTTGCCGATACCTAGGTTGTCATGAGTCCAACTATTCTTCCTTACAGGAGATTTAGTGCTTCTATTTCCATATTTAGATCTTTGATCCATTTTGATGCTTGCGAAGCAGGTGGCAGAACCACTGAGCTAAATCTCCAGCTGGCTCATGATTATCTCTAGCTATTCTGGTTTTATTTGGTACAATAAATTTTTTAGAATTATTTTTTTCTAATTCTGCAAAGAAAATTGTTCATTTTAAATTGCTATAAATCTATATGCCATTTTGGTAATATGGCCATTGGACAAAATTGTTTCTGCATATTCAGGTTAAAATCATGCCTGTTATTTACCTAATGTCCTTTCTTTCCTTTTTTCAGGATACTATAATCTTTATTATAGAGGTCTTTTATTTCCTTTTTAATTTAATTGCTAAGCTTCAATATTTTATTTAAGTTATTGCAAATGGAATTGTTTTCTTGACTTCTTTCTTGGCAAGTTCATTGCAGGTATATGGGAACACTATTGAGTTTTATTGTGTTGAATGTTCATTTTCTATTCTGACACTGAAAATTTTGCTTAGGAGGTCTAAGAGGAATCTGGTGGAAATTTTATAAAAACTCTTAATTCTTCTTGTTTCTACTAGTGTAATACTGGTGGCATGATGGGGAATTTTAAAATGGATTAGAAGTTTGCATTTTGGAAAAGATCCTAAATATGTAATGTGTTGAGTATTTTACAACAATGTAAATCTGATCAAGGTCATGGAGGTGTGTACTTAATATGGTTAAAAGTGTGAGTTTTTGTTTTATCTATTTTTCTCCAACGAGGAACTAAAGCAGATGGACATTTAAAATTACACATCAATGAGAGAAGTGATTAGATCACACCAGTTTCACCTGAGTACAGGAAAAGCCTAAACCCTCTTTTGGACATTTGTTTTCATTTTCTCTCTGTTTGCCTTTGGTCTTTGGAAGCCCATAGAGGTTGGGACTTCAGGGACCAATTTCGCTAATTATGGACTCTGTGTATTGAGCCTCCACAGTCATATACTCGTCAGCAGTCAGCTTGTGCCTCCGACCCTTCGGTGTGGTGACTGCAGTCCAGTGAGTCCCGTACCTGTGTCCAAGCTCCCATGGTGGCCTGCACAGGAGGCTTCGGTCTGTCTGTGTCAATTGAATACTGAGATCAGAGCCTCAGCCTTCACCGGGCAGCAGACATAGGAGGATCTTTTGTTGTTTTCATCCTGACTGTGACTGCCAGGGAAACAGCATCACCCGGTAAGTGCAGAGGGACCTCGTGGAATGAGGAAAGACCCTTGAAAATATAGTTTCCGTTTCATGCAGACAAAACGACAGCTTGGGTAGAGAGATGGAACAGTACAAACATGAAGCATATCGGTTTTGTGAAATACAAATTGTGTGGTTTAGGGTGTAGTGGGAAAGCAGGATGATTATGTTAAATTTGGTTTCTGCAGCCCTATTTCTGCTTCCCATGGGTTTCTCACCACAGCAGAAGAAACTGCGTCCTGCCGTAGTGTTGCCTAAGCACCGGGAAAGGACACTGAGGGCGATGCTGAGGATGTAGAGGAGGCCTACAGCGAGCACAGCCCCGTGAACTGATACCGAGGGCTTCCTGGACTCGGCCCTGAGCGGTGCGTTCCGTGCAGAGCATTCCATCTCACTGGTTTCGTCTTCCTGTCATTACGAGTGCTTGTGCTGGAAAATGGACTTGTTGTTGTGAAGAAACCCACAGCAGGCTGCTAGGTATAAAAAGTGAAGCCATATTTACGTTGTTCTGTCTGATTACAGACGCACGGCATCGTAGGAGGATGAGTCCTGGCAGTCGAGCCCTTCTAAATAGGACAAGCGGACATTTTCCTTCGCTGTCACTGGAGGAAGGGAGTCTGTGACCCCCGCTCCCGTCCTGGCAGTGGTTCCCCAGAGATCCCAGAACCGAGCAGTAGGAGGCACCAGCTGCATCCACCACAGGAAAGACGGTGATGGGTCACAGCCAAGCATCCCAGAAAGGACATACACTCACGAGATGCTCAATTCTACGTATGCTATTCGTAGGCAATCAGAGAAGTGTCTCCCATCAGGATTTTACATAGATTTTCACTAATTCAATAGGGAAAGAAGCACAAGTATTTTCAAGGGCTTTCCATCGGAACAAACTCATATACTCTCTCGCTATAATTCAGAACAGACGTCCTGGCTCTCACACTGCCAGGTATCTGTGGGGCTTCCCACATCCTTCTCCACGCCTGAAATTGTTTTCCACAGTTTCAAATGGGGATGCCTCATCTTGACTTCATTTCCGTTTAGGAAAAAGGGAGTTGAAATGTATCTGAAATGTACCCATGGTGAAGACTTCCGAGCCTCTTCTTACATTTTTCAGTGGCTTGGGAATCAGTGTAAAATTTCAGCACATTTGACAGCATCTGTGAATTTAACTTGTGGTCCTTCTAGCTCCAGTCAGTATTTCTGGACGCGGGAAGGTTGTTTATATCTTTGAGGCAAAGCTGAGTTCAGTTCTCTGATACCTAAGAGGAAGGTTGCATGTAAGTCTAATGCGACTAACATTAGAGAAGAATAAAATTTACTTGATAAAGATAACCTGCATGCTAACTATATCCTGTGACTGGAAGTTACCCTTTTCCTGTTTCTGTAGCAGCACATTTTCTTTTTGTGTTTGTGTAATTACAGGCATATATTTAGAGAGCGATGATACGCGGTCCTGAAATCTGCTTCCCCAGAGCCTAGACCTTGTTTGGCACAGAGGGGGCAGCAGGAATAAAACTTCTGTCAAACACTGAAAGGATTTTTCCTTAGTCTCAATAAGTGCCCTTCCTCAGCATGCTTGGTAAGCTCCTGCATGCATGTCTGTTCCTTCCTTGAATACCCCATAGATGAAGAGACTATAAAACAGCTCTTCTTTGTGTCCATATCACGGACCCATTTATTGCATCTTCATCCACGATTCAAAAGCTCAGCAGAGATATGCACAGGTTTAAACAAAGGGCACACAGAAAAGGAAACAGGTGAACGTATGCCTCATGTTGAGAGGCTTACAGGAATTCACATCATTCCACGTTCTTGCACCATTTGAACACAGTGAACTGCTTATCAGTAGCTTCCTCCTTGGATAAGGAAGGAGCTCCTTACTTTAAAAACAGAAACTCATATTGATGACTCTTAATTTATTTTTAAAATTAATATTATTTGTACATTTAAGATACACAATATAATGACATTCATCACTGGAAATTTGCACCTTTACGTAATCCATTTTGGTTCTTATTATTTCCCCATTCCCCTGTCCTCCCTTCAACCCCTCCACGCCTCCCTATCTACAAAGACTTTGCTTCTATTTTTTCTTTTTCTCATATTAATTCCATTCTCGTCTTTCTTTTTCCCAACCCCACGCAATTCCCCTCAGCTTTGCACCGTTTCTTCCTATTTCACATCATCTGTTATACCTTTTAGTCCTTACTTACACTTTGTTTCTCACACCAGAGAAGCTATTCAGTATTTACACATATGTGTCCTATGTGTTTCACTTGAGTATCACCTCAGTGTGCATCCATTTAGCTATAAATGTCTATAGCTTCTCATTCTTTATGGCTGAGTAGTGCTCCATTTTATAGAAACACCATATCTTCTTTATCCATTCTCCAGTTAATGGGCATTTGGGCTATTTCCAAGTTTTAGCTAACACAAATTGTGCTGCTATGAACATGGGTGAGCATATATCACTGTGGTATGATTCTTTTAATTCTTTGGGAAAAATACCCAGCAAGGGGATGTCTGGGTCAAATGGGACCTACAAATGTAGTTCTGTGAGGTGTCTCCGTACTGATTTCCACAGTGTTCGCACCGGTCTGCACCCCCACCAGCAGTGGAGCAGGGTTGGTCTTTCCCCACAGCCCTGCCAGCATTTGTTATTGGTTGATTTCATGCGAGCAGCCATTCTTCCTGGGTGAGGTGGAATCTCAGTGTTGTTTTCATCTGTATCTCTTGAATGACTGGTGATATTGAACATTTTTTCATATATTTACTTGCTATTTCTGCTTCTTTGCCTGCTGCATGGATTATCATTTTCCACCCTTTAACTTTTTCGTTGATGAGTTTCTCTTATGTGGCATATTGTTGGATCTTGCTTCTTGACCCATTCTGCCAGTCTATTTCTTTTTGAATCGTGAATTGAGACAATTAACATTGATGGTTATATCTGATATGTTTTGACTTACCCTTGTCATGACTTTTTCTTTTTGTTGGATTTTCCCCTTTGCATTTAATTTCTTGTCATGTGTGATGGATTCATTCTGCTGGGCTTCCTGGGGTGGTGATCCTCATTGTCTTTTCATAGGATATTGTTTAAAATTCTTTGGAGTGCTGATTTGGTATTGGTGAAGTTTCTAAGGTGCTCATTGTCACAAAAATATCTTATTCTCCATCAATTTTGAAAGATAGTTTTGCAGGGTACATCAGTCTGGGTTGGGTGTTGATTTTCTTTGGGGCTTGAAATATTTCACTCCATTCTGTTCTTGCCTTGTGGGTTTGTGTTGAGAAGTTTGGTTGATTCTGATGGGTTTTTCTTTGTATGTGATTTGTTTCTATTCTCTAACTGCTTGTAGAATTTTGTTGTTCTGTGGGGTTTCGGGAAACTTATCTATTATATGTCTATTTATAGATTTTTTGTGGCTAGTTGGAATCATATAAACATCACTTATCTGTATGTCAAGTTCTTTTCCCCTATATGGGAGATTTTCTGCTATTACTTCTGTGAAGTTTTTTAAAAAATTTTGTCTGTACTGTCTCCTGTTTCTTCATTGACTCTGATCAGTCTTATGTTATTCTTCATTGAATCATCTAGAAGCTGCTGGATTGATTTCTCATGGTCACTTACTATTTTAATGAAATTTTTCTTTTCCTGGTCACTAATTGCAATCCTATGTTCTATATCCAAAATTCTGTCCCTCACATTGGCTCATTCTGCCGATGGAAATTTCAATGGAGTTTTTAATCTCCTAGAAGTCTGTTTGCACCTGTTTTATGGATTCTATTTATTTCTTATGTTGGGATTACATGTTTCTCAGCTTCTGTATTTTTAAAATCTGTGTCCACTCTAGTTTTATTAATCATGTCTTGTATTACGGGCACAATCTGTGCTGTTATCTGAAAAATTTTTATTTCATTTTTGCAGGTCAGCTTTTAATGCCATTTCAGGGAGTCCTGGTGGTTGAGTGTCCGATTTTTCCATCTTGTTGCCCTTTGGGGTCGCCTTAGGTGATCTGGAAGTCTGGCTTTTAGAATTATTTCTGTGTCTTCTCATTTCAGCAGATACAGCCTGCTGTGCCTCTGTTGAGGCAACCTTTTGCTCATCTGTGGTCTTCAACTCTCAGCAAGCCGCCAAGCAGCCTTTATACTCTGCTACTCACCAGTACACCAATTCCTGAGTTTAGATCGGTAGACTTCTAGATCCCTTTGCTGACCTGTCGTCTAGGCAGGCTTCTGGCTGGGGCCTTTGCACACTTGGGATGGCATCTATGTCTGCTTTTTGCTGGGGCCCTTATGTAGCTGTTGTCTGGGAGGGCCTTTGGCTGGGGGGTCTGTACCCCAGATCCTGTTGTCTGTATGGTCTTCTGGCTAGGATCTCCGTGCACTCATCTACGGTATCAGGGTGAGCCTCTGGATGTTGCTGGTGTGTCTGTGTAGTTCTTTTCCAGGTGGGCCCTTTGCTGTGGCCGATCATACGATGAGTCTCTGGCTGAAGAGTGTGTGCCCTGCAGCTCTTTTCTATTGGGTCTGTGCCTTGGACCTGTGTGCCCAGCACTGTGGGGTCAGGGTGGGGTCCTGGCTGGGATCCGCCTGCAGCCACACCACTGTGGTCCACACACCCGCTCCCTGCAGTCTGCTCACACTTACTGATGGAGTGGCAGGGCCTCTGGATGAAGCTTGTGTGCCTGTGCAGCTCTTTTCTAGGCAGGCCTGTCACGGTATGCTTAATTTCCAAACATTCTTTAGTTGATACACATGTGGAGATCGGTGCTATTCTCTTATTTTCCTTAAGCAGTGAGAGCACAGAGAGGTGGAGACATCCACACAATCTGTGTGTGGCAGCAAGTCAGAGATGCAGGGCTAAGTGCTCATTTCCTGAATCCCCTGCCAGGAAGCTGTGTCCTCCACGGGAGCAAAACGTTCCTGTTGTTTCCTGAATGATGATGACATTTCCTTGTGTCTTGTCTTAATGAGATAATTGCTGGACAGACTGCAGGCATATTTTGAGATATTTGTCAAAAATAAGCTGATGTAAGTGATCATGTCCGACTTTTCAAAAAAGAGCGAAATTTCACATGTATTATTTGTTGGAAATCAGAAAAATATCTCCTACATGTAGGACAGGGAAAGATGCACAAGTCTGAGGCTAGTGTGTGTGGGGATTTAGAAATGTGTATCCATCTATGGATCATCTATCTATCTATCAATCTATCTATCTGTCTATCTATCTATCTACCATTGATCAGAGGTGATAGAAATAACACATTTTCAAAACTGTTGTATAGCAAACATATAAGGGAGGTGAATGTTATCACCATTTTATAATTGCAGGGTAATTACTTTACTTACAGGTATGTTTATGTTATTTTACACACTTTTTCTTTTGCAGTTGACTTTTAAGGTATGTAATATAATTTTGTGCACTTCTTTTTGCACTTTCCCAAAGTAAAGTGTGGTCTGATGAAACGAAGTGTCCCAGTTTCCCTCCTGTAGTTAAAATAAGAGAAATACAAATCATACATCGGGAAAGACTGATGTGAAAAATCTGTCAATCAGAAATAGCAAGGTTCAGAATCACTCTGGGCTTTGGGACTTTCCTAATTTCAAATGTTTTCCTTGGATTTAGTATCAGAGAAACAAAACAGCATTTTACCATGCTACCATAGAACATAGAATATTAAAAAAGAACAAAGAGATATCCTACATATTATATATTTATGGAGTGATTAAATAAACCTGTATAAAATTTTAAATGACACATGTACTTCTTATCACTTATTATTTTAATCTTCGACAGGTATCATATACACTAATGCTACGTTCACGTTACTACGTCAGAAGATTATGTGTGTATATTACGATCTATGTTATACAAATTTACATTCGCCATAGGAAAGCAAGGAGTTACATATTAAATAAGTTGTATGTAACAAAGACTGAGTGAGCTCTTCTATCTTTGAAAGATAGAAATAAGAAAACAATTGAGTGTTGAAAACTTCCTGGGAGATAACTGGCTCAATGCTATGCATTTTTATTATGAACTAGTAACTATAATTGAATATTCAGATAATGTCATCCTAGATGTTACAGTGATTACAGACATCACAGGTCAAGAGAAATTATCTAGTTTTCTGAAAATAGAATAAGGTATATTTAAAAGTCTATGAGATTTCTTCCAATAGAATCATATGCTCTTATTTTGAAAAAGAGTTTGCTGTATTGTATTGGGGTCACAGAGTTCTGAACGTGAGTGTTCTAACCTGGCCGCTAGAGTGTCTCTAAAGTGAGAGAGCACAGAAGGAGATGGGTAACAAATAACCCTAGAAGGAAAGGGCTCCTCAGAATGGGTTTTACCACAGTGGACCACTATGTTGTAAGGTGTATAGTCCTCATGTGGGATTACTTTTGCTTGTGAATACTTGAATTTATAGCAGAATCATGTGTACTACTTATTAACTCAATTTTTTGAACAATTTTTTGAAAAGGTATTCAACCACTATGAAAACAGATAATCTAACCAACATCTTAGAATTCCATCTCATGAGCTTCTCAGAGGACCCAGACCTGCAGCCCGTCCTCATCGGACTGTTCCTGTCCATGTACCTGGTCACGGTGCTCGGGAACCTGCTCATCATCCTGGCCGTCAGCTCTGACTCCCACCTCCACACCCCCATGTACTTCTTCCTCTCCAACCTGTCCTTGGCTGACATCTGCTTCACCTCCACCACGGTCCCGAGGATGATTGTGGACATCTCAGCTCACAGCAGAGTCATCTCCTTCGTGGGATGCCTCTCCCAGATGTCTGTACTTTTAATGTTTGGATGCATGGATGGCATGCTTCTGACTGTGATGGCCTATGACCGGTTTCTGGCCATCTGCCACCCCCTGCACTATGTAGTCATTATGAATCCTCGCCTCTGCGTCTTCCTACTTTTGGTGTGTGTCTTTATTAGCCTTTTGGACTCTCAGCTGCACAATTTAGTTGCCTTGCAATTCACCTGCTTCAGGGATGTGGAAATTGCTAATTTCTTCTGCCATCCTAGTCAGTTATTTAGCCTTTCATGTTCTGATACTTTGATCAAAAACCTGGTCACATATTTGGTTGGAGCCATATTAGGCTTTTTCCCCATATCAGCCATCATTTTCTCTTACTGTAAGATTGTTTCCTCCATTCTAAAAATATCATCATCAAGTGGGAGGTACAAAGCCTGCTCTACCTGTAGTTCTCACCTGTCAGTTGTTTGCTTATTTTATGGGACAGCTATTGGAGAGTACCTTGGTTCAGCTGTGTCATATTCTCCCAGGAAGGGCATGGTGGCCTCACTGATGTACACTGTGGTCACCCCTATGCTGAATCCCTTCATCTACAGCCTGAGGAACAGGGACATCACTAGTGCCTTGAAGAGGCTCCAACGTTTCAAAGTCTAATCTCAGGTTATTTGGCATCCATTTGGGGTATCATTTTTGAAAATGTGGAAAAATTTAATAACCCTAACTCACCTGCGAACACTATCTTATTTCACATATGATCTCAGAAGACTGATGTCTTCCGTTTCTTTTTTGTGATTCATGTGAGAATCATAGCTGATTGGGAGCTGGTGGAATTTAGATTTTATTCATGACTGAAAAGTTTCAGTTGTGGATATGAAAGATGGTCAGCATTTTTGATTGTACAAAAGTGATGATGCAATTAATACCACTCAGCTGTGTTTAAACCTCATTATAATTACACATTTACTTGTTTGTCTCACCACAACGAACACTGGAAATAAAACACTGAGGACTGTTTTAGGCAGTGTCTCACTGTATTTCAGGGTGGCTGTGAACTCGCCAGGTCTTCCAGGCCTGCCATCAGCTCAAAGTGATTCCCCTGCCCACTCGTGAATGCTAAGATCACAGGTGTTCACCACCATCAGGATATTTTGTAAATGGAAAAGAATGTGAAACTACATTTGAGATTCCTCCCGAGTAGAGGCAGAGCTCCATTCTTTGGTGGGCGTTCATTTTTTCATCAACTTCCATTACATTTCAGAAGTCCTTAAAATTGGGTTGACACGGTCCAGTTTGGATATTTATTATCTGAATGCATCAGTCCACGGAGGTTGTATAAGGGTACATGGTCATCGTACAAGGACGTTTTTCGGTGAGTTAACTGGTACTTTTAAAGCATACAGTCCACTTACGAAGTCTGGGCAGGGATTTCTTTTCTCCATACCCTCATCAGCAATTGTCCTCCATCTTTGGTAACAAATGTTATAACAGGTGTGAGATGTTACCTCTTATAGGCTTTGCTTTTCGTTTACCTGATGGATCACAAACTGGACATTTTGCTTTACAACTCATATTATTTTAAGCAACATCTGATTTTTTTATTCATTAATTTTATTGGTAAATTTTAGATATACAATAGGATGACATTTGTGAATGGGAATTTGAACCTTTACGTGATATATCTTGTTGTCAATTTTTCACCATCCCCCTGCCCTCACTTAAACCCCACCTCCCCTCCCTATTTATGCAGACTTTTAAATCCTTATTTACAATTTTAGTTTTTCACACCACAGAAATTATTGGGTACTTCAACATGTGTCTTCTTAATTTCACTTAATAGTACGACCTCAATGTGCATCTATTTAGCTATAAATATCTCTAGTTGCTCGTTCTTCATGGCTGAGTATACTCCATTTTAGAAACAACCCCACATCTTCTTTATCCAGTCTCCAGTCCATGGGCAACTGGGCTGTTTCCAAGTCTTAGCAATTACAAACTGTGCCACCATAAACATGGGTGATCATATATCACTGTGGTAAGATTCTTTTAATTCTTTTGGGGAGATACTCAGCAGAGGAATAGCTAGGTTAAATGGGACTTCTTGTGCTAGTTTTTTGAGGTATTTCCATTATTTTTAAAATGAATTTTATTGGTACATTTTAGGTATACAGTGCAGTTACAGTCATCATTGGGATTTTGCACCTTTACATGACTTCTCTTGGATCTTATTTTCCCCCACACACCTGCCCTCCCTTCACCCACTCCACCTTTCCCTATTTACAAAGACATTGTTTCCATGTTTTTCCTTTTCAATTATTTTTTCTTTTCCCTTTTTACCCCTCTCCTACCTCTCCCACTTGCTCTATGCTTTTAGATCTTTTTTTTCCTATTACATAATATCATTTTGATCCTTATTTACACTTTTAGTTTTTCATACAAGAGAAACTTCCATATTTACACGTGTGTCTTATCAATTTCACTTGAGTATGGTCTCAATGTGCATCCACTTATCTATAACTATCTATAGCTTCTTCTTTATCCTGAGTAGTACTCCATTTTATAAAAAAAAACACACACACACAATTTCTTTATCCATTCTCCAGTTGATATTCATTGTGGTTGCACCAGTCTACACTCCCATGAATAGTGAATGATTTCTTTCCCCCCACAGCCCATCCAACACTTATTATTGGTTGCTTTCTTCACAGAAGCCATTTCTACTTTGGTGAGGGGAATCTCAGTGTTGTTTTAGTTTGAATGACCATTGGTGTTAAGCAATTTTTCATCTATTTATTTTCCCTTTGTTGTTCTGCAGCTGACAAGTATGTATTCATCTCAGATGTCAATTTTTGCATTGGGCCTTTTAGTTTGGAAGCCTGATATTTTTCCATTTTTTATTTATTCTAGATAGTAGTCCTTTGTCTGAGGAATAACTGGCAAAATTTTTCCCCACTTGGGTTGTCTCTTTACTCTGTTAGTAATTCCTCAGGATAAATACCCTACAGAAAATTGGATCAGATGGTTTTTATCTCAATCTGACAACAGTTTTCTATTATAAGGCAACAGACAACTTAATACTAATTGATGCAAAACCTGAAAACTTTCACTCTTTAATCAGGAATAAGACAAGGATAATCACTATTACTACTCCTGTTCAATATAGCCCTGAAAACACTAGCCACAGCAAGTAGACAAGAGAAATAAATAAAAGGAATAGAGACAGGAAATGAAGTCCAGTCACCATTATTTGCAGACAACGTGATACTCTACATAGAAGACCCCAAATATTCCTCCAAAAGACTTCTAGACTTAATAACCAAATTTGGTCCTGGAACTACATCCAAAGTCAACATTCAATAATCAGTAGCGTTCCTGTACAACAGTAAGAACCAATCTGAGAGAGATATTAGGGAAACCACAACTTTCACAACAGCATAGATAATGAAGTACTTAGGAATCAATCTAACAAAGGAAGTTAAAGATCGCTACACTGAAAAATGCATTACTGTGATAAAGGAGATTGAAGAGGATTTCAGAAAATAGAAAGACATCCCTTGTTCTTGGGTAGGAAGAACCAACATAGTGAAAATGGCCATACTCCCAAAATTGTCATACAGATTTAATGCCATCCCAAGCAAAATACTAATAAACTATCTCACAGAACTTGAAAAAATATTCCTAAATTTAGTTTGGAACCAGAAGTGAGCTAGAGTAGCAAAAGCAGTTCTGGGCAACAAAGCCATGGCAGAAGGGATCACAATCCCAAAATCTCTGGTGGACATTTATTTTCTTTCTTTCTCCTTCTTACATTAATGTTAGAAAATCCTTGGAGACTGGGATGTCACAGACCAATTTGGCTAATTAAAAGTTCTGTGCATTGGGCCCCAAGGTCATACACTACTCAATAATCACCCTGTGTCTCCAACACCTTCACCTTGGTGACTCCAGTCCACCAACCTCCACACTCATGTCCCAGCCCCATGGTTGTCTGCATCAGGAAGCTCCTAATTAACTTTTTATTAATTTCAATCCTGAGGACAGAGACGGAGGATTCTTTGGGCTGCAGGCAAAGGAATGTCTTTGGGTCTGCTCTCCTTGACTATGACCCAAAAGAGAAACAGCATCACCCAGTAAGTGCAGATGGACCTGATGGATATGGAAGGATCCTTGCAAGCGTTGTTTCTTTACCATGAGGACAAACATGACAGTTTGGGTGCCCAGTGGGAAGGTACAAGTATGAAAAGTATCAGTTATGAGGAATGGGACTTTCGTGTTTTTGGTCTTAGCAGGGTAAGATGAATTATTATTTCAAATGTGTTTTCTACACATCCTGTTTCCCCTTCTCGAGGATGTTTCACTCATGGAAGGAGAAAATGTGTCTTTTTCAGTGATTCCAAAGCACTCCAAAAGGATTAGGAAGGTGACTGTAAGAATTTCAGAGAGAAGGATAATAACCATAACATCATGAACTTGTTTTGAGGGCTTCCTATATCTTAGGCACTGACGTAGGTGTTTTATGTAGGGTCTTTTATTTCATGTGGATTTTATTCTAGAAGGTATAAGTATCCACAGTCTTGCTTATAGAAAATAGCAGAGTCCATCATTTAATGGATCTTACAATGGGTCAATAGGTGGAGAGACGAGTCTAGTGAATTGGGCTGCCTGGTTAGAGACAAAGGGCATCATAGAGAAATAATTCAGGCAGGTTCTCCTCCAACGCAGGAAGATATGCAATTCTTTTGCGGCTTCTGAAAGAGACCCCTTACTCATTTTCTATGACTTTTGTGGGTTCTTGAAAGCTCACTGAGCAGAGCAGTGAATGTTCCCAGCTCCATCCACCAAAGACAGAAACAGACAACAGGCAAAGATCTCTGAGAGCAGTCCCTCTGCCATTCAGCACAGATTTCCCTCCTGCTGTCACTACAGGATGATTTTGCAGCTCCTCCCTCCCTTCCCATGATTACAATTCTTTTACACAGTCTCAAACTGGGGTGGTCTTGTCTTGGGCTCAGTTCAAAATTATCTCATATACAACTGAGTTATGAAATTTCTCCTTCCGTTTGTATCTTTCTGTGGGGTTGGAAACAACGAAAACTTTTAGTGCATCGGACAGGATCTTTCCATTTATTTTATAATCCTTTCAGCTCCACTTATTTTTCAAAAAGACAGCAGAGATACTTAATCTTACTATAAGATCATAAAGAGTAGGGAGCAGGTGAATGTGTGCCTCGGGCTGAGATGTGGTGTAGAACTTCATATCAGTCCGCGCACCCTTACCATTTGAATACAGATTACAATGTTTATCAGAACACTTCCTATGTGTTTGAGGTGTAGTTATTTATTTAAAAAATTCTCATAAGGGTTAAATAACTTCCTTCAGTTGCCACACATGTGAAGATGAATGCTATTTTAATTTTTTTCAAGCAGTGTGAGCATGGAGTGTAGGAGAGTTTCACATCCAGTCAGCCTGTTTGTGTGGGTCAATGATACGGGATTAATTATTCATTTCCTCAGCACCTTCCCTCGGCACAAGCTCCACTGTGCCTCTGAAACAAGATGACAATGTTATTTCCTGTATGAGGATGACATGACTTTGTGTGTTAGTATGATGAGCTCATCACTGGACAGACCGCATGAAAATTTCGAAGGTATTTCTGAAGAAATATAAGTGACTGATTATTATTGGAAAAATTGTGAGATTTTAACCAGCATTAAGTTTTGGAAATCAGAAATACATCCTCCTCCACCAATATCTTTTTATTTCAGTGCCAGGGAGAGAGACACAAAAATTTAGATAAGATTGTTATAGTAATAAACCTAAGGTTAAATGAAGTCTCTCCCTTTCACATAACGCTGTGTACTAGTTAAAGGAGATTTAATTGTTGTGATTGTAACCTAATCTATTTGGGGGACAAAGGTGTTTTCTTATACATTACTTACATTAATTTTAGGTACTTTTAGAATAAGTTTTTAAGAAAACTCCTCGTGGTATCATAAATTCACATTGACCTGGAAAACTAACAGCAAAATCTGCCCATAAAATTCACCACACAGAATTCTCTGAAGACAAGAAAGCAGAATTATGAAATTATGGAGAGATCCCAAGTGTTCAACTTTCTTAGGTAATTGTTCAGAGTTCTAAAGATATTAATGCTGATGTAAATATTATTAAATATTTACATGTTCATATCTATAAATATAATATTAATTGGGCCTTTTAAGAATACCAGATGTCATTCTAAGGGAGTGGTTTTCAAATCTTGCTTAAGAAAGTAACACAAAATATTGAAGTGTAAATATTATGATTAACTTTAGTGGCAGAAGTCTAGAGTATCCATACATTTCTAAACACCCCCAGATGATTATATCACTAAATTAGAACCAGCAGTGATGAAAATTCAATGACTTTTAAAAGATTTTCTTACAGCAGCCATAAAAGGTAGGTATTTCTGCTCCCCATTTTACAGAAGAGGCGTGTTTACGTTATTCACAGTTGTGTTTACAAAACTTAATGTAGCTTTTTCTATTGCCTCTGAGTTGTGATGTCTGTTTACATTACTTCATTTAGTATCTTTTTAATGTGCTATTTCCAATAAAATCACAGTGTGACCCGACCATAAATTGTGTCCCGTTTCCTTCATGTAGCTGAAATAAGAGAAATACAATTTATATATCAAGAAAGTTTGATGAGAAAATCAGTAGGTTAGAACTAGGAAGGGCCAGACACAGCCAGGGCCTGGGGGCTTTGTTTCCTGTGTCTTCACCTGCATACAAAAGGGTGTATGGTCAAAGTAATGAACGTTGTCAGTTATACAATTTGTATCTTATTTGCACTATTAGTTTTTCACACCAGAGAAACTATTCGGTATTTACACATATGTGTCTTATTTATTTCACTTAAGAGTATGGTCTCAATATGTATACATTTTCCTATGAATGACTCTAGTTTCTCATTCTCTATGGCTGTACTGTATACTTAAAAAGTACCAATAAACTCAATGAAAAGAAAAAGTAAAGAACATTTCCAAGCTGCTGTAGAATATAGGAGCAGTAGAGAGATGTTTTTATAGCAGATATGTTAGTGATATTTTATTATATAATAAATTTATTATATATTAAATTTGAAATGTCAAAACTGCTTATTAGCTGTTATTTTTAATTATTGACAGGTGGGGTGTGAACTTAATGCTACCTTTGTGGTCAGTATATCCTAAGATTTTGTGCATGTGCTTAAACCTGCTATATACAAATTTGAGTTCACCAAAAACAAGGTGAACTACAATTCACCAAGTGATTTTGATTAACTCAAATTCTTCAAATAGATTATGTACAAAGACTGAGAAAGCTCTTATGTCCTTGAAAGAGGAAAATCAGAACACTCAAAATGATAAAAAGAATTCTCTGAGGCCTAAAGTATAG
>NW_022900949.1:5096619-5116794 GCF_012274545.1 Fukomys damarensis
GAATAGTTGAGTTTAAATTTTTTTCTAAAGAATCACATTTGCTAAAATGAGGATTTCTTAACTATTCTCTATATATTTTCCATAAAAAAGAATGCTGGTGGTATTTTACTAGGGTCAAGAACTTCTGAACTTTATGTCTTCATCTGCTTACCCTGTGCAGTAGAATATCTGTAAAGTAGGAGCGTACAGGGGAGATGGGAAACAAACCAGCCAACACTGAGCCTTTGCCTCTGGAGTTCACCACAGTACAGCAATGATGCTGAAGTTTTGGGGCCTAATGCAAAACTACTTTGCCTCTGCAAACTTGAATCTAATATATACTCAGTTTTGTGTGCTATTTTTAATTTTACTTTTCCAATGAATTTTTTCTGAAAAGGTGGTCAAGCACTTTGGGAGCACATAATCTAACAACAGTCTCGGAATTCCATCTCCTGGGCTTCTCAGAGGACCCAGACCTGCAGCCCGTCCTCTTTGGACTGTTCCTGTCCATGTACCTGGTCACGGTGCTCGGGAACCTGCTCATCATCATGGCCGTCAGCTCTGGCTCCCACCTCCACACCCCCATGTACTTCTTCCTCTCCAACCTGTCCTTCGCTGACATCGGTTTCACCTCCTCTACAATCCCAAAGTTGATTGTGGACATCTTAAATCACATCAGCGTCATCTCGTATGTAGGCTGCCTGATACAGATGTCTGTTTTCATCCTATTTGGATGTATGGACAACACGCTTCTGACTCTGATGGCCTATGACCGCTTTGTGGCCATCTGCCACCCCCTGCATTACTCAACCATTATGAACCCTCGCCTCTGTGTCTTGTTTCTTTTGCTCTCTGTATTTGTTGGCCTTCTGGTGTCCCAGCTGCACAACTTAATTGCTCTACAATTTACCTGTTTCAAAGATGTGAAAATTGCTAGTTTCTTTTGTGACCCTTCTCACCTCCTTAACCTTTCATGTTCTGATACTATAATCATAACCATAGTCCTATATATTTTTGGTACTATATTTGGCCTTGTTCCCATGTCAGGGACTGTTTTCTCTTACTATAAGATTATTTCCACTGTTATGAAAATCCCCTCTTTGGGTGGGAGGTACAAAGCCTTTTCTACCTGTGGTTCTCACCTGTCAGTTGTTTGCTTATTTTATGGAACATGTTTTGGAACATATCTTGGTTCAACTGTGTCATATTCTCCCAGCACAGGTGAGGTTGCCTCCCTGATGTACACTGTGGTCACCCCGATGCTGAATCCCTTCATCTACAGCCTGAGGAACAGGGACATTCTTAACTCCCTGAAGATGCTCTGCAGTTGGACAGTCCAATCCCAGGACCTGTAGTATCTATTTAGAATGTAGTTTGGAAAATGTGATAATGCAGAAGATTCAAAACTCACCTGCAAAAACTGACTCCTTGGCTGTATTACAGAAGTGTGATGTGTGCAATTTATCATGTCTCATAACAACAGATTCATGACTGGTTACTGGTTAGGATTAAGGTTCTTCATAGGTGCAAAATTCTTTTGGGAGGGTAAAATTTTTGGAGATGGATAAGAACAATGCATACACAAAAAACGGTAGTCAATGTTACCAAGTTATGCACCTAAAAGTGGTTAAAATGGTACATTGTTTGAGAAATATTGCTGAAGGTGTATGGACTCCAAGTACAAATAATTTATGTTTGAATATATGAATTTAAAATTCATACAAAATATAGTATACTTGCTTACATGCATCTTTTCTTCCAATGATTTTTCTTCCAAAGGTTTTCAAGCAATATAGAAACAGAAAATCTAACACAGATCTCAAAATTCCATCTCTTGGGCTTCTCAGAGGACCCAGACCTGCAGCCCGTCCTCTTTGGACTGTTCCTGTCCATGTACCTAAATCTAACACAGATCTCAAAATTTCATCTCTTGGGCTTCTCAGAGGACCCAGACCTGCAGCCGGTCCTCTTTGGACTGTTCCTGTCCATGTACCTGGTCACGGTGCTCGGGAACCTGCTCATCATCCTGGCCGTCAGCTCTGACTCCCACCTCCACACCCCCGTGTACTTCTTCCTCTCCAACCTGTCTTTGTTTGACATCTGTTTAACCTCACCACTGTCCCAAAGATGATTGTGGACATCCTAATCCACAGCGAGGTCATCTCCATCCAGGCTATGTGTACTTCTTCCTCTCCAACCTGTCTTTGTTTGACATCTGTTTAACCCCACCACTGTCCCAAAGATGATTGTGGACATCCTAATCCACAGCGAGGTCATCTCCATCCAGGCTGCCTGACACAGATGTCTCTTTCTAGTGTATTTATATGTATGGATGATGAACTTCTGACTGTGATGGCCTGTGACAGTTTGTGACCATCATCACCCCCTACAGTAGCTCGTCATGGTTTTGGTTTCTTAGTTGTGCTTTTGTGTTCAGCCTCTTGGACAATCTTCTCCACAATTTGATTGTCTTACAATTTACCTACTTCAAGGATGTGGTCATTTCCAATTTCTTCTGTAGCCCTGCTCAACTCCCTGATCCTGGCTGTTCTGACAACTTCTTCACTAACATTGGAAAATATGTTGCTGGTGTTTTATTTGGCTTTTTTCTCATCGCAGGGATATTTTTATCTTACTGTAAAGTTATTTCTTCCATTCTGAGAATCTCATCACCAGGAGGAAAGTTAAAGCCTTCTCCACCTGTGGGTCTCACCTGTGAGTTGTTCTCATATTTTATGGAACAAGAACTGACTGGTGTGTACTTCAGTTCAGCTGTATCTCGACTCCCACAAATTGTTGAGAGGCCTCAGTCATTTACACCTTGGTCACCCCACTGCAAAATCCGTTCATCTACAGTCTGAGGAACAGGGACAGTAAAAGTACCTTAAGTAGACTCCACAGTAGAAAATTCTAATCTTAGGACTTCAGGCATGCAGTATAAATATAGAGTAAACAAGATAGCAAAATTAAACATTTATACAGGTACTTACTGCTTCTGTGATCACATTGTTTTTGTAAGATTTAAAATTATCACTACAAATGAACAAACAAACAAATAAATAAATAAAATTGACACTACATGCCACCTGCCTCACAAATGCAAGGTCATGAGTTCGATTCCCGATACCAAAAAAAAAAAAATCACCACACATTTATCATAGTGAAATAGTGGTAGTCAGTGTTTGAGCATGCGAAATATTGGGACTTTTAATAAGTGCAAAGTCTTAGTTTGTGAAGATGAACAATTTCTGGAAGCGGAATGTGGTGGTGGATGTACAGTCATATGGTAATAGGAGTATAATTATAATGCATGCCACTGAGGTCTGCTACTGACAATAGTGAATATCATCAATTATTTAATTGAATGTTTTACCATAATAGAAATGGATACCACAAAAGCAAAAAGAACTGATAAATCTCGAGAAGAAACAAAAGAAATGAATATTTAACTAAACTAATTCTGATTCTAGGAAGAACCCCCAAATTTAGCACAGGTTTTTTTTCCCTTTAGTATTAGAGAGTCCTTAGAGTTTGTGATGGACCAATTTAGTTAACTGTGAGCTCTATACATTGATTCTTCAAGATCATGTGATAGTTTATATCCAGTCTGTGCCTCCAGAAGTTCTTTGATGGCACCAGTCCTGTAAGCACCATACCCATGTCTCTTGCTACTATGGTTATCTGGGTCCAAAAGTTGTGGTATGAGCCTGCATGCAAGTCTGTTCTGAGTCCAGAGCATGGGTTTGCATCGGGAATTAGGCAGAGAAGGAATACTGAATTATCATATCATGGCCCTGCAGAGAAGTAGAACAAAGCACTAAATAGTGAAAGATATCCCATGCAGACAATAGAAAATGGGTTTCTTCTCAAAGAGCTTGAACTGGAGGTTCCATCTGACCCACCCATCCCTCTGCTGGGTATCTTTTCAAAAGAACTAAAAGAATCATATCACAGAGAAGTATGTGCACCCATGTTTATAGCGGCACAGTTTGTAATAGCTAAATCTTGGAAACAGCCCATTAGCCCATCTGTTGGAAACTGAATAAAGAAGATGTGGTTTTTCTATAAAATGGAATATTAATCAGCCATAAAGAATGAGAAAATAGATTCATTCATAGGAAAATGGATACATATTGAAGATATACCCCTAAGTGAAATAAATAAGTCGCACATGTGTAAATACCGAATAGTTTCTCTGGTGTGAATAATCTGCAATAATACATAAGATCCTAATAAGATTACTGACATTTAGAAGTGGGAAGAAAGGAGCTAAAGGTGCAGGGAAGGTGGGACGGGTAGGGGAAGGGTAATAAGGGAAAAGAAAAATTTGTGAGATAATGAAAAGAAAAATGAAGTGTTTGTAGATGGGGAGGGGAGTAGGGGGTAAAGGGAGGGCAGGGACAAGGGGAAAAAATGAGAACCAAGACCTGTCATATAGAGGTACAAGATCCAAACAATGAATGTAACTGTACTGTATCCCTAAAATGTACCAATAAACTCAATTAAAGCTGAAAAAAAAAGAAAATGGGTTTCTCCAAAGTATTTTCTAAGTACTTTAAAAATGTTGCAAAATGGAATATTACTCATCCATAAAAATGAGAAATTAGAGATATTTGTAGCTAAATGGATGCACATTGAGGTGAAACTCTTAAGTGATAGAAACAGGACACACGTGTGCAAATATGGAATAGTTTCTCTAGTGTGAGAAGCTGAAAGTGTAAATAAAGACTAAAAGGTACAATAGGTAATGTGAAATAGGAAGAACAGGTGTAAAGGGGGAGGGGGAAATGGGAAGGGTAGAGGAAAGGAAAGAAGGGAATGGAATTAATATGAGGAAATGAAAAATAATGGAAACAGAGTCTTTGTAGATGGGTAGGAAAGGAGGGGTTGCAGGGGGGGCAGGGGAATGGGGAAAAATAAGAACCAAGATGGATTATGCACAGGCACAAATTTCCAATGGTGAATGTCATTATATTGTATACATTAAATATGCCAATCAAAGTAATTAAAATGGGGTTATGAGGATGAAGATAAGCATGGAAATAATCATAACCTCATTGATCATTATTGGATAAAGCTTCGTGTGAAACCTGGTCTGTCAACCATAGGAGGAATGGCTGAGTTCAGAATCATGGGACTCAGAAAGAGAAAGCCCACGACAACAGCACAGACCTCCACATGTTCCTGCCTCACGCTATCTTTTTAGCTGTCCATGCTGGATGAAAACCACCCCTCTCAATTGCCAAAGGAGACTTAAAGGCAGGTCTTGACTTTCTTCCTACTCAGGACACTGCAAGAAGTTGAAAACTGTACCTGAGGTCAAAACCTTTGCACCTGTATTTAAGTATTTCTGATGGTTGGAAAACAATGAAGAAGATTAGCACATCTAACCTAGGGATTTTTTTTTTTTTTGTATCGGGGATCAAACCCGGGCCCTTGTGCTTTCAAGGCAGTGCATCTAACGTAGAGACTGTCGATTTATTTTTCACTGCTGTCAGCTCCATTTACAAGTTGTTTAACCTAGCGCCAGTTTGTTAGCATCTCTGGGACTCGGCCTTGTCATCTAATTGGCTTCTAGTTCAAACAGCATTGACTATGAATTAAACAGACAAGAGTTTCTCTCTAGGAGGTTAACCTGTGACAAAGGCGCAAACTTGGGGCAAATATAAACTAGATATTGATTATTAACAAGAAGACTAATCTCTGCATTCACTTAAAATATACATGAACTGAAGTTACTGTTTTCTTATTTCTGTAATGTTGTATTATGGTTTTGCCCTTATGTAGGTAGGTGGTGTGTATTTGGAGAAGCAGTGGGTTTCCTTCTGATGCCCCAGAGCTTATAGTGTGTTTTTTTTCCAGAGAAGGCATCAAAAATAAAAAATCTGTTAAATATTGCATAGTTTCTTCCTTCATTCCCAAATCTTGGCCAACACTGCAACTTCAAAAACTTGGTGTTTTCCTACATAAAATTGTATCCTTTTCAGGAATGTCTCATAGACTAGAGAGGAATAAAATAGCTTTTGTTTCTAGATCTTAGGCACATGGGCACCGTAGTGTGACCAAAATCATTATAGCTCTAATTCATCTAAAGGCCGTGGGGGCCAGGCATGGTGGTGCACTCCTATAACCCCAGCACTCAGGAGGCTGAGGCAGGAGGATCGTTGTGAGTTCGAGACCAGCAGTGAGTTCAGTTTGGACTACATAGTGAGTTCCAGTTCAGTCTCAACTACATAGTGAGACCCTGTCTCAAAAAAAAAAAATCAAACAAAACAAAGACCATGGGGGGTGGATTTCCACAAGTATAAAAGAAGCAAAAGAAGTACAAAGAAGAGTAGCAAAACATTATTTGGGGTGAGACAATCTTACGCCTTCATGTCAATATAAAATTCCAGAGCAATTTGACAATTTTATCCATCAGGAGAATTATTATTTCCTGAACAACTGAATTCTTTATTTAAAAACAATTGAACAGTGCAGTATGTTTTAGATTCCAAAATTACCACCTCTCATTGTCTGGTGAGGAGAATGACACTCTCTGTTTCCTTTAGGCAGTAGGAGCACAGAGAGGTCAAAAAATTCCCGCACATTTGTATACTGTAAGAGGCCAAAATACAGGACTGAAATGCTCATTTCCTGTCTTCCCCACCAAAGCATTATTTCTCAATTGAGTCAAAAGGAGCTCGCACCGATGCGATATAAAATGCCTTGATTAGTTATCTCGGAACATCTGTTACTACATGGATCTCAATGATTTTTTGATCCACATGGTAAGGAAAAGGCAATGCACATAAGAATCACTGATTTTTTATTTGGAAATGATTATAGGTGGTTGATAGTAATATTACACATGCATCAGCCGTGAGAGCTCAAACAACAAGCCTTCTGCAGCATGTTATGTAACCACTTGGACTTCTGTAAAATAGAAGAATTTTGAAAGGATTGTCGTAAAAACAATCTGCACGTTAAATAGTTAAGTAATGTTTCTATTAGGTAGTCATGTTTATCGGTATGAACACAACAAAGACATTCTTTAGAGGGCTGTGAATATGAATATCTCCTTCCAGGGCCAAAAAGTACCCTGCAGATCCATGGCGGGCTGTGTCTGTTGAGTTTCCAGGTAGGCTGGCCTTGCTCACGGATGTTCCCTCTACAGAATCTTTCTGACTCCCTCTCTGGCGTGGCTCGTGGCATTACTCTCCGTCCCAGGCCTCTCCCCTTTACCCCTTCTCACGGGCCGGAGTTACTCTAACCCTTTCACAGGACCTTGTTCTCGATGAGCCTCTCCTTAGGTTAGGAAATGCCACTCAAGCCCTACAAAATGAAACCTAAACTAAAGAACGCCTGCAGAGGGCGTGTGGCTCTATCTCCCTACGTTTCTCTTTAAGACAGCTACTTATTTTTCCCATCTAATTTTCTCTCTCAAAAGCAACACAGAAGCACAACGTCCAGTGCAGTTCTTGGAATTCCATCAGCTGGGACCCTCAAACACTCAGACCTGGAGCCAATCCTCTAGGCGCGCTTCCTGCGTGCCCGGTCACAGTGCTTAGGAACCTCCTCATCACTGTGGCCGTCAGCTCTGACTCCCACCTCCACAGCCCCATGAACTTCTTTCTCTCCAACCTGTCCTCAGCTGATATCTGTTCAGTCTCCACCATGGTCGCAAAGATAGTTATGGGCATCCAGACTCACAGCAGAGAAATTTCCTACGTGGGCTGCCTCACTCACGTAATCCTTCTTGGATTCTGGACAGTGTGCTTCTGACTCTGAAGCCTATGACCGGTTTGGCGTTTCTTTTTTATTGCAACGATCTTTTTCTTTTACTATAAAATTGTTTCCTTCTGTCATGCGTGGTGGCGCACGCCTATAATCCCAGCACTCGGGAGGCTGAGGCAGGAGGATCGCTGTGAGTTTGAGACCAGCCTGAGCTACATAGTGAGTTCCAGGTCAGTCTCACTACATAGTGAGACCCTGTCTCAAAAACAAAAAACTGTTTCCTTTTTTATGACAATCCAATCATAAAATGAGAAATACTGTGGACCCTTGACTTACATACTCAATTGGTTCCCTATGGCTGGTTGTAACTCAAATTGGTTGAAACTCAATACAGTTGAGATTGGAGTGTTTCCCTGGATTTATGCTATAGATAACAAGAGGCAGATGAATCTTCCATTTACCTAATCTCAAGTTGTTCATATGTCAGGCCAGTTGTAACTTGAGGGTTCACTGTACAAACTTTCTCCGCCTGTGGATCTCACCTGAGCATTGTTGGCCTATTTTACAGAATAGGTTTCTCAGTGCAGGTGGACACAAGTGTTTCAAATTATCCTAGAAATAGCCCGGAGGCCCGAATGATAAATACTGTGATCACTTCTATGCTGTATCTTGTCATTTACACTTTGAGGAACAGGGACACTAGAAACACCCAGTGAAGGCTCTGCAGTCTAATCTCAGGACCCGTGGAATGCATTTGTTAAGTAGTTTGAAAAAAGCAGTAAATTTTACCCTGTAGATTTATAAATCCTGCCTTTCTGGTCTCATTATTTTTTCTATTGCAACGGCTTTAATGTTTCCATGATATTTCGTAGTAGTTGCCCGCATCTGGGGGAAGGATAAATGCAGAGGGTTTTTTTTTTTTTTGCATGAATGTGCTTTTTCAGTTTGGAAAGATGAAGTTTTGGTGATAAATGATAGTGATAGCTTCACAACAATATGAATGTAATTAATGGCACTTAGCTGCATGGTAAAAATGGAAAACTTTTATTATGTCTACTTTACTAAAACAAAGAAATAGAAATAAAAAGCAGGTATATCTGTGAAAAAAGAAAGGAACATAACCAGTGTGTAGCTGGCACAAATATCCTCCCAAGTGTGCCATGGGAGAACCCAGAAGCCTTTCATGAAAATTAATGTTCTCTTCTACTTCTGTTAATGTTAGGAAGTCCTTAGAGAGTACGACAACTTGGTTGAAATTGGGCAATTACAAAGTGTGTTCATTGATCCTACAAGACTATATATACTCGTAAGAAATCTATCCATGGCCCCTTCCTTCAGGAAGCTGTCCCTGCAGCCCCTGTGGTTTGATGATTCCAGTCCAGGTGACACCAATCCTGAGGCCACCGCTCCTTTGGTTCTCTGCCTCAGGAAGGTCCCACCCAAGACTGCGTTCCTATCAATCCCAAGAACAGGTCCTTAGCCTTCACTGGGCACCATACGGGATCTGCATTCTCTTTATCATGTCACAGCAGAGAAACAGCCCAAATCGGTAAGTGCTGAGGGAGGTGGGCGGAGGAAGGAATGTGACCAACACTGTTTCCTCACCATGAGGACAATGAGGCAATCTGGGTCGCCGCGTAGCAGATTACACATGTTCAAAATCTGAACTGTGAGGACTGTGATATTTACGTGTTTATGATGAATGACCTAAAATGCTCAAAATGGTGCTTTTTCCCACATTGATTCTATTTCCCAAAGACATCATATCCATGTTAGCTGATAATGGACCTGTAGACTGTTTCCAAAGCCTTTCAAAACGATTATGAAGGTGGTGATGAGGAGGCGTAGGGCGAATACAGTCTCCTCAACATCAGGAGCGGTTACTGAGTTCTTCCTGGGGTTCAGGTGCTGGGTCCTGTGTACTATATGTAGAGTGCTTGGATTCATCTGCATAGTCTTCCCTGCGCTAGAAGTGCCTTTTATTTTACCCGACAGAAAAGAAAAGAACCCAGCATTTTGATATAATTTGTCACGGGTATTTTATTTTAAAACACTGAATGCAGGTGTCTGATAAGACCACAAGGCACCTAGGTGCGAGGATGGTGGCAGATAGTTCCTTTGAGAAATCAAACATGCTCCTCTCCATTTCACTCCAGGAAGTACTCCCTTCATCACCGGGCATACCTTTTGGAGGTTCCTATCAGGTCACGGGGGAAGGCAGTGGGCGATACCAGCTGCATCCATTTAGGAATTACAGCCACTGATCACGAAGCTCACAGAGTGTGGACATCTGATAGTTCAGAACACGTATTCCTCTTTGCTCATTCGAGAATATCCTGGCACCTGTCTGTCTCCGCCTGCAATATTAGAAAACCGCTCACTCAGTCTCAAAAGGAGACTGAAACTCAGGTCTCAAAATTTCCCTTCCCACTCTGGAAGGCAGGCCAAGGTTAAAAATGTACTTGACATATGCCTGGACCTTCAGCTAAAACCTCTGGACTGCTGATTAAAACGCCACGAAGTTGACCCTGAAATCGATTAGGGAACCCTGTCCAGCTGCTGACGGTGATATTTCAGCTGGAGTTTGTTTCCATTGTTATTCCTTGAGCACAGGGAAGGTTGCTGGTGTCTGAAAATCAGAGTCTGAGTTGATTTCTAGCTGAATTGACTGCACTGAGTACAGGTTAAATAAAGGCCACTCTGTGATTAATTATCCTGAATGCAAAAAAATGGAGGCAAATACAAGTTAGACAGTTATTATCAGCAAAGGAAAGATCAAGCTTTTCACCACTCAACTAAACTATCGTGTGATCTGAAGTTATTTTCCCTATTTCCATAATGTTCCATTTCAATATCACCCTTCTGTGTGTACAGTGTGTGCATTTGGAGAGGAATGGCTACCTCTCATTTCTGATTCCTCATAACCTACAATGTGTCGATGCAAGGAAGCACTAAAAATAAAATCATGGCTGGGCACAGTGACAGACTCAGGCAATCCCAGCTGCATGGGAGGCTGTGGCAGGAGGACCAACAGTTCAAAGTCAGCTAGGGTAATTTGGCCAGATCCTGTCAAAAAAAAAAATCAAACTAACAACAATGTAGCTCAATATACACTTGATTTAGTGCCAACCACTGGGAAAACAAATTATGCATTGAATAGTTTCACCCTTTGTTGACAAATCCTGGCCATAGTCAGTGAGGCTTGAACACACTTGGTGCTTTCCTGTCTTCACTTTCATCCTATTGTTCAAATACCATGATCGATATTCTCCTGGGCACAAGAAAGCAGAAGAGATACAGATTGAACAGGGAGATCTCATTGTTTGATCCAAGCCCTGTTTTAAACTTTCACATCTTTCTGAGGCTCCAGTGCCATTTGGAAATTGGATTTCTCTGTAGAATCTTTAATCTTTCCTTCCTTTCTTCCCTCCCTTCTTTTCCTTTCTTTTCTATACTGGTGATTTAACCCACATCTCCAGCCCATATCCTTCTTGTTTATTTTGAGACAGAGTTGTTAAGTTATCCAGGTTGGGCTTGAACCTTTTGACCTCCTGCCTCAGCATCCCAGAATGCTGTTGTTACAGCAGAACTATTCAGTGTTTTACATCCACCCGCGGTGTTGTCTCCTTTATGGGACTTAAAGGAAAATAGTATTCCCAATGCCATCTAAATTTTTTCATTAGTTATCTTGGAAGGATTATTACTAGATAGACTTCAGGCATACTTTTGATGATACATATTAAGAAAATGATGATATATAAAATGGGGACTGTTATTCATTTGGACAATAAATATGGGTGATTAATATTAATACTGACCATCCAGCAATTGCGGGAAACGAAACAACTATCCTCCGACTGCGTGGTATATAGAGATGTTACATGTGTGAAATTGGGAGCGGTGCGAGAATTTTGAAAGAGGTGTTATAATAATGAATTTACAAGTTAAATGATGTTCTTCTCTCTGGTAAATCTAAGCATCAACTAAGGCATTAGAGGTGGATGTGTGTAGAGTTAAAAGCACAGGTAACTGTGAAGTAATGCATTCCAATGGCAATAGATGTTGAGTTGTGCACTACCTAAATAAGTTATAGGTACTTTGGGGCCCAAGTTGTTTAAAAAATTCTACAGACTTAAAAATTAATGTTATCATGGAAACATTGATTTTTAAAAATCTACCCACCAAGTCCCAGACAGTAGTTGTCTTGAGGGACAAGTGCCCGGGAGGATGGAACCATGCACAGACACCAAGAACTGAAATTTCACAGGAATTTATGCTCTAAAGCAAATATTACTAAATGTTTTTATTTTTTGAACTGATAGGTATATTGATAGTAAAAACAGATAATGTTATTGCACCATTTCCAAATGCCAGGATATATTTTAAGGCAGTTGTTCCCAACTCTGACTGAAGAAAAGACCCCAAAGAACTCCATATGCACACATTCTGATTGAATGTTTATATTTCTGAATATCTTAAAGCATACGCAGTACATGTTTTGATCTATAAGATCAAGAACCACTATTTTAGCAATCTCATACTTGAAAAAATTAAAGCCTGTAAGTCAGGTAATTAGTATGTATATATTTTCCATGTAATTTGCTTTTCATGTGTGCCCTCAAAAGTTCCTGTATTTCCTTCCTTTGCCTTTTATCATAATTCAGTACTATTGAAACCTGACCAAATAATGAAGCCAAGTTGCCTTCAGAAGGCAGAAGTAAAAAAACTGCAATCCTTGATTTAGGAAGACTGATGTGAAAATCAATGAAGATTTTACTAAAAGTTTGAGAATCACATCTGGACTGGAGGCTTTAACTTTACTAATGTCCCCCACTATATACAAGATGGGTTATTTTCAGAAAAATGATGTTTCCAGGCCAATATAGGAAACTGCATTAAAAAGCAAATAAATAAAGCAAGAAAAAGAGTAAAGACTCACTTTCTTTACAATATATTTATGAGATTGATGCAAATAAAAGTGTGCAAAATAAAGGAAAAGTTAAAAATGTTTAACATATCCTTATTTTAAATTATCTGCAGATGGATGAATTAAAAAAAATGTTAGTTGTATATAATGTGGAGCTACTCAGCCATAAAAAAGAGAAATTTGAGTCAATTATAATAAAATGGTTACCTCTTGAGATCATAATTCTAAATGAAAAAGTCAGTCACAAAAGGTGAAATATCTCATGGTTTCTCTAATAATAGAGATCCACAGAATAAATAATGTAAGCAGCAAGGTAAAAGAGCCACGTTAAGAAACAAGGAGGGACCAGCTTGCTCTGCAAGTACAGGGTCCTGAGTTTGATCCCCCCTAACGCACCCCAAGAAAAGAAAAGAAAAAGAAATAAGGTTGTAAATTCTACTTATGGTAAGGAGATCAAAGCAAGTGGGGACAGAGGGAAGGCCTGAGAGGAGAGAAACTAAAAATGATCAAGATGTATAATGTATATGTGTCTATTCCCTGAACTAAATGTACTTGCTACACGTCACAAACATATACTAATAAAAGATTTAAAATGCCTACCAAAAAATTCAAAGATACAATTTACACTGATGCCACTTTTCTCATGTGATGTCATGGATATATGTAGCTACAAAACATATTTCTCAAAGTTTGAAGACTACCAAACCCAAAGATATGGAATAATTTTGAAAAGATAAACAACACCAAGTGAGTACTTACATAGTGAAGGAAGCAAATTGGAAAACCTAATAGTGATAGAACACTGGAAGAAAATTTAACACAAAAGAATATGTTCCAATCATGAACTAGCAATTCAATTTAGACTTCACATATTTTATAGTATTTTAAGCCTTATTAGACTTATTCATAATTCCTTTAACTACAATAAATTTTATTTCTCCAAAGGGTAAAATATTTTCTTCTCCAATTTTTCCTTTAAAGAGTATTGGTCTATGTTCCTGTAATCACGAACTTGATATGTCTAATATTTTTGGTTTTATGACTTTGTTGAGGGTCTCTAAAGTAGATATACATAAAAGGATGCAAATAGTACTAAAACCAATATTGGAAGAGGTCCAAGAGTTGAGTTTGCTACAAATGTGAAATGATACTGAAAGAAAGTGCGTTATGTATGAATACTTGAATTAAGAATGTGTTCATAGTGCCTTTTATGCTTCATTTTTCCAAGTATCTTTTCTATTTTTAAAGGTGTCTGAGCAGTATAGAAGCACAAAATCTAACACAAATCTCAGAATTCCAGCTCATTGGTCTCTCAGAGGATCCGGACCTGCAGCCCCTTCTTTTTGGTCTGTTCCTGTCCATGTACCTGGTCGCTGTGCTCGGGAACCTGCTCATCATCCTGGCCATCAGCTCTGACTCCCGCCTCCACACCCCCATGTACTTCTTCCTCTGCAACCTGTCCTTGGCTGACATCGGTTTCACCTCCACTATTGCTCCAAAGATGATTGCGGACATCCACACTCACAGCAGAGTCATCTCCTATGAGAGCTGCCTGACACAGATGTCCTTTTTTCTCATTTTCGGATGCATGGATGACATGCTCCTAACTGTGATGGCCTATGACCGCTTTGTGGCCATCTGCCACCCGCTGCGTTATCCAGCCATTATGAATCTTCATGTCTGCATCTTCTTAGTTTCAGTGTGTTTTTTGGTTAGCATTTTTGAATCCCAGCTGCACAATTTGGTTGTCTTGCAGTTTACCAAATTTAAGGATGTAGAAATTTCTAATTTCTTCTGCGATCCTTCTCAAGTCCTTAGTCTTTCCTGTTCTGATGTCTATACCGGCAACATTATCATATATTTTGTTGGTGCCATATTTGGATTTTTCCCCATCTCAGGGATCCTTTTCTCTTACTATAAAATTGTTTCCTCTATTCTGAGAGTCCCATCATCTGGCGGGAGGTACAAAGCCTTCTCTACCTGTGGTTCTCACTTGTCAGTTGTTTGCTTATTTTATGGAACAGGCTTTGGAACGTATCTTGGGTCAACAGTGTTACATTCTTCAAGAAATACGACAGTGGCCTCAGTGATGTACACAGTTCTAGCCCCTATGCTAAATCCCTTCATCTATAGCCTGAGAAACAGAGACATTAAAAACACCCTGAAGACTCTTTACAGTAAAATTGCCTGAACTGATGATGTGTGGATTGCTATATAATTTGGAAAATGTACTATTTTTTAATACCCAGGTTTGCAAATTGTGCCTCCTTGGTTAGTTTGTGACTTTCATTGGGAAAGATGAATTTCTAGAGATGAATGATAATAAAAATTTCTTAATCTTGTGAATGCAATGTGTCATTAAACTGAACCTCACAGTACTTAAAATGGAAAACTGTGCTATATTTTCTCACAATAAAACATAGAGATAGAAAGCAGACAAATTTTCAATGAAAGAAAACAAGAAGCACAAGCCATGTATACTGTCCACGAATGTTCTCCTGAATAAAGAGTGAACCCAAAGTCTTTCCCGGAAATTAATTATTTGTTGTTCATTTTCTTCCTTTCATGTTATGGATTCCTTAGATACTATTAAAACAACTTGGTCAGAATTGGATCATTATGAGCTGGGTTCATTAAACCCACACAGTTTTATAATAGTAAGCAATCATCCCTTTTTTTAAAAAATTGTTGCAGAGGCGCCCTCTCAGCTAACTGGTCCTCACCGGTCTGCTTGATGCAGGCCAGAGCAAGGATGGGATCTCTGCATGGCTGACCTGGTCCTCCATGTTCAGCTGGATGCAGGCCTTGGTGAGGATGAGGGCTGGGGGGAGGGCGGGTCCACCAGGCAGCTGACCGGTCCTTACCAGTCCTCTTGATGCAGGCCGGAGCAAGGACAGGATCTCTGCACCTAAACTGTATTTCTAATGTCACGTTCTTCCCCACCCTCAATCTAATGGATCATTTTCTCAGAATACAGAATTGTTTCCCCACTCTGAACATTATCCTGATGAAAGTAGGAAGAGCAACATCTTCTCTACTCATGGGTCCAAACTGTCAGTTGTTTCATTATTGTGTGGAACAAGTGTTGGAGTACATGATGGCTCAGCTGTACTAAAATTTCTCAGAAACAGTGTGCCAGCCGCAATGATGTACACTATGGTCATGCCTGTTCTGAATCTCTTTGTCTATCGCCTGAAGAATAGAGGCAGTATAAGTACCCTAGGAGGACTCTACAGACAAAAATTCTAGACTCAGGGCCTGCGACAATCATTTACGTATAGTTTGGAAAAAGCAAAGCAGCATAACATCTAGACTTTTAAGTTCTTCCTCTCTGGTCATGTTAGTTTTGTGCTTTTGTGACTGATTTCTTATCATTTTCCATAGCATAGCACTGTGTGGATGAATAGAGAAATTTAAAGTTGGGTATTAATTTTCAGATTAGAAAATGAAAAGTTCCTGAAGGTGTACGATGTCGAGTGTTTCAGGACAATGTGAATGAAATTAAAGTCACAGAAGTGCGTGCAATGTCTTTTGTTAGGTGTATTTTCTCCAAAAGTAAAATTAAGACAGATAGATATTTAGACATTATATACAAATACCACGTAATTAGGACACACCGTTATCAGAGTAGAGGAAGAACCCAAACCCTCTTGTAAATATTTACATTTACTTATTTTTTTCAGCTTTAATTGAGTTTATTGGTACATTTTAGGGATACAGTACAGTTACATTCATTGTTGGGATCTTGTACCTTTACATGACAGGTCTTGGTTCTCATTACATCTACTTATTGTGTCCTTGGTCATTAGAGTAGAAAGTCCTTAGGGATTGGAATGGTGTGGGCCAATTTCGCTAATTATGAGTGCTGTGCATTGAGCCTCCAATTTCATATACTGTGAGTAATTTTCTCGTGCTACTTCTTAGTTTGGTGAGCTCCATAGCTATTTGCCCATCTCTGTGTGGTCTGAATCATAAAGTTCCCATCTGAATTTGTATTACTTTTAATCTTGAGGACAGAACCTGAGCGTTAGTTGGACAACAGACATAGGAGAGCCTTTGGATCTGTTCTCCTTGATTATTATCTAGCAGAGAAACAGCATCACCTAGTATGTACAGAGGTAACTCATAGATATGGGAAGGATGTGTGAAATCTTGTCTCTGCTCCATACATACAAACATGACAGTTTGGGGAATCATGGGCAAGAATAAAAATCAAAATGCCCATTGTAAGAAATGGAAAATGTGTGTTATTGGAGATAGTGGGGAAGGCAAAATTATTATTTCAAAATTTCTTTCTATAAATTCTGTTTTCCCACTGGTGTCTTACACATCGTAACAGAAATGAGTTCCTTTGCAATGTTTTGTCCCCATTGAGTTTATTTGTACATTTAAAGCAAACAGTAGAGTTCCATTTATCATTGGGATCTTGCGCCTTTACATGATATGTCTCGGTTCTTATTTTTCCCCATACCTGTGCTCTCCCTTCACCCACTTCCCCTTCCCTTTGCAATGTTTTTAAGCACTCCAAAAGGATGATGACTGTGACAGTAAGGGCGTAGAGGAGGAGGGCAGTAACCATAAGATCATGAGCCAGTATGGAAATCCTGCATTGTATATAACTTGTTTTATTTCTTGTGTTTTGTTTCCCTATATTTACAAGTCACTTTACTATTGCCTATAGAAATGGATGACCCAGAACCTCCGTAAGTTGTTGGGTAGAACTGATTACAGACACAGAGCATTGGAAGATTGTCCTCTTCATGACACAACTGATCCATTTCACTTTGCTGGCACTCCAGGAAGAAATGCCTGTGCTCTTCCTTTTGGGGATTCCTGTTAACTCATAAAACAGAGCAGTGTGGGCACCCGCTGCATGTGGCATAAGCAGGACAGATAAAGATCACAGGTAAAGATCAGAGAAAAGCACACACTTGCTAATTCAGCCCATATTTCTCTCCTGCCACCACTGCAGTGTATTCTTTCTGCTTTCCCGTCCTTTTCATGCATGCAGTTATTTATATGCATAAATTATATGCATAAAAGTTATATGCATAAATTTGGAGATAAATAATGTATTATGCCTTGTATCTGATTCTCCACTGTCTCTTCCTTGTTCGGGACAGAAGAGGCATCAAGTCTTTCAGATACTGAATGGAGCCCCTCCTGTTCACAGTAAGTGATCAACATGACTTGGACACACTTGGTGCATTCCATCTACACATTCCTTCATTTCATGAATGCCCCGTAGAGGTGGAGACAAGATAAAACAGCCCCTGTGTATGTCCTTCATTAATGTGATTATATGAGTCATTCATAGCACTGAAGAGATGTTCATGACCAAACAAAAAAGCAGGCACAAAGAAAAGCCCACAGGTCATGCTGTGCCCATCTGGGGCAAATTTTAGAGTTTCACATCGTTCCATGCTCCAGTGCCACTTGAATACAGTTACCACATTTCCTTCTGCTTGCGTACTGCTGCAATTCTTTATTTATAAAACAAAAACTTGCAGTGATTGAGCACTGCCGTGGAGATGGCTGGGATTCTTTTCCTCCTCTTCAAGTAGCCTTAGCACAGAGAGGAGGATACAATCATACATTGGTGCCTCTCAAAGAGGGTGAGTAACATGGAACTAAAATATTTATTTCCTGACTCCCATCTAAGAGCAATCTTCTCCACCATAGCCAAGTGGAAATATAATTCCCCATATGATGATAAAATTCTTTGTTTATTTTCATAAATGGAACATTATGCCTCATACTCCAGAGATATTCCTGCAGCATTACTTCAGAGAGAAAGGGTGTAAGTGATAACGTAGGATAATGTTTTTTGCAGAAGAAATGTCATTGAATAATTGTGAAATTTGATATATACGAAGTTTTGAAAATCAGAAGCCCCGTGAATATATTTCACAGATTTTTACTAAGCGACATGGAGAGGTGCACAAAAAACATTGTAGAGGGCTTTTATAATAAACTTAGAAGTTAAATGAGGTCAATCTCAAAGGTAATGCTTTGAATCAATTGAAACATTTGCAGTAGATCTGTGTTCTTCTCAGGGAGATTTACAACCAGTTGCTGATGGAACCTAGTCCATTTCAGTTATAACAGAAGTTGTGCTGTACACTTCTTGAGTGAGCTTTAGGCACTTTTCGTCAAGTTTTTGAAAACTTTTACAGGAAAATCATATAGTCGACAAATTTATGGTAGTAAATACCCACGGGAAAAAAATGGAATAAAATCATGTAAAGATGCAAAGAATGCCAACTAGTAGGTCATTTTTTCAGATCTCTATAAAATATGAGTTGTAATGTTCATATTTTTAAAAATTTGTATGTTACTAGATAGTGGTTATTATTTACTATAGCATTAGATAATAATAATGGAACATTTTCTGAATTCCAGGAAATATTCTATGACAGTGGTTCTCAATTCTGGTCTGCAAAAGTAGCACAAGAACTTACAATGCATATATTCTCATTACATTGGTTTTGGTCTGAGACCTGCATATCTGGATTTGAAAAAAAAATCCACTAGTAAATCCATTCATAAATTATACAGGACCAGTATTTAATCAATTTAAAAGAAAAAAAATGCTTAGAACAACCATATAAGGTAGGTAATCATCTTATTCATGAGGGGGAATTACATTATTTGTAGAGGTATTTGCATTATTTTATGTACATTTTTCTTGTGCTGGCATGATTTCAATTGCATCTGTATTATTTTACTTAGTTTTCTGTTTGGTACGTTTTCCAATTAAATCACAGTGTGGCCTGAAAAAAAAAAACAATTTGCCTAAATTTCCTTCAAGAAGCAGAAACAAGCGAATTGAAATACAGGATCAGCCTTCTACACATAAGAAGGTCTATGATCAGGAAAACAGTAAATTATATTACCATGGCAGTGTAGAATACCGAATCAAGGAAAATTCAGCGTGTCATGCAAAGCAAGTATTTTTTTTCCTCATTGAGTTTATTGATACATTTTAGGTATACAGTACAGTTACATTCATTATTGGGATCTTGTACCTTTACATGACAAGTATTTTATTGATATTGTATTGCGATGATTAAAATACTCCTGTACAAACTTAGGAATATCAAAGGTGCTTCTTATGACTTATAATTATTTGTATCATTGATAGTTGAAAGTTCATTAATCTCACATTTGTAGTCTTCATGTTACTGTATTATTTAATCATCACAAAAATATCATTATAAAAGTTTAAAGTGTACTTAGGCCAAGTATAGAAATTTCATTACACTTTTTCTACCTTTTTAAAATTTTTATTGAGTTTATTGGTACAA
Source organism: Fukomys damarensis (assembly GCF_012274545.1). Lineage (NCBI taxonomy): Eukaryota > Metazoa > Chordata > Mammalia > Rodentia > Bathyergidae > Fukomys > Fukomys damarensis. The sequence goes on from NW_022900949.1 coordinate 5,116,549, forward strand.
TCTAGGTATACAATGCAGTTACATCCATTATTGGGGTCCGTACCTTTACATGATAGGTATTGATACTCATTTTTTCCCCTTGTCCCTGCCCTCCCTTCACCCCCTCCTCCCTTCCCCATTTACAAACACTTTATTTCCATTTTTTCATTCTCTCATATTTTTTTCCTCTCCCTTATTACCTTTCCCCCACCCTTCCCACTTTCCCTACACCTTTAGCCCTTTACTTCCTATTTCACATTATTAATT
>NW_022900949.1:5116871-5117145 GCF_012274545.1 Fukomys damarensis
ACTAAAAAGGAGTAAAAGAGAAAAGGCAATGATGTAAAATTAAAATAATCCTTAATTCTGGAGATGAAAATGGTCCTTGAACATATTTAAGTTGCTTCTTGCTCTTGTAGTCTGATATTATTCTTTTTTTTCATTATTTAAAGAATACTATATTAGTTTCTGTAATCAAACCCACGTAGATATGACCATACATATTTAATACGGTGCATTACCCCTGTAGAAATGGAAAAAAATTAACATTTCTAGACCAATATGGCTGTTAATTTCTGTACAA
>NW_022900949.1:5117253-5129586 GCF_012274545.1 Fukomys damarensis
ATATTTATATAAAAAGTCCAATAATAGCAGTATGTTATGCATCAATAGCAGCAACAGCTTTTCCAGTTTCTGCAGTCATTTGAACAAAATTATAGACATTCAGCACACTCCATTAAAAAAACAAAACAGGAGGGCAGAGGTAAGGGGAAAAAATGAGAATCAAGACTTTCCATGTAGAGGTAGATGATCCCAACAGTGAATGTAATTGTACTGTATCCCTAAAATGTACAAATAAACTCAATAAAATTAAAAAAATTAAATAAAACAAAGAGAAGAATAATACCCAGAAAACAGCAAAGTTCTGTTGTGGTACCTGGCACCATTTTTTATTAGCATCTTAATCATCATCTGGAGAGAGGAGATTCTAGAGTAACATCATTAAAAATGGCTCTGATAAAGCATGGCCACTACTACATATCATAAAGCAGGTACAAGATATTTTACATTCACAGAGGTATGATACAGTACTGTCCTACTTCTATAATACTAGAATCAGTTTTGGTTTGAAATTTACTTTGTCTGAAAATAAGATTGCTACCCCTGCCTTTTTTCTGGGCTCCTGTCACATGGAGAATTGTTTTCTATCCTTTCACTTTCAGTCTATGGGCTTTTTTTTGCAATAGGTGTGTTTCTTGTATACAACATATTGTTGGATTTTGCTTCTTATTCCATTCTGCCAGTCTATTTCTCTTGATTGGTGAGTTGAGGCCATTTATATTGCTGGTTATAACTGATATGTACTGACTTATTTTGTCCTGTTATGGCCTTTTGTTGCCTCTTTTTACTTTTTCACCTTCTCCTTTTAGTTTCTTGCCTTGCCTATTTGATTTGCTCTGTTGGGCCTCATGTTGTTGCTACCTTCATTGTCTTTTTTCTAGGATCTTGTTTAGAATTGCTTGTAGTGCTGGTTTGGTATTCATGTAGTTTCTCAGGTGTTCTTTATCATGGAAGTGTCTTATTTCCCCATCCATTTTGAAAGAGAGAGTTGCAGGATACATCAGTCCAGGTTGGAGGTTGTTCTCTTTTAGTACTTGAGATATCTCACTCCAGGCTCTCCTTGCCCTAAGAGTTTGTGTTCAAAAGTCTGCTGTGATTCTAATGGGCTTTCCTTTGCATGTGATTTGTTTCTTTTCTCTTACTGCTTGTACTATTTTGTTCTTCTGTTGGGTTTCTGGGATCTTGATTATTATATGTCTAGCTGTAGATTTTGTAGTGTTATGTAGACATAACACTCTGCCTCTGCAGAGTGGGTCCAAAGACTGGCTCAATCAGGAGGTCTGAGAGTGCGTGGGGGAGGGGGTTGTGGGGGTTTCGGGGTGCCCGCTTGGCTACCTTCCTGGTGCTGGAGCGATGGTGGCTCCTGGTGGGGGAAGGAGTGGCTATCCTTCCCATGGTGGATCATTAAATTTTTAAAATGAAACATAGTTTGAATGGGTAATTACATTCTTCAAAGGGAAAAACCAGAAATCCAAGATTAATGAAAAACTCCTGGGAGACAAGTGGATCACCATAATGTGTTCTGATTTTGAATCATCAGCTTTAATTTAATATCCAGATAATAAAGTCCTAGATCTCAATGCTTATCTGCACCCTAAATCAAGGTAATTGCTATCATTTTTTAAATGGTATATTTGAATGCTTCTTAATCTCTCTCTGATATAATGATTTTTTTCTTTCTTAAAGGGGCATGGCTTTACTTTCTCTCTTATTTCCCTTAAAAGAGTTGGGTGTATATTACTGGACTCATGATCTTCTGAAATATAATGCAACATTGCTTAGAAGAGTGATTCTACAGTAAGTGTGCATAGATGGAGATGGATTACAAAAATTGCAATAATGACAGAGGCTTGAGGATTGGGTTTTTCATGACTGGGTAATTTGATAAAGGCTTTGGACCTCAAATGTGTAAGTAGTTTACTAGAGAATATTTCAAATGAAAATATGTTGTATTGTGTGCCTGTTTCATTGTTCTAATGACATTTCTTTTTTAAAAGTTGCTTAAAAATCATGGAAACACACAATCTCACAAGTGTCTCTGAATTCCATCTCCTGGGCTTCTCAGAGGACCCAGACCTGCAGCCCGTCCTCTTTGGACTGTTCCTGTCCATGTACCTGGTCACGGTGCTTGGGAACCTGCTCATCATCCTGGCCGTCAGCTCTGACTCCCACCTCCACACCCCCATGTACTTCTTCCTCTCTACGTTGTCTTTTGATGACATCTGTCTCACCTCCTCTACGGTCCCAAAGTTGATAGCAGGCATCTTGACTCACAGTAGAGTCATCTCCTATGTGGGCTGCCTGAGACAGATGTCTTTTTTCATCCTGTTTGAATGTACTGACAGCGTGCTTCTGACTGTGATGGCCTATGACCGTTTTGTGGCCATCTGCCACCCCCTGCATTATGCAGTCATTATGAACCCTCGCCTCTGTGTCTTGTTGGTTTTGTTCTCTGTCTTTTCTGGCCTTCTGGATTCCCAGGTGCACAATTTAGTTATCTTACAAGTTACCTGTTTCAAGAATATGCAAATTGCTAGTTTCTTTTGTGACCCTTCTCAACTCCTTGAGCTTTCATGTTCTGATATCTTAATCAAAAACATAGTCACGTATATGGTTGGTATCGTATTTGGTTTCTTTCCCATGTCAGGGATCATTTTCTCCTACTATAAAATTGTTTCTGCCCTTCTGAAAATCTCATCATCTGGGGGCAGGTACAAAGCCTTTTCTACCTGCGGTTCTCATCTCTCAGTAGTTTGCTTATTTTATGGATCTGGCTTTGGAACGTACCTTGGTTCAAGTGCATCATATTCTCCCTGCAAGGGCGATGTGGCCTCACTGATGTACTCTGTGGTCACCCCGATGCTGAATCCCTTCATCTACAGCCTGAGGAACAGGGACATTCTTAACACCCTAAAGAGGCTCCGCGGTTGGAGAGTCTAATCCTATGACATTCAACACCTATTCGGAATGTAGTTTTGGAGAATGTGGTAAAGTGTAAGATTCAAAACTCACCTGCACATCCTGACTCCTTAGCTATGGTTCTGAAGGGTGACACGTTTGATTTATCGTGCTTCACAGCAGAATTATGACTGGTTGGGAATGTTGGAATTAAGGTTCTTCATATGTGCAAAATTCATTTGGGAAGGTAGAATTTTTGGACATGGATAAGAATGATAGATACACAAAAACAAAATTATAGCTAATGTCACCAAGCTGAGCACCTAAAAATGGTTAAAAATGGTACATTTGCTTATATATAAAATGTTAACACAATAAGCATAAAAAAGCTAGCGTACTTATATGCATAAATTTCAGCTAACTCTGAGTCCTACAGTTGCAATATTCTTTAAAGTAAAATTTCTAAATTGTAACTTTCATTGTCTTTCTCCTACCTACCTTTATTTCTTCAATTCTATCTTATTACACCCTTCCGAGTATTTGACGTATATTTCCTAAGAGAGGTGGAAGTCTGAAGTTCCTCCTTCTTAAGACTGCTTCAGGCTGAGTAGGTGGGGGGCAGCGCCCTCGCCAAGTTAGGGAAGAAATATCTCACTCTGACTGATCTAAGGGGGGCAAAAATAGATGGGTTTTGTTGTTTGATGACCCATTCTCCTTAAATATTCTGAAAAAAAAAGAAGCACATTAGTGAGTCAAAGAGTTTTCAACCTCACTTTTAACCAAGTTACCTAGGCAAGTGTCAAAAACTAAAAGAATATAGGTGAATAGGGCTTCAAAAGTTGTAGAATTCAGACAAAATCTGGCAGCGCTTTTACTTCTATATTTTTTGAAGTGTTTATCCAAGTACAAGAGACAGAGTCATAGTTTATATTTTTCCTTGTTTTTTTTTTCTCATTGAGTTTATTAGTACATTTTAGGTATACAGTACAGTTACATTCATTACTGGGATTTTGTACCTCTATTTTGACAGGTCTTGGTTCTCATTTTTCCCCCTTCCCCTGCCATCCCTTCACCCCCTCCTCCCCTCCCCATTTACAAACACTTTATTTCCATTTTTTCATTTTCTCGTATTTTTTTTCTTTTCCCTTACTAGCTTTCCCCTACCACTCCCACTTTCCCTACACCTTCAGCCCTTTTCTTCCTATTTCACACTGTCATTTATCTCATTAGGATCTTATGTACTATTGTAGTTTTTTACACCAGAGAAACTATTCACTATTTACACATGTGACTTATTTATTTCACTTAGGAGTATATCCTCAATATGGACCCATTTTCCTATGAATGAATCTAACTTCTCATTCTTTGTGGCTGAGTAGTATTCCATTTCATAGAAAAACCACATTCATGGATATTTTTTAAAATAAATCCTAAGACAAATATTATGGTTTATATCAACCCAGAATGCTCACTAACTCAGAGGATGGCCTTTTGGAAGGTGTGTGAACAATGGGGCTGCTCCGCTGACTTCCTGTTAGGAGGTGGGTCTGGTCAGAGGGAGGTCACTGGGGTGTGATTTGAAGTGTGTGTGCCTCTCCTCTGCCATCCCTGCTCTCTCCTCACCTCTATTATGTGAGCAGTTTCTCTTTCCATACCCTCCCACCATGCTGTTTCTGTCTTGGAGCCTACCAACCTGGAACTGTAATTATGAGCTAAAACAAACTTCCCTTTCTTTACATTGTATATATTTGATATTGTGTCGCAGCAATGGGAAATGTGATGAAAACAAATAAGGTGATGCATTGGATAGACTTATGGGGGTCAAAATGTAAGTGAGTAGTAGGAAAATTGAATATACATTAACTGTTGGAGTTCAGATTATCCGTTTTCTACCCACATACTATCTGGAAATTCTCACATCTGGAACAAGAATTTTATGAGGATTGTCATGACAAGAAACTGAGAAGTGATCTCATATCCAGAGAGCACTACACAGACCAACTTCTTTCTATATGTGGCTGTAAATTAGCACATTTCAGGACAATAAGTATATCAACTATTTCAAAGAGCTTTAAACATTTTAAACCCATTTTTAAAGAAAAACCATTTTCAGATTCTAAGCCAATATTAGATATATTCTGGATAAGGTTTGAAACAAACTTTTAAGGATGCATAAACCTAAGGGATGTGTAAACCTATACTTAGTTGTGGACATTGAGAGGAAAGTTCATGCACCTGAATTCTGGACAGTCATTGCTTTTGGAGACAGATATGTGGGAGAACGGAATTGTGCAGAATAACCAAGACCTAAAGTTTCACAGGTAACAATTTCAATGGCGAAGAGGAATCAATTGTGGGGCAGGGGATTTAGCTCAGTATTGCTGCACCTGCCTTGCAAATAAAAGGTCCTGAGTTCAATCCCTGGTATCGGAGGGAGGAAAATCAATTATGAAGCCTGTATTCTACATGTTTACTTTTTAGGTAGTGGAAATTCTTGGTGGTAATAATAGGTAAAATGAAGGAGTTATTTTCTAAATGTCAGGAAATACTTTAAGGTAGTATTTTTCAACCACGTATAAGAAAATACAACTAAGAACTTCAAATGAAGATATTCTAATTAAATAGGTATCAAATGTACCAATAAACTCAATGAGGAAAAAAAGATGGGACTGAAACCAGTTTTGAGATGTTCCTGGGGCTAATATTCTAAATCATAAATAAGAAGATTTGTGATAAGAAAAACATTGACACAGAATTCACAGACCACTTTAGAAAGGAAAGGAAAAGGCATAGAAATACTTCAAAATTATGAAAGATTTGTTTGGATTAAGTGCTAAAAGAATTCTGTACTTGTTCTTTTTTCTCTCTTTTAGTTTATTGGTACATTTTAGGTATACAGTACAGTTACATTCATTGTTGGGATCTTGTACCTTTACATGACAGGTCTTGGTTCTCATTTTTTTCCCGTTGTCCCTGCCCTCCCTTCACCCCCTCATCCCCACCCCATTTACAAACATTTTATTTCCATTTTTTCATTTTCTCCTATTTTTTTCTTTTCCCTTATTACCTTTTCCCTACCCCTCCCACTTTCCCTACACCTTTAGCCCTTTTCTTCCTATTTCACACTGTCAATTATCTCATTAGGATCTCATGTACTATTATCATTTTTCACACCAGAGAAACTATTCGGTATTTGCACATGTGTGACTTATTTATTTCACTTAGGAGTATATCCTCAATATGTATAGATTTTCCTATGCATGACTCTAATTTCTCATTCTTTGTGGCTGAGTAGTATTCATTTTATAGAAAAAAGATGGGACTGAAACCAGTTTTGAGATGTTCCTGGGCTAACATTCTAAATCGTAAATAAGATTTGTGATAAGAAAAACATTGACACAGAATTCACAGACCACTTTAGCAAGGAAAGGAAAAGGCATAGAAATATTTCAAAATTATGAAAGATTTGTTAGGATTAAGTGCTAAAAGAATTCTGTACTTGTTCTTTTTTCTCTCTTTTAGTTTATTGGCACATTTTAGGTATGCAGTACAGTTACATTCATTGTTGGGATCTTGTACCTTTACATGACAGGTCTTGGTTCTCATTTTTCCCCCTTCTCCCTGCCCTCCCTTCACCCCCTCCTCGCCTCCCCATTTACAAACATTTTATTTCCACTTTTTTATTTTCTCCGATTTTTTCTTTTCCCTTATTACCTTTCCCCTACCCCTCCCACTTTCCCTACACCTTTAGCCCTTTTCTTCCTATTTCACACTGTCAATTATCTCATTAGGATCTCATGTACTATTATCATTTTTCACACCAGAGAAACTATTCGGTATTTGCACATGTGTGACTTATTTATTTCACTTAGGAGTATATCCTCAATATGTATAGATTTTCCTATGCATGACTCTAATTTCTCATTCTTTGTGGCTGAGTAGTATTCATTTTATAGAAAAACCACATCTTTATCCATTTATGTACTTGTTCTTACACAGTGCCTAACTAGGAGGCGTTTTTTTTTTTTTTTTAAACTGTGTTCAAGCAACAAGGGGCCACCTATCCATCCAACATCTCAGAATCCCATCTCAGGAAATTCTCAAAAAATTCATAAGTGAGCTTGTCTTTCTTGGCTTGCTCCACTGTTCAGCCCCATGCTGAGTCTTCATCTACAGCCTGAGGAACAGGACTTTAAAACGGTTCTGAGGAGCGTCCACAGTGAAGGAATCTATTCTCAGGGCCAGTGGCATCCATTTGGAATGAAGGGTGAAAAGCGCAGCAAAATTCGATTATAGACCTGTAAATCATGCCCCCTTCTTATACATTTTAGGCTTCTTAAAATTAATTTTAAAAGTTGTGTCGGTACATGTTTGCAGTACGTGGCAGAGATATATTGAGTGAAATAAACCAGTCCGACAAGATTTAATACCACATGGAGTCTCTCATTTGAAGAAGGCAAAGTACAAACAGATAATAATAAAAGATGGCTAGAAGGAGACAAAGGATTGCATCTCTTGCAAATGGGAAGGGATCCATTAAAATTAATTTTAAAAGTTGTGTCGGTACATGTTTGCAGTACGTGGCAGAGATATATTGAGTGAAATAAACCAGTCCGACAAGATTTAATACCACATGGAGTCTCTCATTTGAAGAAGGCAAAGTACAAACAGATAATAATAAAAGATGGCTAGAAGGAGACAAAGGATTGCATCTCTTGCAAATGGGAAGGGATCCAAGGGACCAAGACGTTTTTCACACCAGAGAAACTATTAGGTATTTGCACATTTGTGACTTTTTTATTTCACTTAGGAGTATATACTCAATATGTATACATTTTCCTATGCATGACTCTAATTTCTCATTCTTTGTGGCTGAGTAGTATTCATTTTATAGAAAAACCACATCTTTATCCATTTATGTGCTTGTTCTTACACAGTGCCTAACTAGGAGGCGTTTTTTTTTTTTTTTTAAACTGTGTTCAAGCAACAAGGGGCCACCTATCCATCCAACATCTCAGAATCCCATCTCAGGAAATTCTCAAAAAATTCATAAGTGAGCTTGTCTTTCTTGGCTTGCTCCACTGTTCAGCCCCATGCTGAGTCTTCATCTACAGCCTGAGGAACAGGACTTTAAAACGGTTCTGAGGAGCGTCCACAGTGAAGGAATCTATTCTCAGGGCCAGTGGCATCCATTTGGAATGAAGGGTGAAAAGCGCAGCAAAATTCGATTATAGACCTGTAAATCATGCCCCCTTCTTATACATTTTAGGCTTCTTAAAATTAATTTTAAAAGTTGTGTCGGTACATGTTTGCAGTACGTGGCAGAGATATATTGAGTGAAATAAACCAGTCCGACAAGATTTAATACCACATGGAGTCTCTCATTTGAAGAAGGCAAAGTACAAACAGATAATAATAAAAGATGGCTAGAAGGAGACAAAGGATTGCATCTCTTGCAAATGGGAAGGGATCCAAGGGACCAAGGGAAAGGGATGAAGGGGAGGAAAAAGAGGATAAGTAGGACAAGGATTTTAGGTTTTAGTTGCTCACCATGTTTTATAGTGGAATGGTTGTTCCCAGGTTGGCAGAGGGAGGGATGTGGAGTGTGAACGTCAATCCTAGGTTTTAGTTCGGGAAGAGGAAATATTTCTAGAAACGTTTGCTGGTGATGGTGGCAGAGCAAGGTGAACAGAAGTGACACCACTGAAAAATGCACATACGGTGGTGAAAATAGTGCATACACACACACACACATATGGAACAATGGAAGTAAAGAACAGATGGATCTTGATAGCAAAGGGAAAAAGAAAAGAAACATCCAATAAATAGTATCCAGAACTTCCTTCTGAATACAGGAAGAACTCCCATAATTTGGTGGACATTCATTATCTTTTCTTATTCCTCCACTAATAGTTAGGAGGTCCCTGGAGATTGGGATCAAGTGAATTAACTTGTCTAATTATAAGGTCTGTCCATTGAGCCTCCCCATTATATAATAGTAATCAGAGTTTGTCTCCAGGCCTTCAGTTTGATGCCTCTGGCGCAGTGGGCTCTATGCTAGCCTTTCCTGTTCCTACGGTTTTTCACGTCAGACAGCGACTATTAGACGGAGTGTTCACATCCGGGGGAACGAAGGCCCCAAAGCCTTGTAAGTATACGAAGCAATGTCACTGGGCTGGATCCGAGTGTCCCTGTGGCTGAATATGGAAGTGACCACTCCCTTGTGGAATACGTCTGCAGGTTTGCTGACTCTGTTGCAGAAAAATACTTTGCATTAAGAAAGGGATGAAGGGGAGGAAAAAGAGGATAAGTAGGACAAGGATTTTAGGTTTTAGTTGCTCACCATGTTTTATAGTGGAATGGTTGTTCCCAGGTTGGCAGAGGGAGGGATGTGGAGTGTGAATGTCAATCCTAGGTTTTAGTTCGGGAAGAGGAAATATTTCTAGAAACATTTGCTGGTGATGGTGGCACAGCAAGGTGAACAGAAGTGACACCACTGAAAAATGCACATATGGTGGTGAAAATAGTGCATACACACACACACACACACACACATATGGAACAATGGAAGTAAAGAACAGATGGATCTTGATAGCAAAGGGAAAAAGTAAAGAAACATCCAATAAATAGTATCCAGAACTTCCTTCTGAATACAGGAAGAACTCCCATAATTTGGTGGACATTCATTATCTTTTCTTATTCCTCCACTAATAGTTAGGAGGTCCCTGGAGATTGGGATCAAGTGAATTAACTTGTCTAATTATAGGGTCTGTCCATTGAGCCTCCCCATTATATAATAGTAATCAGCGTTTGTCTCCAGGCCTTCAGTTTGATGCCTCTGGCACAGTGGGCTCTATGCCAGCCTTTCCTCTTCCTACGGTTTTTCACATGAGACAGCGACTATCAGACGGAGTGTTCACATCCGGGGGAACGAAGGCCCCAAAGCCTTGTAAGTATACGAAGCAATGTCACTGGGCTGGATCCGAGTGTCCCTGTGGCTGAATATGGAAGTGACCACTCCCTTGTGGAATACGTCTGCAGGTTTGCTGACTCTGTTGCAGAAAAATACTTTGCATTACGAGCCCGAGAAGGCTTTATTAGATAGGGATGCTATGTACTCTCAAGAGCAGACTTCGGGCACTCAGAGAAATGAGGTGATCTTGAGCTGAAATTGAGTATTTAAGGGAGTGTATCAGATGGTTGATCTATTTTCCTAAGGTCCGTCAGGCTGCACATCTGACACATGATGTCAAAGTGCAAGCAAGCCATCTGCATAAGTTGAGATCCACCAGCATCTCTGTTTCCTTGGGGGTGGAGGAAGGGCAATTTATAGGTGAAAATGATAGATCCAGGACCTGCATTTATAAGCTTAAGGTGTCTTTAAGATCTTTGGGGATTTTGTGAAAGAGGCACGAGTGTTTTGAGAGGGGAAAAGCTTGAGTAACTTTTCGTGTCTTGAAGCTATGTCTAGGTACAATTTTTAAATCTCCAATTCCTTGTCTTATTGCTGCCTAATTTTTTTATCCTGTCTGACCAGGAGAGCTACTTCAGATCTGTGTCCATTGGCCATGAACCAACAGAGAAGCAGCTTTATCCAGTAAGTTCTGAGGGAGAAGCAACAACCAGAAACATTTTTCCTCTTCGTCAGGACTAATAGAACAGTTTTGGTATGCTGAAGGATTGCTAAGAAAAAAACTTTCCACTATGCAAACTGTGAAGCTTGCGTTCTGTGTTGGGAAGAGGGTATAACTCATTCACTTCCCTCCTACACTAGTGCTTCACAAACATCTCTCCCACAAAAGTTTAAACTGAACCCTGCTGCGCTGTGGGTCATCGCAGTATCATGAACCACATTTGAGGGGTTCCCAAGTTCTACACTCTGAGCTACGTGCTGTCCAACTTGCTTCCTCTCACCTCGTTTTATTTCCCTCCATTTCATTTTGTAGGATTTCATTTTACATACGCAGTCTTGTGTAGCTCACAAATGTTCACTTTGTTTTCCAGAGAAGGCAGGATGACTCCATTTTCATGCAACTACCGCCAGGTTTGGGGGTAAAAAAGAGGGAAGAGATGCTTGAATTCATCTGTCTGAATATACACACAGGGCATTCTGCAAGGAGAAAGCTAGAAAGTTTTTCTGTTGACAGTGGGACACGTGCCACTTCCCTTTGCTCTTGGAGTCATCCTTTACTCTCCGTGCTTTTCTTTTGGGAGTTCCTGGTTCACTACAGGACAGGGCAGTGGGTGTTTCCTGCTGCATCCAGCGTAGGCAGGACAGCCATGGATCCCAGGTGATGATCACAGGAAGAGCAGGGAGGAGCTCATTCAGCACACGTCACTCCTGCCCTCTCTATATCTGCTTACAGTGGTCCACGTCTTGAATTTCCATCATGTGCCCATCCGATCTAAAAAGAAGATGTGCAGTCAGGTTTTTATGGCGCTCCTTATCTCAGGTAACTTGCCAGAATATAAAAATATACCTCAAATGCATCTTTATTTATGTCTTTCGATATTGGCTTAAAATGTTCTGATGCTTGGGAAATAGTGAAGGTGACCGCACTGATTCCAGAACCGGATCATCACTCTTTCTATCAGTACATGATTCTGGTACATAATGTTTACATTCCGGGGCAGCATGCAGTGCATATACAAGACCCGTGTTAATTACTTTTCATCTCCTTCTTCTCCTCTCTGTCCTTTGATCCCCTTCCCATTTGAAAAAGACCGATTTCCCTACTTCCTAACAGTTCCAAAATACTTCTGTTTTGCTCTTTATTTATATCCTGGGTTTCCCATGTAAGAAAAACCATGCAATATTTAAGCTTATGCGTCTGATTTATTTCACTTTATATTATGGCTTCGTGATTTCTGTGACACACGGCAGCTGTTAGTGTTTCAGACTCAGAATAGCCATGAGTTTATATATATATTTCACGTACCTTACTGAATAAGAAATAAACAGGTATGGGTGCTTGCTATGTGTTTAATAGTTTATAAATGTATAAATTAAGTGCAATGTGCAATTTAGGTAATGTTATTAGTAACTGTAATTTCACTCATCCTATTATTCACATAAAATATACTGTATTTGAAGTAATTATTTTCCTATTTCTGTAATGTAATATTTTTTCTTTAAGTACATAGTGTGAATTCATAAAGAAACGACTGATGTTGACTTCTGATCCTCCAAACCCCATACCGTATTTGGTATAGAGCAGGTATGAAAAATAAAGACCTCTGTAAAGACTATATAGATCCTACAATTTTTTTAATTGAGTTTATTGGTACATTTTACACACACAGTACAGTTACATTCATCATTGGGATCCTGTACCTTTACATGACAGGTCTTTGTTCTCATTTTTTCCTCATATCCCTACCCTCCCTTCACCCCTCCTCCCTTCCCTATTTACAAATACTTTATTTCCATTTTCTCAT
>NW_022900949.1:5132851-5248923 GCF_012274545.1 Fukomys damarensis
AGACGGAGTGTTCACATCCGGGGGAACGAAGGCCCCAAAGCCTTGTAAGTATACGAAGCAATGTCACTGGGCTGGATCCGAGTGTCCCTGTGGCTGAATATGGAAGTGACCACTCCCTTGTGGAATACGTCTGCAGGTTTGCTGACTCTGTTGCAGAAAAATACTTTGCATTATGAGCCCGAGAAGGCTTTATTAGATAGGGATGTTATGTACTCTCAAGAGCAGACTTCGGGCACTCAGAGAAATGAGGTGATCTTGAGCTGAAATTGAGTATTTAAGGGAGTGTATCAGATGGTTGATCTATTTTCCTAAGGTCCGTCAGGCTGCACATCTGACACATGATGTCAAAGTGCAAGCAAGCCATCTGCATAAGTTGAGATCCACCAGCATCTCTGTTTCCTTGGGGGTGGAGGAAGGGCAATTTATAGGTGAAAATGATAGATCCAGGACCTGCATTTATAAGCTTAAGGTGTCTTTAAGATCTTTGGGGATTTTGTGAAAGAGGCACGAGTGTTTTGAGAGGGGAAAAGCTTGAGTAACTTTTCGTGTCTTGAAGCTATGTCTAGGTACAATTTTTAAATCTCCAATTCCTTGTCTTATTGCTGCCTAATTTTTTTATCCTGTCTGACCAGGAGAGCTACTTCAGATCTGTGTCCATTGGCCATGAACCAACAGAGAAGCAGCTTTATCCAGTAAGTTCTAGGGTCTGTCCATTGAGCCTCCCCATTATATAATAGTAATCAGCGTTTGTCTCCAGGCCTTCAGTTTGATGCCTCTGGCACAGTGGGCTCTATGCCAGCCTTTCCTCTTCCTACGGTTTTTCACATGAGACAGCGACTATCAGACGGAGTGTTCACATCCGGGGGAACGAAGGCCCCAAAGCCTTGTAAGTATACGAAGCAATGTCACTGGGCTGGATCCGAGTGTCCCTGTGGCTGAATATGGAAGTGACCACTCCCTTGTGGAATACGTCTGCAGGTTTGCTGACTCTGTTGCAGAAAAATACTTTGCATTACGAGCCCGAGAAGGCTTTATTAGATAGGGATGCTATGTACTCTCAAGAGCAGACTTCGGGCACTCAGAGAAATGAGGTGATCTTGAGCTGAAATTGAGTATTTAAGGGAGTGTATCAGATGGTTGATCTATTTTCCTAAGGTCCGTCAGGCTGCACATCTGACACATGATGTCAAACTGCAGGCAAGCCATCTGCATGAGTTGAGATCTGATGCCCACCAGCATCTCTGCTTCCTTGGGGGTGGAGGAAGGGCAATTTATAGGTGAAAATGATAGATGCAGGATCTGCATTTATAAACTTAAGGTGTCTTTAAGACCTTTGGGGATTTTGTGAAAGAGGCATGAGTGTTTTGAAAGGGGAAAAGCTTGAGTAACTTTTCGTGTCTTGAAGCTACGTCTAGGCACAATTTTTAAATCTCCAATTCCTCGTCTTATTGCTGCCTAATTTTTTTTATCCTGTCTGACCAGGAGAACTACTTCAGATCTGTGTCCATTGGCCATGAACCAACAGAGAAGCAGCTTTATCCAGTAAGTTCTGAGGGAGAAGCAACAACCAGAAACATTTTTCCTCTTCGTCAGGACTAATAGAACAGTTTTGGTATGCTGAAGGATTGCTAAGAAAAAAACTTTCCACTATGCAAACTGTGAAGCTTGCGTTCTGTGTTGGGAAGAGGGTATAACTCATTCACTTCCCTCCTACACTAGTGCTTCACAAACATCTCTCCCACAAAAGTTTAAACTGAACCCTGCTGCGCTGTGGGTCATCGCAGTATCATGAACCACATTTGAGGGGTTCCCAAGTTCTACACTCTGAGCTACGTGCTGTCCAACTTGCTTCCTCTCACCTCGTTTTATTTCCCTCCATTTCATTTTGTAGGATTTCATTTTACATACGCAGTCTTGTGTAGCTCACAAATGTTCACTTTGTTTGCCAGAGAAGGCAGGATGACTCCATTTTCACGCAACTACCGCCAGGTTTGGGGGTAAAAAAGAGGGAAGAGATGCTTGAATTCATCTGTCTGAATATACACACAGGGCATTCTGCAAGGAGAAAGCTAGAAAGTTTTTCTGTTGACAGTGGGACACGTGCCACTTCCCTTTGCTCTTGGAGTCATCCTTTACTCTCCGTGCTTTTCTTTTGGGAGTTCCTGGTTCACTACAGGACAGGGCAGTGGGTGTTTCCTGCTGCATCCAGCGTAGGCAGGACAGCCATGGATCCCAGGTGATGATCACAGGAAGAGCAGGGAGGAGCTCATTCAGCACACGTCACTCCTGCCCTCTCTATATCTGCTTACAGTGGTCCACGTCTTGAATTTCCATCATGTGCCCATCCGATCTAAAAAGAAGATGTGCAGTCAGGTTTTTATGGCGCTCCTTATCTCAGGTAACTTGCCAGAATATAAAAATATACCTCAAATGCATCTTTATTTATGTCTTTCGATATTGGCTTAAAATGTTCTGATGCTTGGGAAATAGTGAAGGTGACCGCACTGATTCCAGAACCGGATCATCACTCTTTCTATCAGTACATGATTCTGGTACATAATGTTTACATTCCGGGGCAGCATGCAGTGCATATACAAGACCCGTGTTAATTACTTTTCATCTCCTTCTTCTCCTCTCTGTCCTTTGATCCCCTTCCCATTTGAAAAAGACCGATTTCCCTACTTCCTAACAGTTCCAAAATACTTCTGTTTTGCTCTTTATTTATATCCTGGGTTTCCCATGTAAGAAAAACCATGCAATATTTAAGCTTATGCGTCTGATTTATTTCACTTTATATTATGGCTTCGTGATTTCTGTGACACACGGCAGCTGTTAGTGTTTCAGACTCAGAATAGCCATGAGTTTATATATATATTTCACGTACCTTACTGAATAAGAAATAAACAGGTATGGGTGCTTGCTATGTGTTTAATAGTTTATAAATGTATAAATTAAGTGCAATGTGCAATTTAGGTAATGTTATTAGTAACTGTAATTTCACTCATCCTATTATTCACATAAAATATACTGTATTTGAAGTAATTATTTTCCTATTTCTGTAATATTTTTTCTTTAAGTACATAGTGTGAATTCATAAAGAAACGACTGATGTTGACTTCTGATCCTCCAAACCCCATACCGTATTTGGTATAGAGCAGGTATGAAAAATAAAGACCTCTGTAAAGACTATATAGATCCTACAATTTTTTTAATTGAGTTTATTGGTACATTTTACACACACAGTACAGTTACATTCATCATTGGGATCCTGTACCTTTACATGACAGGTCTTTGTTCTCATTTTTTCCTCATATCCCTGCCCTCCCTTCACCCCTCCTCCCTTCCCTATTTACAAATACTTTATTTCCATTTTCTCATATTTTTTTTTGCTTTTCTCTTATTTCTTTTACCCTACCCTTCCCACTTTCCCTACACCGTTAGCCCTTTTCTTCCTATTTCACATTATCAATTATAACCCTCCCTTCACCCCTCCTCCCTTCCCTATTTACAAATACTTTATTTCCATTTTCTCATTTTTTTTTGCTTTTCTCTTATTTCTTTTACCCTACCCTTCCCACTTTCCCTACACCATTAGCCCTTTTCTTCCTATTTCACATTATCAATTATCTCATTAGGATCTTATGTACCATTATAGTTTTGATCCTATAATTTTTATAACAAAAAACCTCACTGTTATTTATGCTGTTTCAATATACTTGGTGACTTCTTGTCTGTACTTGTGTCCTGTGCAGGAGTGTCAAACAGAATAAAAGAATAGCTCTGGTTTATGTCTGCATCATGACCAAAGGAGCCCTAACATTTTGTTCAACAGCTTCTACACTATTCAGCTATTCAGACTGT
Source organism: Fukomys damarensis (assembly GCF_012274545.1). Classification (NCBI taxonomy): domain Eukaryota; kingdom Metazoa; phylum Chordata; class Mammalia; order Rodentia; family Bathyergidae; genus Fukomys; species Fukomys damarensis. The sequence goes on from NW_022900949.1 coordinate 5,136,713, forward strand.
AGTAAAGATACTTATGGGAATGAAAAACAATTAGAGAGTATAGGAAACAAGAGAGAGCACTTTACAAAGGCAGGGAAGGGTTGGGGCTAGAGAGGAGAGGGCTGGGAGGGGAGGGGAAGGAAATGTGGAAAGATGTTCTGTGTGTACATATCGCTTCCCCATGATGAATGTGATTATCATGGATCACAAATGTATGTCACTAAAAGCATTATGATATGACTAGGAAATCAGAACATGTGGCCGAATAGCATAGACATTGCGCTATACAAGTGTACCCTGAATTTTAAAACTTTTAAATGCTATTTTTCTGGATGTGGGGATATATTTGTAGATCTCAAAGCATATTTAAAGCTAAAAAGAATACCAAGAAGAAGAAAAAACGTTTTATGTTTGAGATGGCTCACAGCTGAGAATCACTTCCTTCTTGGCTTTGCTGGCCCTTGTAAATTGCTTTCATCAATGAAGTCACTGTTTCTATAACAGTGGAACTTTTTGTCGGAAGAATCAATGCTATGACAAAATTTGACTGTGTGTCAAACATTGCTTACCTGCCATACCGCTTGTGCAGGTGGGAGAGATTTTCCCTGTTTTTGTGATGCAGCGTGATCCAGAGAGGGGAGAGACGTAAAGGCATTGTACATACAGTAACAGCTCAAGAACAGGGGTTTACTGTTGGTTGCCTGCCTCTCAAACTTAGCACCGTCTCTATTATGGAGGCAAATGGAAATATTGTTCTATATGCAACACGAAACTTCTTTGTCATTAATCAGACAGAGATTATTACTAGGTATACGTCAGCGATACTGTTGACAGAATGCATTAGCGGTGATACGTTGTTTAATTAGAAGTTTCTTTGCATCAAAACACAGGTGATCCATAGTAAAATAAAATGAGTCCCAACTATTGTAATTTATATGCCTAGCCCCACCAACATATTTTCTAAAAATTCTCCTTTATGTTATATGGAGAGAAGCAGCAGGATTTCAAAAGACTGCAATAACAAATGCACTCAGTGATCTTTCTGCCTCTGGCAATGCTGTGCGTGAGTTACAGTATTTAGAGTTGATGTATGTCATACGCAGAGAGATTAAAGCATGAGTCGCTTCCATATAGTTCATGAAACTAGATCTTCTCACATTGTAGACTGGATAGATGAGCTGTAGGCACTTTTAGGTAAGAGTTCTATAAACAATGCTGTGGATTCACAAATCAGTAAGGGTATGTATATATATACTGACATTAGCGCACATCCTCTGACTCTGTGGCAGCTGCTTCTTTGAGAAGCAGGTGTGTAGGAGAATGGAATCACACAGCTACACCAACGTCTCAAATTGCATCATTGGTGATTAAATTTGCTCTAAAGTATTAATTCTGAAGCACATATTGCTAAATTCTTGTTTTTAAAATATGAGCATTATTGGCCATATTTATAGATAATACTAATGGTTTACTTTACTAAATGTCAGGAAATAGTTAAAGACCATGGTTCTCAAATCTGGTGTTGGAAAAGATCCCTGAGGACGTAATATGCCGATGTTTTGAAAAAAATTAGGTTTAGTTTAAGGCTAAAGTATCTTAATATTTTAAAATAGTCACACATAAATACATTCATAAATGAGACCCAGTCTATGCAATTTTAAATGAGTCTGAAATCGTCTTGCAATGACATTCTAATCTAAATAATTATTGTCTCTAATTTACAGATGAGTATTGCCTACTTCTTTTCTTTCTGCATTTTCCCCAGTAATCACATTGTGACACAACTAAGTAATAAACTGAACTTGCCTTTAAGTAGCTAAGCTTATATAATTGCAATCTGTGTAGAAGATAGCATTGGTATGGATGTCTAATAAATTTCATAAGAATGGTGGGCTTTGGGTTCTAATGTGATTCTGAAGGACTCTGTCATACCTGAGTGGGTTTTATGGTCATAAAAATATACAATTTGGGGCAACTTTAACGGTGCTGCCAACTTGGGAAAAAGTCATCCCAATTTACTGTGTTGACTTGGCATTGTACAGAAATGGACAACCATATTGGTCTAGAAATGTTAATTTATTTTATTTTTTTTCCATGTGTACAGGGGTAACACATCGTACTAAATATGTAAGGTCATATCTATGTGGATTTGATTACAGAAACTAATAAAAAATTCTCTAAATAATGAAAAAAGAATAAGATAAGACTATAAGAGCGAGAAGCAATTTAAATATGTTCAGCGACCATTTTCATCTCCAGAATTAAGGATTATTTTGATGTTACATCATTGCCTTTTCTCTTTTACTTTCCTTTTTAGTTTTATGTTAGGATTCCCTATTTTTAATGTTCATACAGAGATTTCTTTAACTGAAATACCGAATAGTTTCATGGGTGTGAAAAACTATAATAGTACACAGGATCCTAATGAGACAATTAATAATATGAAATAGGAAGTAAAGGGCTAAAGGTGTAGGGAAAGTGGGAAGGGTGGGGGAAAGGTAATAAGGGAGAGGAAAAAAATATGAGAAACTGAAAAAATGGAAATAAAGTGTTTGTAAATGGGGAGGGGAGGAGGGGGTAAAGGGAGGGCAGGGACAAGGGGAAAAATGAGAATCAAGACCTATTATGTAAAGGTACAAGATCCCAATGATGAATGTAATTGTATTGTATACCTATATTGTACCAATAACCTCAATAAAAAGAAAAAAAATAAAAATATATATACAACAGTATTCTTAGGGCACTAATTATAGATTACAAACAGAAAAACTTCAAAGCATTGTATTCCTTGCTGGATATTTTACTGAGATAGAAGAGTGTGCCTGATATAAACTTGCAAAAATAAAAAATCAGAAGTGTACTATAGCTTTTCTTCACTTTTTCATCAGTGACACTGCAGTCAGTCCATAATAGTAACCCATTTGCGGTACATGATGGCATTGGCTAAGTGCATTTTAGTGACATTTATAAAAACTTAAAGGCCACAGCGTTAGAGAAGTTATATATTCGGTAATTTTCAAAGTACAAACAAAATTAGAGCGAGGACTTCACAAAAGAAGGAAATCAGAAAACACAAATAGCAGGAAACTCTTGGAGGAAAACTAGAACTTGATGTTTCCTAGATGGGAACTATCAAGTTTTATTTGGTGGAGAGATAATGCAGTCCTTTTGGCACAGTTTTAAGTATTCTAAGTCAAAGAAATGTGTGCTGTTCTTTACTTGCTGTGTATTCTTTTCTCTTACTAAATCTCTTTATTTTTTCCAAAGGTGTCTGAATAATATAGAAGCACAAAACCAAACCAGTGTCTCAGAATTCCATCTCATGGCTCTCTCAGAGGATCCCAACCTGCAGCCCGTCCTCTTTGGACTGTTCCTGTCCATGTACCTGGTCACAGTGCTCGGGAACCTGCTCATCATTCTGGCCGTCAGCTCTGACTCCCACCTCCACACCCCCATGTACTTCTTCCTCTCCAACCTGTCCTACTCTGACATCTTCTTCATCTCCACCACGGTCCCAAAGATGATTGTGGACATCCAGACACAGAACAAAGACATCTCCTATATGGGCTGCCTCACACAGATGTCTCTGTTCATCATTTTCATATGTTTGGATGACGCGCTTCTCACAGTGATGGCCTACGACAGGTTTGTGGCCATCTGTCACCCGCTGCGATACCGTAGCATCATGAACCATCATCTCTGTGGAGTCTTCATTTTTGTGTCTTTTTTGTTCAGTCTTTTGATATCTCAGCTGCAAAATTTGACCATTTTACACGTTACCTACTTTAAGGGTACAGAAATCGCTAATTTTTTCTGTCACCCTTCTCAACTTCTTAATCTTTCCTGTTCCGATGCCATTACCAAAAACATAGTCATGTATTTTGTTGGTGCCATCTCTGGTTTTCTTCCCCTCTCAGGGATCTTTTTCTCATACTACAAAATTGTTACCTCCATTATGAAGATCCCATCATCAGAGGGGAAATATAAAGCATTCTCCACGTGTGGGTCTCACCTCACGGTGGTTTGCTTATTTTATGGAACAGCCATTGGAGATTACCTTGCATCTGCTGCTTCAAATTCTCCTAGAAATAGTGCAGTGGCCTCTCTGATGTATACAGTTTTCACCCCTATGCTGAACCCCTTCATCTACAGCCTGAGGAACAAAGACATTAAAAGTGCCCTGTGGAGGACATGGAACAGAGCAAAGTAATTTTATCATCTCCTTTATTCTTGTACTTTGCGATCTTACACCAATCATCTCGTCCTAGTACCCCTCCCTCTTTGGTCAAATTATTCCTGTAGTGTCTTGGTTCTCGGTGCACTCTGAACCACAGTGGATTATTCTTTCATTCTCTTTGTGGTTAACTGTGCTCTCTGAGTGTTGTGGAATTCTTTTCCCCGTAAACATCATGCTTTCAACAGTAAGTCCCAGGAGTCTCTTATTTCCTGTGCAATGACCCTGGCTTCGAGCTGAAATGATAAACTCCCTTTATAAGTGTTTTTTTTTCTAATTCACATCCTTTGTCAAAGCTTGTGTACACTTTCTTTCAGAATTGCATGTAAGACTCATTTAGACCTGTTATGTCCTGGAGTCATATCAAGGGCACTCGGGGTTGTGTTTTATTGGAATCATCTGGGGAGGTTAAAAACACTAATATTTGGATGCCCTCACTGCAGCTTATGATTTCTAAAGATGGGAGTGAATATGAGGTGTTTATAAAGCCTCAGAGAAGCCTCAGACAAGTCTCAGATGTGCTGCTTAAAAAGCTCAAGCTCCATCCTCTGGACACCGAGAAATGAGTTTACGGGAGCAGTCAGCAGGTGACTCTCTTCTGACCTCATCTGGGAACCCATTACCTCTCAACAGCATGCATCGCCTCATCATTACTAGAGCTGCTCTTTTTTTTTTAATTTTATTGAGTTTATTGGTACATTTTAGGGATACAGTACAGTTACATTCATTGTTGGGATCATGTACCTTTACATGGCAAGTCTTGATTCTCATTTTTTCCCCTTACCTCTGCCCTCCCTTCACCCCCTCCTCCCCTCCCCATCTACAAACACTTTATTTTCATCTTTTCATTCTCTCACATTTTTTTCTTTTCCCTTTTTGTTCTTCCCCTACGCATCACACCTTCCCTACACCTTTAGCTCCTTTCTTCAAATTTCTAAATGTCAGTAATCTTATTAGAATCTTATGCATTGTTGCAGAATATTCACACCAGGGAAACTATTTGGTATTTACACATGTGTGACTTATTTATTTCACTTAGGAGTATATCTTCAATATGTATCCATTTTCCTATGAATGAATCTATTCTCTCGCTCTTTATGGCTGAGTAATATTCCATTTTATAGAAAAACCACAACTTCTTTATCCAGTTTCCAACGGATGGGCAAATAGGTTGTTTCCAAGATTTAGCTATTACAAACTGTGCCGCTATAAACATGGGTGCACATACTTCTCTGTGATATGATTCTTTTAGTTCTCTTGGAAGGATACCCAGCAGAGGGATGGCTGGGTCAAATGGAACCTCCAGTCCAAGCTCTTTGAGGTATCTCCATAAAGGAGTCTTTCACCTCCGTTCTGCCCTTCGAATATTCACCTTTTGCAGTTGACTGGGGATTCTTGTTGTTCCCATTCCGTGTTGCACTTGGTGCTGTGTCTAAACCACTATCAATCAGTAACTTTCACTACATTAGAAATTCATGATATTCCAGTATTCCTTTCACGTTCCAAGCCCTCTGTTTTAGAGTCTCCCTTTTGTAACTATCTCTGTGGTCACATGGCTCATTTTTGCTTCTATTTTGCAGTGACTATTCAACCTGTCCACATTCAATTTTCTACACACACACACACGCGCGCGCACACACACACACACACACACACACACACACACACAAGATTCTTGAAGAAAATGTAATACATCATAACATGGGAAAAAGTCATGTTGCCTACTGTCCATAATTGAAATATTTCAAAATGTGGGCAAGATAATAAAGCTGGTTTTAAGTACACGGTTGTGTTCAGATGTCTAGCTGAAGAGTAACTGATCTCATGTTTTTAGTTGCACTTTGGCTGTAGTGTGAATGAGATTATCGTCAACATCGCATTGTTAGTAAGTTGTTTTGCTTCTTTTACTTTACCCTAAGAGCGCCAAGGTCCATGCTATCAGCCAAAGTTAGACTTTTTTTTCCACCTAATTCATAGCCAAAGTCCTCGATAACTGTGACAATAATGTTATGTTCTGATGTCACATAGTGGACACTCCTTGCATGGAAAATTTTGTTTTTTCCTCTTTTATTCGATGATTTAGAGGAATTTTATGATGTATTAGCACTGTCCATGGTAAAAGGTGGTAAAGTTCATAACAGCCATCTCAAAGTGATGTAACCCTCGACTAAGACAGGTATCACATAGAAGCTGACAACCACATAATAATCTCAATAGACACAAAGAAAGACTTTGACAAAATTCAAAAACTTTTCATGATAAAAATAAAAACTAGACTGAAACATATATGGAAGGACCTTACCTCAAACACGGGACTTAGGATAAATGCCACTTACAAACTCTGCCAACAAAATAATTAATAGAGAAAAACTAAATGCATTTCCTTTATAATCACAAAAATGACAGTGGTGTCCACTGCCCTGTCTCATGATTAATATAGTGTTTAAAACTTTACCCAGAGCAGTCAGGCAAGAGAAAAAAATGAAAAGGATATGGATTGGCCAAGAAAAAGTTTTCGTTGTCTTCAAAAGACATTACTGTCTATATACATACCTTGTACTCAAATCAAATGGGTCAAATATTTAGATATGAAAACAGAAACCCTGAATTAGCTGAAAGATAAAACAGGTAAAAAAGTCTTAAATATATTGGCCACAGAATCTCAATTACACAATAACCAAATGTTTATATCCAACTAAAAAGTTTCTGCACAGCAAAGAAAGTAATCAACAGGATAGAGAGACAACCTACAGAATAGGAAAAAAAATTACAGCTACTTCCCAGAGGACTAAAATCTAGAATGTATAACAGTTTAACATATCAGACCCACAAGCTAAAAGACCAGATTAAAAATGGGCAATTGAAACAGTCATCTCAAAAGAAGAAATAAAAGTGATCAATAAATGTATGAAAAAAAGTGTTCAGCATTTTTGGTCATTAGAGAAAGGTAAATCAAAACAGCACTAAGATTTCATTCATCTCTGTCCAGTAAGATGGCTATTATCAACGACTCAAAAAACAAAATAATAACAACAAATCCTAGAGAGATATTGGGGGAAATGTGATGCTTCTCTTTTTCAGTGGGAACATAAATATTCCTACAAATGACAGGTTTATCACTCTTTATGTCACAGTACTAGTGCGTTCTATATATAGGACACAGTTCATTTACCCATTCATCTGTCAATTAACATATAGTCAGCTTCTAAAATTTCACTCTTATGAAATGTGTTGCTACAAACGTACCACTGTAATATGACATCTTTAGCTCTTAGGGAAGATAGCCAGAAAGATATAGACGGCTCAGATGGAATTTCTATTTTCAGCTTTTTGAAACTTCTTCATACTGATTTCCTTAGTAGTTCTATGAGTTTATATTCCCACCATCAATGCAAGCCTTCCAGGCTTACCAATCTTTATTGTTTTTGAGTTCTTGATGTTAGCAATTCTTACTGGCGTAAGATGGAGTCTTGGTGCTGTTTTCATTGCTATGTCCCTAAAGAACAATGATAAAAACACTTTTTCATGTACTTATTGGCCATTAGAATTTTTTGATAAGGGTTTATTCATTCCCATTGCCTCCTTTTTATTGGATCTTTTATTTAGACAGATTTAATTTGTATGAGGAGATATAATTAGGGCCACTGAAATGTATAGTAATATGGCTGAAGTTGTAATTTTTTGTTGTGTGTATATGATTACAAAAATGAAAAAAGGCAGAAATAGAAGTAGAAAACATATATAAATAAATGACAGAATTAATTAGGATACCCCAGTTTCACCTGAGTAGAGTAAGCACCCAAAATTTCTTGGGGACAATTATTTTCCTTTTGTCTCTTACATCAGTGTTAGGAAGTCCTTAGAGACTGGGGTGGCATGGACCAATTGACTATAAGCTCTGTGCATCGAACCTCCAAAGTCTTAGAGTTGCCAATATTCAGTTTGCACCCCCAGGACCTTCAGTTCGATGACTCCAGTCCAGTGACCTTCACACCTGTGTCCCAGGCTCCGTGGTCGTCGGTGTCAGCAAGCTCCTATCTGGCTTTGCATTCATCTCAGTCCCGAGGACAGAGTCTGAGGCTTCAACCGACAGCAGACGTAAGAGGCCCTTTGGGTCTGCTCCCCTGGACTATGACCCAGCAGAGAAACAGCATCACCCTGTAAGCGCAAAGGGACTTCATGGATAAAGAAAGCATCCATGAACTATGGCTTCCTCACCGTAAGGACAAACGTGATAGTTTGGGTAGCCAAATGGGAAGGTGTAATTATGAAAAACATTTATTATGAGGAATGGAAGTTGTATGCTTTTGGTATGAATGGGAAAACAGAATTATTATTTCAAATTATCCTTAGATGCACCTTGTTACTATTTCTTGCTGGTGTCTCGCTCAAAGCAGCAGAAAATGCATTCTGCAGTGTCTCCTAAGCACTACAAAAGGGTGGTGAATGTTATGGTTAGGCTGTAGAGGAGGACCGTGAGCATAACCAGGAACTCCTTCTGAGAGAATCCTGCACTCTGGGTACTGACGAAGAGTTCTATGTGGCCTATTTCCTTTCACGGATATTTGTCTTGCTGTAATTATAGGTGCCTACCTTGTCATCCCTTACAGTACATCGGAGAGGCTGTTATTTTAATGAAATCAGCAGAGGGATATTAGGTAGAAAAATGTTAAGACACATTTCAACAGGGCTGTCAGATTACAGGCATCCAAAAGGGGAACGGGGAACAAATAAGAACCAAGATATATCACAAAAAGGTACAAGATCCCAAGGATGAATGTGACTACATTGTATACATAAAATGTACTACTAAGGAGAAAAAGGAGGTACTCATCCTGGCAGGTTGTCCCCTTAATGACCCAAGCAGCCATGTCCTTCTCTGTCCCTCCTGGAAGCCCTCTTTCACCTTGACCTTCTTTGGAGGTTCAGAGAGCAGAGCAGTGATTCTCTGTCCCTCCTGGAAGCCCTCTTTCACCTTGACCTTCTTTGGAGGTTCAGAGAGCAGAGCAGTGGGAGGCACCAGTTGTATCCAACATAGGAAAAGCACTTGAGGGTCACTGATACAGATCACAGAGATGGGTACTTCATAATTTAATGTTTAGCCTTTTCAACCTCATGTATATTTCTCAGAGCAGACCAGGTTTTTAATATCTCTAAGATAGACTTTTACTTAATGTTAATCTATAATCGCAACAGCATCACTCGGGAGACTATGCATGGCTCAGCTCCATACGAGATAAATACGTCTAACATCAGGGCATTCATTACCATGAATGATAAGCATCATCTTCACACCCATTTTCTCCTGTGACCTGAAATTACTCTTTTTCTATTTCTGTAGCAGGTCATTATAATTATGCGCCTATACTCGGAGAGGAGTGATGTGCTGTCCTGCACACCTGTCTCCCTGCAGCTCACGCCTTGCTTGGCACAAAGGAGGCAGCAACTAAAACCCTGCTAGACACTGAATAGATTCCTCCTTGAGTCACGAGAAATGTCTTTACTCAGCATGACGTAAGCAAGCTTGGCGGGCTCCGGTCAGAACCCATTCCTTTCTGGGCTGTCCCATAGGTAAAGAGAGGAGATAAAATAGCTTTTCAAGACATATCACGTAAAGGTACGGATCCCCACTGATGAATGGCGTCATACTGTATACCTGAAATAACCCATTCCTTTCTGGGCTGTCCCATAGGTAAAGAGAGGAGATAAAATAGCTCTGTGAAGACATATCACGTAAAGGTACGGATCCCCACTGATGAATGGCGTCATACTGTATACCTGAAATGTGCCAATAAACTTAATTGGAAAACAGAGATAAAATAGCTTTGCTTTGTGTCTGCCTCATCGGCACAAGGGCCCTGTCACCCGTTGGACTGTGTAATGGATGCGTCTTTTACCCAAAACAGTGGCAAAGAGATCCATGAGTTAGAAAGCAAATGGTAGTGAGCGGGTGAGCGTACGCCTCTGGCTGAGATGAGGGCTGCAGCTTTCCATCATTCCGGGACCCAGGGACACCGGAACACAGAGCACCGTGCTTCTCAGTATGTGCCCACTTGCATGATAGAATGCTTATTTTAAGACTGGAAACTCACAGTGACTGTGTACTCAGATCCAAACTCCCTCAAATGGCCACACACGTGGAGATGAGGGGCATCCTCCTCATTTTCACCAAGCAGTATGAGAACAGAGGAGAGGAGAGATTCACACACATCTGCACACGGCAGCAGTCTGCGGCCCAGGACTAACGTTCATTTCCCAGTTCCCTTTCCGAGAAAGAGCCTCCCCCACTGCAGTGAAATCTAAATGCTCTTCCCAGTCAGGTGATGAAATTTCTTTGAGTCTTTTCATAGAGATCATGATGGGACAGACTGTGGGGGTATTTTGAAGGGATTTCTCAAGAATAAAATGATGGAAGTGACCATGAATGACTTTCGGTAGGGGTAATGTATAAAAATTTACATATAATATTTATTAGACATCAGAGAAGTATCTCACACTAATGTATTTTGCACAGGTTCCCACTTTTGCGACAGAGGCACAAGAATTTTGAAGACTGGCACAATAATAAACTTAGATGTTAAGTGAAGGTTCTCCTTATAATCATTTGCATTAGTTAAAGGAAACTTAAAACCACTTGTGTACGTAGCCCACTCTCAGGGAAAACAGCTTTGTGTTGTACACAACTTACCTAAGTTTTAGGTAATTTTTCAGTAAATTTTTAAGAACACTTTGGATTCATAAATCAATTTTCACTTGAAAATGTAACAGAAAAATTGATGCATGAAATTCATAACAGATTCCTCTGGGAATAGGTCAACAAGAGGATGGAATTACAGAGACACCAACAATTTAAATTTCATATGAAACGGTTCAGGTCTCTAAAAATATTAGTTGTGATGTAAACATTTTAAATGTGTATAAGCTATATTATGTGGAGACCTAATATCTAGTGAGAATTTTATGAATTCAAGGAAATATTCTAAGACAACAGTTATCAACTCTGATGTGAGCAAAGAACCATAAAACTCAAAATAGTGGCAATGTTATTAAATTTATTAGTCTGAGTCTAGGTTGTCTGGATATTTTTAAATATCTATCTATCTATCTATCTATCCATCTATAAGTAGGTGACAATCACCAGTGATAAAAATTACTTTTAAACACTTTCATACAACAACTGTATTAGGCAATTGTTGTACTCAATTTATAGATGAACGGAATTATGTTATTTATAGGTTTACACCATTTCATGTACTTCTTGTTCTACATGAATTTTCAAGTGTGTTAACATTATTTCATATACTTCTTTATCCAGTCTCCCATTGATGGGCATTTGGGCTGCTTCCAAATTTTAGCTATTACAAATCATGCTGCTATGAACATGGGTGCACATATATCACTGTGGTATGATTCTTTTAATTCTTTAGGGGAGACACCCAGCAAGGGAATAGTTATTTTGCATTTTTCTCAAATGCATTATAGTGTGGCCTGCCCAAAAAAGTGTTCAAATTTCAGTAGCTAACATAAGAAAAATTATAATCATGGACCAGAAAATATTGCTATGGAAAAATCTGTCAATTAGAATTAGAAAGCCTTGAAATCAGCCAGGGCCTTTGGACTTTCCTGGTTTCTCAGGGTTTCCCCTGGACATAGAGGGTTCAGTATCATAAAAACAATGATGCATGCTACTCCAGAATACAGAGTGTAAGAAAGAGCAAATAGCTGTCTTAGTTACATTGCATGGAGTGATTAAAACAAACCAGTATAAAATTTAAAATATAAAAGGCCAGTCCTTCTCATCCCTTGTTATTTTTAATCATTGACAGGTACAGTATGCACTAAGGCCACAATCCCTGTTATTGTGTCATTAGATTATATACGCACATTTGCACTTGCTTTATACTGCTTTATATAAATTTTAAACAAGTATAGGAGTTACGTATTAAATAATTATACATAACAACATCTATGTGACTCTTACATCTTTGACAAAATGGAAGTAAGAAAATCCCCAAAATGATGAAAAATTTCTGGGAGAGAACTGGCTGGACACTATATATTTTGATTATTAACATTTAACTTTAATGTTTATATAATGCAGTCCTAGACAGTACACTAATTATAAGCATCATAATTCAAGAGAATTTGTACCATCTTCTGAGAATAAAATAAGCTATATTAAATGCTTGTTATTTCTTTTCCAATAGAGTCATATATTATTTTTTTGAAAAGAGTTGGCTATATCTTACTGGAGTCATAGTCTTTTGAATTCAAATGTTCTAACTTTGCCACTACAGTGTCTGTAAATTAGGAGTGCACAGGACATGGGGAACAAATAACCTGATTTTAAGAAGAGCTCCTGAGGACTGGGTTTATCACTATGGATCACTATTATTGAGGATTATGGACTTCATGTGGGAATATTTTGCTTAGGAATATTTAATTCCTATCTTATGGAAAGTTTTCTGCACTATTTATTGTTTTCATTTTTATCTACTGAATTTTCTTTTTGAAAAGGTGGCCAAGCACTATTGAAACAAATAACCTCACATGTGTCTCAGAATTCCATCTCATGGGCTTCTCAGAGGATCCAGAACTACAGCCCGTCCTCTTTGGGCTCTTCCTGTCCACGTACCTGGTCGCAATACTGGGGAATCTAGTCATCATCCTGGCCGTCAGCTCTGACTCCCACCTCCACACCCCCATGTACTTCTTCCTCTCCAACCTGGCCATCGTTGACATGTGTTTCAGCTCTACCATGGTCCCAAAGATGATTGTGAACATCTCAGCTCAGAGCAGAGTCATCTCTTATGCGGGCTGCCTGACACAGATGTCTCTTTTCATCCTTTTTGCAAGTATGGATGACGCACTCCTGACGGTGATGGCCTATGACCGCTTTGTGGCCATCTGCCACCCCCTGCACTATGCAGCCATTATGAGTCCTAGCCTCTGTGTCTTGTTACTTTTGTTTTCTGTCTTTGTCAGCCTTTTGGCTTCCCAGCTGCACAATTTAGTTGCCTTGCAATTTACCTGCTTCAGGGATGTGGAAATTGCTAATTTCTTCTGTCATCCTTCTCAAGTCTTTAACCTTTCATGTTCTGATACCTTATTCAAAACCATGGTCGCATATTTTGTTGGAGCCATATTTGGCATTATTCCCATGTCGTTGATCCTTTCTTCTTACTATAAAATTGTTTCCTCCATTCTCAAAATCCCTTCATCAGGTGGAAGGTATAAAGCTTTTTCTACCTGTAGTTCTCACCTGTCAGTTGTTTGCTTATTTTACGGGAGTGGCATTGGAGTGTACCTTGGTTCAGCTGTGTCGTATTCTCCCAGGAAGGGCATGGTGGCCTCACTGATGTACACTGTGGTCACCCCGATGCTGAATCCCTTCATTTACAGCCTGAGGAACAGGGACATCAGCAGCACCTTGAAGAGGCTGCACACTTGGCGAATCTAATCCCCGGATGTTTCAGGTCCACTTGGAATATAGCTGAACTGAACACATAAAACTGAATGTAAATATTGCCTGCTTGGTATATTACTTCTTAAGTTTGCTTTTATAAATTCTTTGACTCTATATAGTGTTTCACATATGACTTGTGGGTGATGGGGAGAATGCGGAATTTATGTTTTTAATATAGTGCAGTATTCATTTGGGAAGTGATGAAATTTTCTATAGATGGATGAGAGTGACAGAGGCACACAAAGAGCATTTTTGGGCAATATTTCAAAGTAGTACATTTACTTATATGTACCTTAGCTCAGTGAAAATGCAAATTAAAATATGAGGATTTTTTGTTTGTTTGTAAAGTTTTACTAAACATTTCAAACAGCTGTGCAATGCACACAGAAGAAACAAAAGCTCTAGGACAGCAGTGCAGATATTTCACAATGGTGGCCTTGCAGTTACATTACCCGGATGGTTACTCCTGTTCTGTCCTCTGCTGGCCTGCCTTCCTCCTCCTTAGGCAGGGTGGAGGGACAGTTCCCGCTGGAAGGAAAATCACGTGCTCTCCAATGGGCAGGGTCTAGGAGAAAGTCTTTGCCAACACTCATCACTGAAATGCAGAGGGAGAAAAAGCAAATGACAGCCACAAAGACTTCCTGTGTATTCCTCACAAGGTGCAGTCCCCGTGTGCAGTGATTAATAAGCTCCTACCAGGAGGAGGAAGGCCGCTGCTCCCTGTGTCTCTTCTGAATCACGTTGGAGTCCAGTGTTCTGGTCACTCTGCAATCCCCATGCTTAATGAAAACTGCAGTGCCACCTACTACAAGTGGCTACTACTAAAACTCAAAAGCAGAAAACTCCTTAAAGCTTTCTTTGAAAGGAAATAGACACATGGCCAGGTATGGTGCCACACGCCTGTAATCCCAGCACTTTGGAGGCTGAGACAGGAGGATCACTTCGAGTTCAATGTGAGTCAGGTCTCCATAGTGAGTTCAAGGACAACATGAACCACATAGCAAGACCCAGTCTCAAAAAAACAAAACAAAACAACAATGAAAATATATATATATATATATATATACATACATACATACATATACACAAACGCACACACACATATATGGGGCACATTTTCCATTCACTTGGCTGAGGACTACTAGGTCTGTGTGAAAATATCATACCTCCATCCTGCAGAGAATGCACAGGAAACCCAAGAGGTCCCCCCTCAGAACAACTGAGAAATGGGGCTGGCTGGAAGGCATGAACTCAGACACCCAGGTAAAAGGGTAATGTCTATCTGATGCTTCTTTTGAAAAGGAGGTTGAGAAAATACTGGAGGTTTGTGGACAGCAGTCCTTATAGATAGATAGATAGATAGATAGATAGATAGATAGATAGATAGATAGATAGACAGACATTCTGGGAAGGAGACAGATCCTCACAAGGAGGGTCCACAGAAGTGTGGTGAGGTATGGTAATTTCAATTCTTGTATCAGGAATGACGGGTGAGAAAATCTGTTAACTAGGGATGAAATTGTCAGGGCAAAAGCTTGGACTTTATAACTCTCCCTCATGCTAAAGCCTTCCACTGTAAATAGAAATATTATGACTAGAAAAACAATTAAGGCATGCGTTATGTACCACAAACATGTACTAATAAAACATTTTTAAACCATGAAACAGTTTCAACAGGTCATTGTAGAATGCAGAATAAAGAATAGATTTTATTCCCCTTTCCCTACTGTTTTCACTGTCCCTACACCTTTAGTCCTTTTCTTCCTGGAATAAGGGAAAGGGGAAAAAATATAAGAAAATGTAAAAATGGAATTAAAGTGTTTGTAGGTGGGGAGGGGAGGAGGGGATGAAGGGAGGGTGGTAACAAGGGGAAAATATGAGAACCAAGACCTGTCATGTAAAGGTACAAGATCCCAGTAATGAATGTAACTGTACTGTATACCTAGAATGTACCAATAAATTCAACTTAAAAAAAAATAAGTGCTACTTTGTTAGGCTCTTAAACTTAAATAAAAAATAATAGATTTTAAAAGCACACATTATCACCAGACATTTTACTGCAATTCACTGAAATTGATGCAAACAAAACTGTAAAAAAATTTTAAATTACAAGGGTGTTCATTAACATTTCATTACTTTTAATATGGACCAAAAAGGAAAAGAAAACATGAAAAAAGGGCTGGGGATTTAGCTCAGTGATTCCACCTCCTGCCTTGCAAACACGAGGGCCTGAGTTCGATCCCTGGTACAAAAAAAAAAAACTTTTAATATGGACAAATACAGTGTGTTCTGTGCCATAGTTGTGATCAGTGGTATTATATAAGATTGCATATTCTACTAAAAATTCTTTATTACCATTTTGAATCCATAAAGGTCTAGGAGAAAAGTCATCATCTTCATTACTTTACCACCACTGGACACAATACTCAGCATTCACAACTTAAAGGAGGAAAGATTTATTTTGGTGTATATTCAGTCCATGGCTGGCTGGCTCCAGGGCCAGAAAAAGGATGGCAGAAGGGCCTGGCGGAGAAAAAAAAGTGCTCAAGCCAGGGAAGTCAGGAAGTAGAAAGAAAAGGGAGGATCCAGGTTAAGAACACACCCTTGGATGTTACACCACAGGAACCAGCCTCCAGCCAGGCCCCATCTCCTGACAGAAAGTCACCCACACATCCACAGGGATCCTATCACCTTCCACACACATGACACATGTAGGGGTCATTTTAGATCTAAACCATAGCAATTATCACATCAGTATATTTTAAAAGGTAAAGAGGTATTTGGGTGACCAATCGTTGCCCACAAAGGAAAGAATTTGGAAAACTCCAAAATGTTGAAACACTCCTGAAGATGACTCTACATCACAATACTTTTATTATAAACCATCAGCTTTATTGATTATACACATTAAGCAGTCCTGTTTCCTACTGAATCTTCAAAAATATTTGAAGTTAAAGAAATTTGTACCATATTCTTGAAATAAGAAATCTTTCAATGCTTCTCATTATTTTGTAACAAGAAGCACTTTCTTTTTAAAGAATAAAGGATATTTCTTATTCTCTATTGTGTTTCAAGAATGGGCTATATTTACTGTGTTTGTGGATTTCTTCTTGCTAATGTTCTTCAGCATTTAATTGTTCTATGAAGTTTCTCCACTGCAGGTGTGTGAAGAAAGAGCTCAATAATTCAAAGTAATTCTTTCTGCAAAGCCTAAGGACAGAGTCCAAATCACCTAAATTAAATAATTGCAGGGTTAAGTATTAACTCTAGACATATAAAGCTGAAAACACATAACAAGAATACAGCATGTTACTAAAATACTTTGTATATGCTAGAAGATCTCCCTATCCACCCAGACCTAGAACTACAGAACAAAAAAGAGGGGGGAAAAGGGAGGGAATTAGAAACAGATAAACATATACACAGTATCATGGAACAGCAAGGCAACATAAAACCCTCAATGGCTCCCAACTCTCCTGAGACAGATCAAGGGGTCACAAATGGACAGAAAAGCAAGTAACAGGCGGCAGAACCCTACCAAAGTTGAAAAAAGAGGTGAAGAAACTTGGTGAGTTCAAAGAGAAAATAAACCAAAAATTTATGGAATTATCACACAAGGTGCTCAATGCAGATATGGGAGAAACAAAAAAATGGAAGTTATAGAATCAGATTAAAAATTGAGATCAAACAAAGAAATATAAGCCAGCTACATCAGCAATGAAAGTATAAACTGCTTCCGTATGTAGATGGCATGATTTCATAGTAGAAAAGTCAAAGACCTAACAAAAAACCCTGAGAGAAATAATGGAAGAATTCAGTATAGTTACAAAATACAAAACTAACACCCACATATTTTAGGTTTTTCTATATACCAACAAGGAAGTAGATGAAAGAAAGAAGGAAAACTTCCATTTACCATATCCTAAAAAATGCAAAGGGTTTGTAAGCTCTAAATCTGATATGGAGTTTACATCCAAAGCATATTAAAAACTGAAGCAACAACTAGAAAACAAATAAGCAATTTAGAAACAAAACATGACAAGTTAGACATTTCTCAAAAGAAGAAATAAAAATAAAAATAGGTAAAGTAAAAATGCCCAGTGTTGCTTCACAATCCATCAAGGAAATGAAAGCCAAACCCAATATGAGCTAGCATCTCACACCAGTTAGAATGTCTGTAATCAAAAGATGAAAGGCAGTTGTTGATAAGGATATGGAGACAGAAATCTTTGCATGTGTTTGTGTGACTACAAATTATGACAACCAATACACATAAGAAGAATAGAAGTTCCTTGTGATAGATAACTGATTCTGTCAGCTTCAGTAAGAAATTCCCAGGTAAATTGGATCATTCAAAGGAAAGCCCAGGAGCGGGACATACTAGCCTGTAATCAAAGCTCTCTAGGGCACTGAGATCTATGGATCACGAGTTTGAGAAAAGTTTAACCAATTTGGTTACCATGTCTCAAAAATGATGCTATCCTAAGCGTGCATAGGGCCCAACCAGAATCCTTGTGGGACCAAAGCACAGTGCAGAGATATAGAAGGCCACCATTCTGAACCTAGGAATTAGTGCAGTGGTGAGCAGCAGAAAGAACACCTCTCTGAGGCTTGCTGAGAACTGAAGGCCACTAGGAGAGCAAATTCGCCATATCAAAGGTGCAGCTGGCAGCATCTGTGGAAATGAGAAGACACTTAAACAAGACTCAAAGCCATACTTCCTGATCACCTAAGGCAATCCCAAGGGACAATGAGATAGAACAATCTGATTCTCAGTGAACTGCACTCCCTGAGCAGGCAATGAAAGAGGATCTGGGAAAAAATGAAGACAGAAATAATTTCTCAGATAACAGAAATTGTGTCCATAGTGAAAGACATAATTAATAATGCTAGAGCACATACAGATTTTTAAAAATAGAGGAGTTGAGGAGTATGATGGAATCTCGGCATAGGAAACAAATGGAATCCACAAAACAGATTCAAACAGATGCCCAGGAGATTAACACTGAAAGTTTACACTGCAGACTCACTGAGAGAGTGAGGGAAACAATTCCTTTCACAATAGCATCCCAAAACATGAAGTATCTAGGAATCAATATAATGAAAGAACCAAACACCTCAACACTGAAAACTACAACACTCTGAAAAAAAGAGATAGAAGAGGATATAAGAAAATGGAAAGATATCCCCTGCTCCTGAATAGGAAGAATCAACATAGTGAAAATGGCCATACTACCAAAACTGCTATACAGATTCAATGCAATGCCAATTGAAATTCCAACACTGTATTTCACAGAACTAGAAAAAAGAACCCAAAAATTCATTTGGAACCATAGGAGACCCAGAATAGCAAAAGCCATCCTAGGCAACAGAGACATGGCAGCCAGCATAACAATTCCCAATTTGAAACTATACTACAATGCCACTGCTATAAAAACAGCATGGTACTGGCAAAGAAACAGACCTGGGAATCAGTGGAACAGACTGGAAGATACAAAAACAACTCCAAATGTACTCAGCTACCTCATCTTTGACAAAGGAGCCAACCATTCTCACTGGAGGCAATATAGTCTCTTTAACAAATAGTGTTGGAAAAACTGGATTTCAATCTGCCAAAGATTAAAACTAGACCCTTATAATTCACCATGCACTAAACTAAAATCCAACTGCATTAAAGAGCTAAATATTAAAAAAGAAACACTAAACTTGCTGGAAGATAAGTTAGGCAGAACTCTTGAAGACATTGGCATAGGAAAAGACTTTATGAACAAATCCTCAGTACCACGGGAACTAGCAGATAGAATCAACAACTGGCTCTGGTGTGAAAAACTAAAATAGTACTCAAGATCCTAATGGGACAATTAGCAAATAGGAAGAAAAGGACCAAAGGTGTAGGGACAGTGAGAAGGATAGGGAAGGGGGAATAAGGGAAAAGGAAAAAAATATGATAAAATGTAAAAAATGGAATTAAAGTGTTTGAAGGGGGGGGCAAGGGGGAAAAATGAGAACCAAGACCTGGCATGTAAAGATACAAGATCCCAGTAATGAATGTAGCTGTACTGTCTACATAGAATGTACCAATAAATTAATTTTTTTAAAAAGAATCAACAACTGGGATCTCATCTTATTAAAAAGCTTCTGCACTGCAAAAGAAACCATCAACAGAACTAAGAGACAACCTACAATGTGGGGGGAAATTTTTACCAGCTGCTCCTCAGACAAAGGGCTCTTATTATTTTCAAAAATATCCATGAATGTGGTTTTTCTATAAAATGGAATACTACTCAGCCATAAATAATGAGAAATTAGACTCATTCATAGGAAAGTGGATACATATTGAGGATACACTCCTAAGTGAAATAAATAAGTCACACATGTGCGAATACCGAATAGTTTCTCTGGTGTGAAAAACGATAATAGTACATAAGATCCTAATGGGGTAATTAACAATGTGAAATAGGAAGAAAAGGGCTAAAGGTGTAGGGAATGTGGGAAGGGTAGGGGAAAGTAATAAGGGAAAAGAAAAAATATGAGAAATTGAAAAAATGGAAATAAAGTGTTTGTAAATGGAGAGGGGTGAAGGGAGAGCAGGGACAAGGGGAAAAAATGAGAACCAAGACCTGTCATGTAGAGGTACAAGATCCCAGTAATGAATGCAACTGTATACCTAGAATGTACCAATAAACTCAATAAAAAGAAAAAGATTCTAATGATGTTACCTTCATACATTAATTTTTTACTGCTTTAAAAACTCTGGGTTTTTTATATCTGATAAATTGATAATGACATGTTTGGATGCACTTTATTCATTTTAGGTGTTTGGTGTTCTGAAAGTCTCACTTACTTGTATGTTGAACTCTTTTCTCATATTTAGGAGATTTTGTTATGATTTCTATAAAAATTCTGTCTGCATTGTCTTCTAGCTTTCCTCTAACTCCAGTTAGCCTTAGCTCTGTCATCTAAGCAATTTTTTTTCAGGGATCAAACTCAGATCCGTACACTGGCAACGCAGGTGGGAGAACCACTGAGCTAGATCCCCAGCCCCTGAGCTATTTACTTTTAAATTATTTTTACTGGCATATTATATGTATACAACATAATGACATTCATCATTGGAAATTTCTACCTTCACATAAATGAACTTGGCTCTTATTTTTCCCCATACCGCTGAACTCCCTTCAACCAATCCACCCCTTGCTATTTGCACAGACTTTGTTTTTATTTTTTTCATATTCTCATATTAATTCATCCCCATATTTTGTTTCCCTACCCCTTCCAATTCTTCTTTGCACCTTTTCTTCCTATTTCTCACTATATTTTATGCTTTTTGATTCTTATTTCAACTTTCAGTTTCTCAGAGTTTTCTCAAGTTCTGTGAACTCTACTGTAGGAATTTTGATTGGGACTTCATTGAATCTGTATAGCAGTTTTGGAAGTGTGGCCATTTTCACTATATTGTTCTTGCTACTCAGGAGCAAGGGATGTCTTTGCATTTTCTGATATCATTTCAATCTTTTTTTTTCAGAGTGCTGTAGTTTTCAGAGTAGAGGTCTTTTATTTCTTTCTTTATGTTGATTCCTAGGGTTTTTTGTGTTTTTGTTTTGTTTTGCTTTGCTTTGTTTTTTTAATGCTATTGTGAAGCGAGTTGTTTCTCCAGTTCCTCTCTCAGTGAGTCTGTTGTTTGTACACAAGAAAGCTATTAATTTTTGTGTGTTGACCTTGTATGCAGGTACTTTACTGAATTTGGTTATTAAGTCTAGAAAACTTTTGGTGGAGTTCTTGGGACCTTGTATGTGTAGAGTATCTTATCATCTGCAAATAATGATAATATAACTTCATTTCCTATCTTTATTCCTTTCATATCTTTCTCTTATCTAATCACTGTGGCTAATGTTTCCAAAATTATATTGATCAGGAGTAGTAATAGTGGTCATCCATGTCTTGTTATTGATTTAAGCCTGAAGGATTTCAGTTTTTTACCTTTTAGTATGATATTGTCTATTGGTTTTTCATAAATGGCTTTTATCAGGTAGATCTAGAGACAGTCTATTACAATTTTCTATAGCGTTTTATCATGAATGCATGTTGGATATTTGTGGATGCTTTTTCTGCATCTAATCAGAAGATAGTATGGTTTTTGTCCTTGGCTGTATTGATATAGTGTATAACAATTATTGACTTGCTTATGTTGAACCATCCCTGCATCGCTGGGATGAATCCCAATTGGTCAGGGTGTATGCTCTTAATGATCTGAATCTGTTTGCCAGTATGTTATTAAGGATTCTTGCATTATGTTCATTAGTGAGATTGACCTATAGCTCTCTTTTTCAGATGGGTCTTTTTCTCTTTTGGAGATCAAGGTGATGCTTGCCTCCAAGAATGAATTTGGGAGTATTCCTTCCCTTTCAGTTTCACTAAAGGGTTTAAACAGTAGTGGCAACAATTCTTCTCTAAAAGAGCACCTGGGCTCTTCTTCATTGGTAAGTTTTTATTTTATCTCATTGACTTACCTATTTGTGACATTGGAGTATTGAGGTCCACGACCAGTAGTGCATTAGTGTTTATTTTATTTTTAATGTCCATTAATATTTGGTGCGTATATATTTCTGATTGTCATTTCTTCCTCTTGGACTTTTCCCTTTACAAGGATGTAGTGCCCATCTTTGTTCCTCTTAGTGTTGGTTTGAAATCCATTTGATCTGCACGTAGTATACTTGCTCTTGCCTCTTTTGGGGTTTCCTGTCAC
Organism: Fukomys damarensis; assembly: GCF_012274545.1. NCBI lineage: Eukaryota > Metazoa > Chordata > Mammalia > Rodentia > Bathyergidae > Fukomys > Fukomys damarensis. The sequence continues at coordinate 5,159,138 of NW_022900949.1, forward strand.
ATGGATTATTGTTTTCCATCCTTTAATGAATTTATTTTTGAATTAAGTGAGTTTCTTATATGTATTATGTTGCGGATCTTGCTTATTCATCCATTCAGCCATTCTATTTCTTGTGAGTGGTGAACTGAGATCATTAATATAATGGTTATAACTAATATGTATTGATTTATCCTTGTCATGACTTTTTCATTTTGTTGCATTCTCCCACTTTGCATTTAATTTCTTGTAATGCCTGAATAATTCATTCTGCTGGGGTTCCTGGGGTTGTGATCCTCATTATCTTTTCCTAGGATATTTTTTTCAGCTTTAATTGAGTTTATTGGTACATTTTAGGGATACAATACAGTTACATTCATTGTTGGGATCTTGTACCTCTACATGACAAGTCTTGATTCTCATTTTTTCCCCTTATCCCTTCCCTCCCTTCACCCCCTCCTCCCCTCCCCATTTACAAACACTTTATTTCCATCTTTTCATTATCTCACATGTTTTTCTTTTCCCTTATTACCCTTCCCCTACCCATCCCACCTTCCCAACAGCTTTAGCTCCTTTCTTCCCATTTCTAAATGTCAGTAATCTTATTAGGATCTTCTGTATTAAGTGCTGGTTTGGTGTTGATGAAGTTTCTCCGGTTCTCTTTGTCATCAATGTATCTTATTTCTCCAACAAATTTGTAAGTAATTTTTCAGGGTACATCCATCAGCGTAGGAATTTTTTTTTCAGGGTTTGAAATACTTCACTCCAGACTTTCTGCTTTGAGGGTTTTTCTTGAGAAATCTGCTCTGATTCTGATGGGCTTTCCTTTATATGTGATTTATTTCTTTTCTCTATCTGCTTGTAGAATTTTTGTTAGATTTTTTTGAATATTGACTGTTGTATGCCTACATGTAGATTTTTTTTAATCTCTCCTAGTTGGAGTCCTACATGTCACAGTTATCTGTTTGTCAAGTTCTTCTCCCCTGCTTGGGAAGTTTTCTGCCATTACTTCTGTGAACAGCATTTTTATGTCATTTGCATTCTTCTGTTTTTTCATTGACTCAAATCAGTATTATAATGTTTTTTCTTCACATTGTTTAACAGCAGCTGGATGATTTCTTATGGTCCTTTACAATTTTTAATTTTTTTCTTTTCCTGTTCAGTAATTGCAATCCTGTCCTCTATATCTGAAATTCTGTCCTCACATTGGCTCATTCTTCTGCATAAACTATCAATGGACTGTGTAATCTCCTGGACATCTATTTGCATATATTTATGGATTTCTTTTTTTCCTATGCTGATATTCCATCATATTCCTCAGATCTTCTATTTTTTATCTATGTCAGCTCTACAGTTATTAATCATGTTTTTCACTATGGACACAATCTCTGTTGTTATCTGAGAAATTATTTCTGTTTTCATTTTTTCCACTTCTTTCATTGCCGGTTCAGGGAGTCCAGGTGATTAATTATCAGATTGTTCCATCTCATTTCTCTTTGGGGATGACTAAGGTGATCTGAAATTCTGGTTTTCATACTTGTTTCTGTTTTCCCCTTTCAACAAATGCATCCTGATCTACTTTTGTTGGGACAACTTTTTGCTCGTCCAGTGGTTTTCAATTCTCAGCAGGCCACTGACTACCTTTTCTCTGATGCTCATTTCTTCAGTAATTCTTGAGCTCAGAGTGGTGGCATTCTGGATCCCTGGGCTATGTTATTGTCCAGTTGTGGCTCTTTCTGGGGCCTGTGTGCACTTGAAATGGTATCTAGGTGTGCCTCTGGCTGAAGCCTTCCTTATACATAGCTGTTGTCTAGCTGTTGTCAAAGAGGGAACTTTAGCTGGGGCTGAGCACCCCAATCATTGGTGTCTCAATGGGCCTCTGGCTAGGTTCTGTGTGCACTTACCAATGGTAATGTGTTTTAATAAACACATTTTAGGAAAATACACAATTTGATATGACACCACAGACCACAAAAATGGAATGGTGCAGAATGTAAATTTCCATATTAAAAATAATGAAATACATTTCTCATACAAAGAAGTGAAAGCAGCAAGAAAATATATGAAAAAATGTTCCACATCACTGGTCATTCGAGAGATGCAGATGAAAACAACACTGAGATTCCACCTCACCCCACAAAGAATGGCTGCTATCAAGAAATCACACAATAACAAATGTTGGCGGGGTTGTGGGGAGAAAGGAACCCTCCTCCATTGTTGGTGGGAGTGCAGACTAGTGCAACCACTATGGAAATCAATATGGAGATACCTCAAAGAGCTTGGACTGGAGGTTCCATTTGACCCAGCCATCCCTCTGTTGGGTATCTTTCCAAGAGAACTAAAAGAATCATATCACAGAGAAGTATGTGCACCCATGTTTATAGCGGCACAGTTTGTAATAGCTAAATCTTGGAAACAACCTATTTGCCCATCCGTTGGAAACTGGATAAAGAAGTTGTGGTTTTTCTATAAAATGGAATATTACTCAGCCATAAAGAGTGAGAAAATAGATTCATTCATAGGAAAATGGATACATATTGAAGATATACTCCTAAGTGAAATAAATAAGTCCCACATGTGTAAATACCAAATAGTTTCCCTGGTGTGAATATTCTGCAACAATGCATAAGATTCTAATAAGATTACTGACATTTAGAAATGGGAGGAAAGGAGCTAAAGGTGTAGGGAAGGTGTGATACGTAGGGGAAGAACAAAAAGGGAAAAGAAAAAAATGTGAGAGAATGAAAAGATGAAAATAAAGTGTTTGTAGATGGGGAGGGGAGGAGGGGGTGAAGGGAGGGCAGAGGTAAGGGGAAAAAAATGATAATCAAGACTTGCCATGTAAAGGTACATGATCCCAACAATGAATGTAACTGTACTGTATCCCTAAATGTACCAATAAACTCAATAAAAAAAATAATAATAATGAAATATTAATAAACAACTTTGTAATTTTTTCATTAATACAAGTTTGCATCAATGTCAGTGAATAGTAGTAAAATATCTGGTGACAATGTGGGGTATTTAAATTTTTATTCCTAATTCTGTATTCTACAGTGACCTGCTGAAAGTATTTCATTGTTTTTAATTTTTATTAGTACATGTTTATAATACATTATGAATACATTCAATATTTTTCCAATAATAATATTTATATTTGCTGTTAAAATCTTAACCATAGGGGCAGTTATAAAGCCCAGTTTTTTGTCCCAAGATGTTTATTCCTAGTTAACAGATTTTTTCCACCCATCTTTCCTGATACACAAATTGAAATTGTCACAGCTCACCCACATAAAGGATACTCAGGTCCATTGTTTTGTTAGTTCTCATGATGATTTTAATTAGGAGACCTTGAAAAATATGATGGTATTTAGAAAAAATGGTAAGGTAGTTAGCAACAACAAATCAGCCTCTCCAAAATAAAGAATCCAGATATTGGAAAATAACAACTTGAGAAATAAAAGAAAGGGAAATGGATCCCTGAAACCCAGGAAAAATATGACAGGAATATTTGAGCCCTCGGAGAATTTAAAGAGTCAAAGCATAATGTGGAAAAATGAAGGGGCAATCTACTTTCTCCCTGGCTTTCTGCCTGGCTTGTAGGTCACAAGAAAGGAGAAACAAATCACAAGAAAGTAGACACGGTGAAAATGGGATACTCCAGAGGCCTTCAAGGAGAAATTCAGCAGTGGAAGGACCAGCAAATGCTGTCTTCTGCAAGAGCTGATGAGTGACTCTAGTCCAGTGCTCACATTCCACTACAGAGAATGGATGGATGCCATTCCAGGGAGGGGTCAACTGAACCTGGGACACACAGCAGTCACTAGTTGGCTTCATCTCAGGGCTTACCATATTAAGCTTCCATGGTGAATGGGTGAGGGACAGCCACAGAGACATCCATGGTCAAGGAGCCACAGTCAAGCAGGTAAGAGAACTCTTGAAGGATTTAAACTGAAAGACCCAGGTTCCACCCTGACAGCCAGAGGCTTTGGATCTGAACGTAGCAAAATTGGCATCCCCACCTTAATCCTAATCTCTTGTACTATTCACTTAGGAAAATTCTTTGCTAAAAATATTCCTCATCTTTGGTGACAGCAATAGCGGCAGGGGCAGCAACACCATGGCAAGGCTGGCAGAATCTTTGCTGCCTAGGTGATCCCACACCGACAGCCAGAGAGCACAGTGGCTCAGCTTCTGGAGAGAGGGTTGAAGAAAGCAGAAAGGAGCCACCTCCACCCACTGGCTGCCATTTAGGTCTGTCCCGACAGAGATGTCTCGCAGGCTTGGTGAAGGTGTTGTGCAGAGGATGTCGTATATTACCTCTGGTGGCCACTGCCTGTCCGCCCCATCCTCAAGCCGCTCAACCCTGCCACGTGATGCAGGCATTCCATGCTTATGGACTGAACCTGCTCAGATTTCTCCAGAGCCTTGCACAATCTGTGACTTGGTTTTCTGGGCAGCCCTGTTCCTCCTCTGTTACGGCTGCTGAGGGATACTTTCCTGTACCACTACGAGGATTCCCTGCTTGCAGGTTCAGCACACCACCCTGTTGTTGTGGGCACCTAATGGTCATCCTGTTAGTTTTCCAAAGAAGCAGAAGATGGGAAGGTAGGTGTTGACATAGGTCATGAAGCATTGGAGTTTCAAACCCTGCAGGCCTGTGGGTATCACATTCTTGATGGCTTCTTTTTGGCCTGTGATGTTTTATTCTTGTAATAGGATTAATGGCACTGGCCAGTGCTTTTATTATAGAGCTCTCTATTTGAGGGCGGTCTTATGATCATGTGTGTTCTGTCCCCATCTGGGTCCCAGTGGGCAGGATGATCAGCCCCTTGACTCTTTACTACAAGAAGTCTACACACATCCAGGTCAAAACCCTGGGTTGCCCCCGGCAGATAAAATGTCAGTCTCGCTGTCACCTCTGTGACTCCTCCTTCTCAAAATCTCCCTCTTTCCCAGAAAGTTGCTGACTTCTCAGTTCCTATCCTGGTTTCGCTTTAGTTTGCTGCTACTCCTTTCCATTTGGGGGGAGCACCTGTCCATGTCAGATCTTGTTTTTGCACTTATCTCAAAGTTGAAGAGATGGCTGATGCCCAAGAGACTTGCTTCTTCATCCTTCCCTGTTCAGCAGGTTAGATACATTGTCCACAAGCTTCCAGTTTTCTCTCCATGTCATTTTTTAAATTAAGTTTATTGGTGGATTTTAGGTAAACAACACATTTACATTCATTATTGGGATCTTGTACCTGTTTCTTGGTTCTTATTTTCCCCATTCCCCTGCCCTCCCTTCACCCTTCCCTATTTACAAAGACTTCATTTCCGTTTTTTCCTTTTTTTCTGTATCTTTTCTTTTCCTTTATTTCCTTTCCCCTACTCTTCTTTGCTTTGAAAAGAAGCATCAGATAGATGTTGCCCTTTTCCCTGAGTGCCTGGGCTCAGGCTTTCCAGCCCAGCCGAGATCCTTTTTCCTTTCTCCTGCTTTTCTCAGCTGTCCAGGGAGGGGGACCACCTTGTGTTTCTATTGCATTCTCTGCAGGATGGAGGTATGATGTACTCAGGTAGACCTAGCAGCCCTCAGCCAAGTGAATGGAAAATATGCCTTACAAGTGTGTCTGTATGAATGTGTATATAAATAAGTGTAAATATTGGGGGTTTTTTTGTGGGGGAGACAGGGCCTCTATAGTTCAGGATGGCCTTGAACTCACTATGGAGATTGGGCTGGCCTTAAACTCAAAGTGATCCTCCTGCCTCAGCTTCCTCAACGCTGAGATTACAGGAGTGTGGCACCACACCCAACCATATATACATATTTCTTTTAAAGAAGATTTACAAAACATGTTCTTATTTTGAGGTTTAGCAGTAGGTGCCCGCAGTAAGTGCTGCTGCAGCTTTTATTTAGTATGGGGACTGCAGAGCAACCAGCCCTGGCCTCCAAAGTGGCTCAGAAAAGACCCAAAAAGCAGTGGCCATTGTCCTCTTGCGAGGAGCTTCTTCATTGTTCCACATGGAGACTGTGCCTTGTGAAGAATACGTAGGAACACCCTGACTATCGCTTGCTTTATTTTTCTCGGCACTTCATTAACAAGGGTTGACAAACAAGACTTTCTCCTGGCCCCAGTCCACTGGAGATCAACATGATTTTCCTTCCCATCTTAACCCTCCCTCTGTCCTGCCTGAGGAGGAGGGCAGCAGACCAGGCAGAGGATAGAAGAGGAGGCAACCATCCAGGGAATCACAAAGCCACACTTGTGAAACATCCGCACTGCCATTCTAGAGCTTTTATTTCTTTTTTTATTGAGTTTATTGGTACAATCTAGGTCTACAGTGCAGCTAACATTCATTAATAGAGCTTTTATTTCTGATGTGTTCATTGTACAGCTGTTTGAAATGTTTAATAAGCTCTATAATTTTTTTAAACTCCTCATCTTATTGTTTCCATTTTTCACTGTGCCAAAATACATATAGATAAACCTACCACTTTAAAATAAAGTCTGGTACCGCTAAATCCAGTGCTATTTTTGTGTGACCATCACTCTCGTCCATCTACAAAGAATTCCACAACTTCCCAAATGAATTTTGCACTGCAACTAAAAACATAAATTTCACCATTCCCCAAATCAGCCCCAAGTCTTCTATGAACATTATATAAAATCAAGGATATCAAACTTCTCAGATAATCAAGCAGGCAATATTTAAATTGAGTTTTATGTGTTCAGTTCAGCTACATTCCAAATACATCTGAAACATCCAGGGATTAGATTTGCCAAGTGTGCAGCCTCCTCAAGGTGCTGCTGATCTCCCTGTTCCTCAGGCTGTAGATAAAGGGATTGAGCATCGGAGTGACAACAGTGTACATTAGTGAGGCCACCATGCCCTTCCTGGGAGAATACGACACAGCTGAACCAAGGTACACTCCAATGCTGGTTCCATAAAATAAGCAAACAACTAACACATGAGAACTACAGGTAGAAAAGGCCTTGTACCTCCCAACTGATGAAGAGATTTTGAGAATCGAGGAAACAATTTTATAGTAAGAGAAAAGGATCAACGACATGGGAATAATGCCAAATATGGCCCCAACAAAATATGTGACCATGGTTTTGAATAAGGTATCAGAACATGAAAGGTTAAAGACTTGAGAAGGATGACAGAAGAAATTAGCAATTTCCACATCTTTGAAACAGGTAAATTTCAAAGCAACTAAATCATGCAGCTGGGAGTCCAAAAGGCTGACAAAGACAGAAATAAAAATTAGTAAGACACAGAGGCGAGGGTTCATAATGGCTGCATAGTGCAGGGGGTGGCAGATGGCCACAAACCGGTCATAGGCCATCACAGTCAGAAGCATGTCATCCATACTTGCAAAAAGGAGAAAAAAAGACATTTGGGTGAGGCAGCCCTCATAGGAGATGACTCTGCTGTGAGTTATAATGTCTGCAGTCATCTTTGGAACTGTAGTAGAGGTGAAACAGATGTCCACAAAGGACAGGTTGGAGAGAAAAAAGTACATGGGGGTGTGGAGGTGGGAGTCAGAGGTGACGGCCAGGATGATGAGCAGGTTCCCGAGCACTGTGACCAGGTACATGGACAGGAACAGTCCAAAGAGGATGGACTGCAGGTCTGGGTCCTCCGAGAAGCCCAGGAGTTGGAATTCTGAGATGTATGTTAGATTATGTGTTTCCATAGTGCTTGAACACCTTTTCAAAAAATTTATTGAAAACATGAAATGAATAAACAGTGCAGAAGACTCTCTATGTGTTAGAAATCAAGCATCCCCGTGCAAAATATTGCTACATGAAGTCTTTAAAAATATCAACTCATTGTGATAAACCCAATCCTCATAGGCTCTTTCATTATTAAGGTGCTTGTTCCTCATGTCCTTCTGTGAACTCCTAATTTATAGACACTGTAGGGGCAAAGTTAGAACTTTCAAGTTCGAGTTCAGAACTCTATAACTGCAGAAATATGCAGCCAACTATTTTCAAAAAACTAATATATGACTCTATTGAAAGAAAATTAACAAGGATTTCATATAACTTATTCTCAGAAAATGTTACAAAACGTTACAAATTCCTTCACTTATGGTATCTATAATTAGTGAAATATCTAGAACTGCATTACATGAACACTCAATTAGTTAACTATTCATAGTCAAAATATGCAGTGTTGAGTCAGTTATCTCCCAGGAATTTTTCATCATTTGGGGATTTTTCTTATTTCCATCTTTCAAAGACATAAGGGCTCATACAGCTTTTGTTGTGTGTAAATTATTTAGTGTGGAATTCCTGTATGTGTCTAAAATTTGTTTAAATTTATATAAAGCAAGTAAAAGTACATGTACATAATCTGATGTCACAATAACAAGGAATATGGCCTTTGTGCATACTGTAGTTGGTGAAGGTTACAAATAATAAAGGATAAGCAGGACTGGCATTTTGCACTCTAAATTTTATACAGGTTTATTTTAATCATGCCATACAATATTGCTAAAATATCACTGTGTAAGACAGCCATTTGCTGTTTTTTATTTGACTCTATTTTTTGAGTAGCATGCACCATTGTTTTTATGATACTAAACCCTCTATGTCCAGCGGAAAGCATGAGGAAACAGGGAAGTCCCAGGAACCTGGCTGATTTCAAGCCTTGTTAATTCTAATTGACATATTTTACACATCTGTATTTCCTAGAATATGAGTAGCATTTCTGTCATTTTAGCTACTGAAATTCAAACACTTTGTTTGAATCTATAATTTATTTGAGATAAATGCAAAGTAGAAGCACATGAAATAATGTTAACACACCTGAAAACTCATTTATTAAAAAGTACATAAAATGGTGTAAACACACCTGCAAATAATGAAATTCCTCCTCTTCTGTAAAATGAATTTAACAATTACCTAAGTTAGATGATTGCTCTGTAAAAAATAATTTACATCACTAGAGATTGATATCTGCTTATATAGATAGATGGGAAGATATGTTTAAATATTCAGACAGTCTAGACTCAGATGAATAAATTTAATCATAGTACCACTATTTTGAGGTTTTTGGTTCCTTCCTTACATCAGAGTTGAGAACCACTCTCTTAAAATACATCTTTGCATCCACAAAATGCTTCATTAATATTAACTTACCACATATTAGCCTAAAAATATTTAAGAACAACTGCATCACACGTAATATTTTTAGGGCCTGAATCACGCCCTATGAAATTTGAATTTTGGGCTTTTCTAATTCCATTCTTTTGGTAACCTGTCCTCAAAGGAATCTGCTGTAAATTTCATGCATCAATTTTCCTGTTAAATTTTTCCTATGATAATTGCTTTATCCATCCACAGTTTTCTTAAAACTAACTTTAAAAGTACCTAAAACTTAAGTTAGTTGTACGCAACACAACTTATTTTCCCTGAGAGTGGCCTCATACACAAGGGGGCTCATACACAAGGGGGCTCATACACAAGTGGCTTTATTTTTCCATTAACTAATGCAAACCACGACACAAAGACCTTTTATTTAACATCTAAGTATATTATTATGACAGTCTTCAAAATTATTGTGCCTCTCTACTTGTTATGCAACTGAAAACCTATGGAAAATATATGGAAAATATATTGGTGTGAGATACTTCTTTGATTTCTAATAAATAATATGTGTAAAATTTTACATATTCCCCCTATCAAAAGTCAGTCATGACCACTTACATGCTTTTATACTTGAGAAAGCTCTTCAATATGCCCTTACTGTCTGTTCAGTTATGATCTCTTTACAATAAGACTCAAAGAAATTTCACCTCAGTGGGAGAAGCAGTTATATTTTGCTCCAGTGGAGGGGACTGTTTCTTGGGAAGGGTCGTGGAAAATGAACATTAATCCTTTGTCACTGACCTGCTACTGTATGCAGATGTGTGCAAATCTCTCTTCTTCTCTGTCCTCCTACTGCTTGGTGAAAATAAAGAGAATAACATTCATCTCTACATGTGTGGCAACTGGAAGAAGCTTGGAACTTAAGTACATAGTCATTGTGAATTTTTATTTTTAAAAAGAAGAATTCTATTCTGTGAGTGGAGATTACTGAAAAACGTAGTAAACTGTATTCAAATGGCCCTGGAGCCCAGAGTGATATGAAGCTCTAGATCTCATCTAAGCCAGAATCATACATTCACCTGCTTGCTACTATTTGTTTTTTAACTCATGAAGCTCTTTCCCATGTTTTTGAGTAACAGATGTATCCATTATACAATAAATGGATTATAGGGCCCATGTGTCAAAGATGCAGACACAAACCAAAGCTATTTTATCTTATTGCATCATCTCTGGGATGTCCCAGAAAGGAAGGGATGGGCAGATAGGAGCTCACCAAGCTTGTTTACATCACTGTGAGCAAACATTTATTGTGACTCAAGGAGGAGTTCACTCAGTGTTTAGAAGAGGCTTTTATTTCAGTGTTGAACATGGTGTGGGCTCTGGGAAGTCAGATGTAAAAGACAGCAAATTACTCTTCTCCAAATACAGTCATACAATTGTAATGACGCAAATAAAGTGATCTGCTACAGAAATAAAAAAAAAAAGAGCAATTTCAAGCCACAGGACATAATGGGTATGAAGATTATCCTTATCATTCATAGTAACAAAAACTAAACTTTATTTTGCTGATGTTAGACATATTTATCCCATATGGAGCGATATATTTATATTTTTTCCTTAGTGACATTGTTGCAATTAGACATTAACATTAAATAAAATTCTGCCTCGGATATATTAACAATCTGCCCTGCACTAAGAAATTTACATGGGGATAAAGGATTTAATATTAAATCGATCAATGCTGCCCAATGTATTAAAAATATTCATTGTTTCCCAACTCACAGAAACATTTAAGTAGAGACTCAGAGGTCTTACCCACACTGAATTTGAGGTACATTTTAGCTCTCTCGTTTAAGTGGAAATGAAATCAAGACTTAACAGAGGCCCATTTGAGACTGGGTGAAATAACTGTATTCATGGACAACAGTGTGAGAAGCTGCAGGAATATCTTGCCCTGGTGGCAGGTGAGAAATCTGTGCTGAATTATGACGTACACGGCTCTGTGATCTGTATCAGTGATCCGCAACTGCTTTTCCTGTGTTGGATACAACTGCTGCCTCCCACTGCTCTGCTCTCAGACCTAGCAGGAACCTACAAAGAAGGTCATGATGAACGGGGTGTGTCTTCCTGGAATGACAGGGAAGGACAGGGCTGCTTGGGTCATTAAGGGGAAAACCTGCCAGGATTAATTGTCCTTTGATGCTCTGTGTCTGTAATCTGACAGCCCTATTCAATGATGGCTTAACATTTTTCTACCTAACAGCCCACTGCAGATTTCCTTAAAATAGCAGGCTCTTCTATTCACTATTGGGAATAACAATATAAGCACTTATCATTATAGGAAAACAAAATCAATGAAATGAAACAGGCACAATAGAACTTATTGCTCAGTGCCTGGAGTACAGGAAGCCCTCAGAAATAGTTCCTGATGCTGTGCTCACTGTCCTTCTCCTCTACATCCTTCCCGTCACCTTCACCATCCTTTGTAATGCTTAGGAGACACTGCAGAATACATTTTCTACTGCTATTAGTGAGACACCAATGGGAAATAGAAATAAGGTGTATAGAAGCAGATTTTGAAATAGTAATGTTTTCCCACTAAAATAAAAACATACGATTTCCATTCCTCAGAACAAATATTTTTCATAATTGCACCTTCCAACCTGGCTACTCCAACTGTAACATTTGCCCTTGTGGTGAGGCAACCATACTTAAAGGATGCTTTCTATGTGCACAGGCCCCTTTGCACTTACTGGGTGATACTGTTTTTCTGCTGGGCCACAGTCAAGGGAAGCAGATCCAAAGGCCCTCTTTTGACTGATTTTTGTTGAAGACTCAGACTTTGTCCTCTGGATCAAAATTAATGCAAAGTCAGGTAGAAGCTTGCTGCCGTGGACAACCATGGGGCCTGGGACACAGGTGTGAAGATCACTGGGCTGGAGTCATCAAGCTGAAGGGGTGGTGTGCAGTCTGAATATTGACTACTATATGACTTTGGAAGTTCAATGCACAGAGCTCATAATTAGCCAAATTGGTCCATGCCACTCCAGTCTCTAAGGATTTCCTAACATTAATGGAAGAAAGAAACAAAAGGAAAATAATTGTTCCCACACACACACAACAAAAAGCTTACATTTACATCTGTGTTACTACACATTTCAATTGACTTAACTACACCCACCTTGTTTTGAAACACCAGCATCACAGAACTTTGGATCTTTTCATTTTCAACACTGAAAATGTATACTCAATTTTAAAATCTGTTTATCTGACGAGCATTGCAGTATGAAACATTATCTGAAATTAAAGCCTTGAAAGTACAATACTATTATGACCAATGAGGCTGCAATTACATGTGTGCCTCTTAGTTTGCTTTCTTTTTTCAACAGCACTCAGCTGGATGTCACAGATCCTGAGATTACACTGTGCTATTGTGAGTTCTTCCCAGGCTGCTTATAATGACCCCAGTCTTGATGATGTAGATATAGGGATTCAGCTATAGGGATATAGGGAGACTATATAATATATAGGGATATATTCAGATATAGGGAGACTACCGTGTCCACCACTGAGCCTTCTGCATTGTTTCTGGGTAAACTTGATCTAGCTGAGTCAACATAAAATAAGCAAGCATTTGACAGTTATGACCCATTAGTAAGGAAGGACTAATTAATACTTGTCAATTTGGTGATGGCATTTGGGGTTTTTTGTTTTTTTTTTTTTTGAGACACTATGTTGTTGAGACTAACCTGGAACTCACCATGTCTCCCAAACTGGTCTCAAACTCACAGTGACCCTCCTGCCTCAGCATCCCACCCCAAGTGCTGGGACTACAGGTGTGTGCCACCACATGTGATGATGATAGCATTTTTAGAGTGAAGATATAGTTTTACAGCAAGATGAAATAATCTATAAGATTGGAGAGAAAGAACATGATTTCCAGAATATAGTTCACTATGCTACTGGGGAAATTGTCAAAAAAAACAATATTAATGAGGTGGGCTGGACTCTGTAAAAAACTGAGAGTTTTCCAATCTTTTGAAGAAGGTAAAACATATGACAAGAAAACTATGTAAAGGGGATTTTAAATGGACAAGGAAATGTAAAATGAACAATTAAAGAGCCACCAAACCAGGATTTGTGATGGTTGAGTAAATAAGCACAGCTTGAAACACACAACTCCCTTGCCACAACAAGACTCCTGGAGCTCAGCCCCCTTATAGATGCTATAAGACAAAGCATTTCAATTTTTGAACTAAGATCACTAGTCAAATACCAGAAAGTATTTCAAAGCACTGGTTGACAGCCACAGTATAGTGAGGACCACCTTGAACTTTATTAATATATAGATTTAAAGGCATCAAGTAAAAATATCAATAACAATTACACAGAGAAAACAATTTAAAAACTTATACAGACTATGAAGAGACTCAGAATAGCTAAAGCAATGCTGAACAACAAAAGCAAAGCAGGAGGCAACACAGTCCTGGACTTAAAGTCATGCTACACAGGTGTAGTAATAAATACAGCATGGTATTGATACAAAAACAGACCATGGGCATCAGTGGAACAGGATAGAAAATACAGAAACAATCCCAGGCACATTCAGCTGTCCAGTATTTGAGAAAAGAGAAAAAAATGCCTTGGAGAACACAGAAACTCTTCAAGAACTGGTGCAGGGTGCATTATTTAACCACATGTACAAGAATATTCTACCTGATTCCACACTGTGTATAAAATAAAAGTGGATCAAAGACCTAGGTACAAAAACAAAAGCATTCAATCTTTGGATTATAAAATGAGTAAAATGGCCCAGTACCTTCATGGGAGAACACCAGTGAGACCAGCTGCACAGGGAGCTCGCCAGCACCCCAGGGCCTTCATTGGAGCAAACCAGTGAGGACCACCCAGCCGTGCTTGCAGCATGTCCCCACCCCCCACTCTCAGGCCTCCTGGGTGTGCCACAGCTGGATCCACTCTGTGGAGACACAGGTGGTCATAAAGGCCGTTTTACTGAGCTCCAAAAGCTAGAACGGAAGTGAACAACTGCAATAAAGGCACATCAGACCCCTGTAGCTGGTAAGTTGGAGGGATCACCACCTTCCATCAGAATGTGGAGTATCTTCAGGGGAAGGGCAGCTGGAACCTGTAGGAGAACCTTGTAGAACTCGATGCTGCAGGAGGTCAGGGAGCTCAACTTAGGCCTTGCAGGCCAAATTCAGCCTGAATCTCAGGGGTCTGTCATCAGCTAGCTGAGACTACTTGACTTAGTCCAGCATATCACTGCTCACAGTGTCTATTGTGACAGCAGAGATATACCATGAAAGAGGCTCTTGAATTTTTTTTCTTTCTTTTCTCATATTTTTAATTTTTAATTTCCAGTTTTAAAATTTATTCTTCCCATTCTGCAAATTCTTCCTTTTTGCTTTCTTCTTTTACCTGCTCATTCTCTTACTCTCTCGAGTTATTCTTCATCTCCCAATTTGTTCCTCTTCCTGCCCAAATTTGGATTTCTATTCTTTTTCTTTTCTTCTCTCTTTTCCCTTCACTCAAGGGTCATTGGTTTCAAAGGAAAGTGAGTATAATTTATGGATTCCCTGTTACGGTTAAGCTGTTCTATTCTTGTCTTGGTTATTGCACTCTGTCTTTCCCAATTGTCTTCAACAGTTTCATAGAGTTTGCATGACCATCCTGTGTCCTCTGGATTCACTATAATCCTTCTCCTATTATTCTGCCTATCTATTCTTCTCCTCCCAACCCCTTCAAAGTCCCCATCCTGAAGGGTAAAGTTGCTATATTGAAGTTTATTCACTATAAACATATTTGGGGCTGCTAAAGGGTTGTGATTGATTTAATGAGTTGTCCTTTCTGATATTATGAAAATGAGAGTGTCTATGAGTCATTAAAGACTCAAAACCTAAAGAGCAGCTATATCAGGAGATCAAAGTACTAACCTAGAAATTAAATCAAGGGGGGAGCCCAACAACAAAAATAAAAAAGAGAAAACACTTAAGCAAGGCACAAACACAGACTTCCAGTTCACCAACAGCAAATTCTAGGGGAAATAGGTGAAAAAGTCTGACAACCAACCACGAGGACACCCTAAACTCATAGCACAGGAAGTAAAAGAAAAAACAGATCAATCAGGCTCTAGAAAAATTCAAAATGGAAATAATTTCCCAGAGATGGTAAGCAGAATAAAATACAAGACTATAGATTCAAGAACAGAACCAAATAAAATAATAGATAAGCCCAGGACCACGATGGAAGCCATGAATGCCCAGTGTGGGAAAGAAGTAGCACCCATGAATGCCCAAAATACTAAAGAAATGGAATCCATGAAATAGAGTCAAACTGATATTCAGATTAAAAACTCTACTGAAAGTATTGGCAGCAGAATGAGCCAAACTGAAGACAGAATATCATATATAGAAGACAGAATGGTGGTCAGAATATACATACTTTTCAGGTGCAAGTGGTTATTCTCCAAAACAGAGCACATACTAGCTCATAGAACAGGTTTAAATAAGTTCAAAGGAATTGAAATTATCCCATGTATATTATCAGACCATAGTGCAATTAAACTGGAGATCAATGCAATCTGATGTTCTACATCTGAAATTCTGTCTTCACATTGGCTCATTCTGCCAGTGGAACTTTCAATGGAGTTTTTTTTTCAGCTTTAATTGAGTTTATTGGTACATTTTAGGGATACAGTGCAGTTACATTCATTGTTGGGATCTTGTATCTCTACATGACAAGTCTTGATTCTCATTTTTTCCCCTTACCTCTGCCCTCCCTTCACCCACTTCAATGGAGTTTTTAATCTCCTACAAACCTGTTTGCATCTTTTTTATGGATTCCATTTGTTTCTCATGTTGAGATTCCATATTTCTCAGCTTCTCTATTTTTTTTTACCTGTGTCCACTCTAGTGTTTTTTAATCATGACTTGTACAATGGGCACAATCTGTGCTGTTATCTGAGAAATTATTTTTATTTCAAATTTTCTGCTTCAGCTTTTAATGCCAGTTCAGGAAGTCCAGGTGGTTGAGTGCCATATTTTTCCATCTTTTAAGCCTTTCTGTGATTCATATATATCTATTTCTTACATTGTAACTGATATGAATTACTACCTAATAGGAACATTATTTAACTTGAGTTTATTTTTATGACAATCCTTTCAAAATTCTCTATTTCACGTAAGTCCTGCTCATTACATAATATGTGGGTGAAGGCTCATTCTTTGAGTTCTCACAATCAATGCATGGGTAATATTACTATAAACCACCTATATTTATTTCCAAATAAAAGCCAGTTATTCTCTTGTATATTGCCTTCTTAACATGTATGATCCAAATATCATTGAGATCCACATAGTAATAAATCCTCCAAGATAACTAAACAAGGCATTTTATATTGCATCGGTACTAGCTACTTTTGACTCAATTAAGAAATAATGCCTTGGGATGGAAGTCAGGAAATGAACACTTCAGTCCTGTATTTTGAGCTCCTATAGTATATAAACTGTGTGGGAATTTCTCAATCTCTCTATACAATACTGCCTAATGGAAGCAGAGAGTATAGCGCTCATCACCAGACAATGTGTGACAGTAAGTAATTTTGGAATCTAAAACATATTGCACTGTCTCATTGTTTTTAAATTAAGAATTTAGTCATTTAGGAAATAATAATTCTCCTGATGAATAAAATTACCAAATTTTTCTAGAACCTTACAATGACATGAAGGTCTAAGATTCTCTCACCCCAAACAATCAGTTTTGCTACCCTTCTCTCTTTATACTTCTTTTACTTCTTTTATGATAATGAAAATCTCCCCATGGTCTTTGGAAGGTTTAAATTTATAATGCTCTTGGTAGTACTACTTTTCCCATGTGTCCAAGAGCTAGAAACCAAAGTTGTTTTATTCCTCTCTAGTCTATGAGACATTCCTGAAAACACCAAGCTTTTGAAGTTGCAATGATAGCCAAAATTTGGGAAGAGAGGAAGGAGCCATGCAGCATTTAATGCAAATTTTTACTTTTGATGCCTTCTCTGAAACAAACACACTGTAAGCTCTGGGGAATCAGACCGAAACCCACTGCCTTTTCAAATACAGAGAAAACACATACATAATGGCAAAATTAAAATACAACATTTACAGAAATAGGAAAATAATAACTTCAGTTTATAAGATATTTTAATTGAAGATAGATTAACCTACTTGTTAATGATAACTATCTAACTTATATTTGGCCCAATTTTATACTTTTGTCACATATTAACTTCATAGAGAGAAACTTCTGCTTGTTTAATTGGTATTCGATGCTGCTGTCTAGACTAGAAACCAACTTAGATGACGATGCTGAGCCCTACAGAGTGTAAGAAGCGGTCCTAAGTTAACTTGTAAATGGAGCTGACAGCAGTGAAAAATAAACTGACAATCTCTAGGTTAAGATGCACTAATGTTTTCCATGGTTTTCCAGCCATCAAAAAAGTTTAAATACAGGTACAGAGGTTATGACATCAGATGCAGTTTTCAACTTGTTGCAGTGTCCTGAGTAAGAAGGAAATAAAAATCTGACTTTAAGTACCCTGTTCCAATTGAGTGGGATTTTTTTTATTATTGCACAGAGAGCAGAGAGGACAATGTGAAACAGGAAAAAAGAATTCTGTGATAAATTATCATGGGTTTCCTTTTTGTCGTTCCATACTTGTGACCTCAGCCATTCTTTCTATGATTGACATATCAGGTTCCATGTGCAGTTTATCCTATGAGCTACCAGGAGCCCTAAAGAGGAATACACAGTAAGAAAAGGGTTTCTCCTGGAGTGGCAGGGAAGTGAGGTGGGTTATTGAGTTGTCAAGGGGACAAACTGACAGGATTCTCCTACCCCGGTTCCCTGTATGTCTAATCAGATGGCTCCATTCAACTATGGCTTCAGTGTGCCAAGCTCAACACCAGCACACGTTGGATAAAAATGTCATGCTCATTTCTTTTCCATAAAACAAAATAATGTGGCATTTAGAATCTGTGGAAGACTATGCAGATGAATTGAAACAGTCTCCATAGAACACTTGGCACTCATAAATGTATCAATAATAATCAATGAGTGATCATTTTCATGCTCGTTTTCAGGCTCATCCTCAATGTCTCCTTCATAAACCATTTGAAATGCTCAGGAAATATTTTGGAGAAACCCATTTTCTATTGTCTGCATGGGTTGTCTTTGAAAAAAATAACTGATGTGGGAGGAAATTAGAACCTTGAATGTGGTTTCTAGAATGCCCACCACAAACATACAGGTCAATTCTACAGCCCTCATGGCTAAAATTTTGCACATACGTGTTCTCCCATTGGCTAACCAGAACTGAACTGTTGTCCTGATGATGTGTTGTCACTCAATGCGCCTAGTAGTCCTTCCTCATCTTTCATGTCTTTCGCCATTTAGTGTTTTGTGCTACTTCATTGCAGGGTCATGACGAGATGGAAAATCCAGTGTGCTTTTTCTCTGTTTTTCCCAATGAAACCCCATGCTCTGTCCTCAGAATAGACTTGCATGCAGTCTCATACAGGAGCTTTCAGGCACAAACAACCATAGGAGGAAATGACACGGGTATGGTGTCTGCAGGACTGGAGACTTCTGGAGCACAGACTGAATACTATTATATTACCTTGCAGACTCAATGCACAGAGCTCATAATGAACCAAATTTTTCCATCACAAACTACAAGTACTTTCTAATACTAATGGGAGAGGAATGGAAAATAAATCTCCACTAAATTTGGGGATTCTTCCTATAACCAGAAGGAAGCTTAATTATATATTCATTTTTGCTTGTTTCTTTCTTTCTTTTCAAGATTTATTTGGGGGTTTTTTGTTTCCATTTCTATTGTGGTAAATTTTTTAATTAAAAAACTGACAATATTCACCACTTTCAAGGGCAGATCTCAGTGGCATTAATTATATGTACACTACAGTACATGAACCCCCAAATCCACTTACAGAAATTGTTCTTCACAAACTAAAACTTTGTACTCACTAAAAGTCCAATACTTCCCATGCTCAAATACTGACTACCACTATTTTTCTATGATAAATATGTGATGAATATTTAAAATTATCTAATACAAAAACAATATTATCACAGAAGCAGTATGTACAGGTATAAATGTTTAATTTTGCTATCTTGTTTACTCTATATTTATACTGCATGCCTGAGGTCCTAAGATTAAAATTTTCTACTGTGAATCCTTCTCAAGCTACTTTTAATGTCCCTGTTCCTCAGGCTGTAGATAAATGGATTCAGCATTGGGGTAACCAATGTGTAAATGACTGAGGCCACCAAACAATTTGTGGGAGATTGAGATACAGCTGAACTGAAGTACACACCAATGGTTGTTCCATAAAATAAGCAAACAACTGACAGGTGAGACCCACAGGTGGAGAAGGCTTTACACTTCCCTCCTGGTGATGGGATTCTCAGAATGGAAGAAATAATTTTACAGTAAGATAAAAATATCCCTGAGATGGGAAAAAATCCAAATAACACACCAGCAATACACTTTAAAATGTTACTGGAGAAGTTGTCAGAACAGCCAAGATCAAGGAGTTGAGCAGGGCTATAGAAGAAATTGGAAATGACCACATCCTTGAAGTAGGTAAATTGTAAGACAATCAAATTGTGGAGCTGGCAATCCAAGAGGCTGAACAAAAAAGACAGCACAATTAAGAAGCCACAATGGCGAGGATTCATAATGACCGGACACTGCAGGGGGTGACAGATGGCCACAAACCGGTCATAGGCCATCACAGTCAGAAGCATGTCATCCATACATATAAATATAATGAAAAGATACATCTGTGTCAGGCAGCCCACATAGGAAATGACCCTGCTGTCAGTTAGGATGTCCATAATCATCTTTGGAATCATGGTAGAGGTGAAACAGATGTCGGCCAAGGACAGGTTGGAGAGGAAGAAGTACATGGGGGTGTGGAGGTGGGAGTCAGAGCTGACGGCCAGGATGATGAGCAGGTTCCCGAGCACTGTGACCAGGTACATGGACAGGAACAGCCCAAAGAGGATGGGCTGCAGGTCTGGATCCTCTGAGAAGCCCAAGAGATGGAATTCGGAGATCAGTGTTTGATTTTCTGCTTTTGTATTGCTTGAACACCTTTAGAAGAAAAGTTGGATGAAAAGATGCACATAAATAAGTACACTATATTCTGTATGCATTTTGAATTCATGTATTCAAACATAAATTATTCACACTTGGAGTCCACCTTCAGTAATATTTCTCAATTGTGACAAAACCAATTCCCTTAGGAACTTTTTCCTTATGGGTCTTTGTGTTATTAATATCCTTCCATATCATGTATTTTAGAGACACCCAACAATGTTATAGCCAAAATTATTAGCAACTAAGAAGTCTGTGATCACGGCAAAATATAATCTCCTTTTTAATTAACAATGAAGAGTAAATAATAGCCTGTCCTCTTTCAGAAAAATATTCTAATGGAAATTAAGAAGCATTCAAATTTATGTTTATCTAAACAAGGTACAATATCCCTATATTTAGAATAGTTATAACAAGTACACAAAAATTAGGACCGCATCATCTGAACACTAAACTCATGTGAGGGTTCATTGATAAATATAGGTAAGTTATCACCTATTATCACCCAGAAATTTTTCATCATTCTTGGATTCCTGTTTTCTCTCTTTCATGCAAGTGCTCACTTAAAATGTTTGTCTTTTAAGATATATTTCATATATAATTTGTACCCTTGGACTTTGTGAAAATTTTATAAACTTTGTTTTCTTGAATGCACATAATCATATTGCTTACCACAAATATGGCATTAGTGTACACTGCACAAATTAAAGGTTAAAAAGTAAGGAAACATAGCTAGGCGAGGGGCACAAGCCTGTAATCCCAGCAGTCTGGGAGGTCGAGGCAGGAGGATTGAAAGTTTGAACCCAATTTCCAGAGTACGAAGGAAAGAAAGACTTCATGTTAAGTCTCCTTTTGAGATTGAGTGAGTTGATAGTAAAGTTTCAAAAAGATATGGACAGTCTGAAGTAGATAAAATAGTGGTCTATGCTGAATTTTCAGTTCCTGGTCTTTCTGCGACCACTGGCTATGAACATGGCCATTCTCCCTGTAGTTTAAACAGTAGTTGCCACACACTAAGATATGCAAGGACCCCCACATGCAAAGAGAAGTTCACAGTGAGAAAGGGAATTCTTCCAGGAATGACAGGCCTTACAGCTAAATTTTTGCACAACTCTACACTCCCATCCAGCTGCCCAAATTGCATGATGGCCTTGATGATGGGAAAGCAATGATCCTGATAGATGATCTCTCCTCCATCCATCATTTCTCTCAGCACTTACTGGTTTCCACTACTACTCTGCTGAGTGATAACAAAAGTCTTCAGATCCAGGGCCTTGGTGCTCAGTGAAGACACAGGCTTTGTCCTCATAGCAGACAAGAATGCAGGATCAGATAGGAGTCTCCTGATCCAGAATATTATGGAGTAAGACAGAAAGGTGTGGTTCCCACTGGACTGAAGGTTTGAAGACACAGAACATTGACTTTTATATGTCCTTAAGGGTTCAAAGCACAGCGATTGTAATCAGCCAAACTGGTCCATGTTTTGCTAGTCTCTAAGGACTTCCTTATATTAATGGCAGAAGAAAAAGGAAAAATGAAGTTCATCAAGTGTTTGGGGACACTTCATCAATTCAAGAGGAAGCACATCTATACTATTAATTTCTGTTGCTTGCTTTTGTAAACATCCACCAGCTTTATTTTTTGCATTAAGTTTATTGGTACATTCAAAGCAAATAATACAGTTACATTTATCATTGGGATCTTGTACCTTTATGTGATATATCTTGGTTCTTGCTCTTTCCCCATACCCCTGTCCTCCCTTCACCCCATTCACCCTTTCCTATTTACAAAGACTTTATTTCCATTTTTTCACATTTTTCCCTTATTTCCTTTCCCCTCCCCTTCCCACTTCCCCTTTAGCCATTTTCACACTCCCAATTATACCATTTGAACCTTATTTACACTTTTAATTTTTCACACCAGATAAATTATTTGGTATTTACTCCTGCGTCCCATTTATTTCACTTAAGAGTATAGCCTCCAAGTGCATCCATTTAGCTATAAATGTTTCTAGTTTCACATTCTTTATGGCTGAATAGTATTCCATTTTATAGAAAAACCATATCTTTATCCACTGGCATTTTATTTCTACTTTTATTATGACAAAATTTAACTCCAAAAACTTAGTGTTCACCATTATTAAGTTCAGAGCCCACTTGCACTAATTACACTCACACCATGGTACATCCATCACCATCCTCCATTTCCAAAAATTTTTCAGCTTCCCAAACTGAAAATATTTTGCCCATTAAAAAAACATTGCACAGCTCCAGTGAGCCTACCCAATTCCACACAAAGGAGCTGCATAGCCCAGCAGTGTGCAGGACCCTCTGGTGAGCCTGCCCACTTCCTCTCAGAGGAGCCGTGGAGCCCAGCCAAGCACGCACCTATGCAGGCATTCCCCCACCCCATGATAACCTCTGGCTGCTGGGCCACATGAACAACTGGATCCACACTGCAGAGAGGCAGAAGGGCCATTGATCTGAACTTGAGAGAATAGAGCAGAAGTAAACAAGAGAATGAAGGCCTCTCTCAGACTCCTAGATGAAAACTGAAACCCACTGGAAAAGTGAAGACAATCTCTGCAATAAAGGCACACCAGACAACCATGGCTGGTAAGTTGGGGGGATCACCACCTCCCATTGGAACCTGGAGATTCTTCAGGGGAAGGAGAGCTGAAACCTTCAGTGGAACCTTGCGGAGTATAACCCAGCAGGAGGTCAGAGATCTCAACTTGGGCCTTGCAGCCAGAAATCAGCCAGAACCTCAGGAGTTCGCTGCTGGCTTGCTGAGACTAACTGACTTAGATCTGCACACTCCTGCCCATGCTGTCTATTGTGTCAGCAGAGACATATGCTGAAGGAGGCCCTTTATTTTTCTTTTATCTTTTCAAAGTAACTTTTTCTCTTATTTTTAATTATTTTAAATTTTTTTACCTAAATTTTTCTTTTCTCTTCTCAAATTTTTTCCCTTTTTTCTCTTCTTTTCCATTTTTTCTTTCCTTTCCCTCTGTCTTTTGCTCCTTCTCACTCTCTCCCTCTCTCACGATGTTCTTCATTGCTTTCCCTTTTTGTTCCTCTTCCTGTCCTAAATTGCATTTCTTTTTTCCTTTTTCTCATTTTCCTTCTCTCAGTTGTCACTAGTTCTAAAAGAGAGTGAATACAATTTCCAGCCTCCCTATTGCTGTTAGGTTGTTCTGTTATTGTGTATGTTGTTTTCTTCTGTCTTCTCCTCCTCACCTCAACAGTGAAAAAGAGTTTGTGTGGCCTTCCTGTGCCTTCTGTCCTTACTTCTAACATTTCTATATCATACCTATCCATCCCACCCTCCCCAACTCCTTCCAACTCCCCATCCTAGAGAATAAAATTGCTATATTGAAGAGTTTATTCACTATAAATACAGTGTGGGCTGGTACTCTATTTTTATTTAACTCACATGGTTAAAAGTGGTAGATTAATAAATTCCACAAATAGCCATTTTCTAAACTGTGCTTGATGTTACAGTTGCTGCTGATTATATCACTTAGGCTATGGTACTGTGACTGATCTAATCAGTTGTCCTTCCTGGTATTATAGAAATTGGAGTAATTAAAAACCCAAGGGACAGGGGATTTAGCTCAGCATTTCGGTGGCCTGCCTTGCAAGCGCAAGGACCCAAGTTCGATCCCCAGTACCAAAATAAGTAAATAAATAAATAAATAAATAAATAAATAAATACAAACCCAAAACCTAAAGGCCAGCTATATCTGGAATATCAAAGTATTAACCCAGGAATTTAACCAAGGACAGTACCAGCAACAAAAATAGAAATGAGAAGACATTTAAGCAAGGCATAAATACAGACTTCCAGCTAACCAAAGGCATACTCTGGGAGAAACAAGGTGGAAAGGACTGATAGTCAAAGAATTGGACACCCTGAACTGATAGCACAGGAAGTAACAAAACTGATCGTTGAGGCTGTAGAAAAATGCAAAACAGAAATAATTTCTAAGATAATCAAAGAGATAGTGGGCAAGATGAAAGACATGTTTAGAGACTCTAGAACAGAAACTGACAAAAAAAAATAGATGAGCTAAGGACCATGATTGAAGCCATGAATGTGCAGCACAGGAAAGAAATGGAAACCATGAATGCCCAACATAGGAAAGAAATGGAATCCATGAAACATATTCAAACAGATATCCAGGAGATTAAAAATCTCTATAGAAAGCATTCACAGCAAAATGAGTTAATGTGAAAATAGAATATCAGATATAGAAGATAGAATTGTGATCAGTGACCATGAAAAAAGGGAACTCTTAAAGATGAGAAATCAATCCAACAGCTCCTAGATAATGCAAAGAAGAATAATTTAAGGCTGATTAGAATCCATGAAAAAGCATGAGAAAATACAAATGACATAAAAAATTGTTCACAGATTTAATGACAAAAAACTTCCCAAACAGAAAGAATTTGAAGTACAGTAAAATGGGGCATACAGAACTCCAATGAGCCATGATCAAAAACAAATCTACACCTAGATGTATAATAATCAAGATCCAGAAACACAACAAAAGAACAAATATTACAAGCACTCAGAGAAAAGAAACAAATCACATGCAAAGGAAAACCTATCAGAATCACATTAGAATTTTCAACATTAAACTCTCAAGTCAAGAAGAGCCTGGAGTGAGGTACTTCAGGCCCTGAAGTAAAACAACCTGCATCCTAGACTGATGTACCCTCCAAAACTATCTTTCAGAGTTAATGGGGAAGTAAGATACTTCCATGTCAAAGAACACATGAGAAACTACAGGAATACCAAATGAGCACTCCAAACAATTCTAAACAATATCCTGGAAAAAGACAATAAAGGTCACAACTTCATGAGGCCCAACCCAGAAAATACAGGAGGGAAGGCAAGAAATTAAAGGGGGAATCAAAAATAGTCAAAAAGAGGGCAGTAATGTAATAATGATAAGTCAATACATAATAGTTATGACCATCAATGTCAACAGCCTCAATTCACTAATCAAGAGAAACAGACTGGCAGAATGGCTTAAAAAGCAAAATCCAACAATATCTTGCATACAACAAACACGCCTGTGCAAAAAGAAGTCCATAGATGAGAGTGAAAGGATGGAAAACAGTTCTCCAAGAGACAGGAGCCCAGAAAAAAACAGGGGTACCTGTCTTCTTTGCAGACAAAGCAAATTTCAAGCCAAAACTGACTAAGAGAGACAAAGAAGGCCACTACATCCTTAAGGAGCCTCTCCTCTCTGGTAGAGCACTCATACTCCTCTGAGCCTAAAAGGGCTCACTGGCATAATAAAGATTTTTCTCCACCTCGTCAACTGACCATCAGATTCTCGAGTTTTCAAAGAATGAGAGCTGTGACCTGGAGCCACCACAATGAGCTGCAACACTTAGCAGTTCTTCAGAGCTGTACCACTTAGCTGTAACACTGACATGTAACACTTAGACACGCCTTTGAGATGTGGCACATAGCTGTGACTTTGAGCTATAACACTTGGCTAAAGCACAGAGCTGCTCTGCTCTGCTGTGCTGCAACACTGGCAGGACTTTCTGAGGTTGTTACAGTCCTTTGGTGACACATTACAGAAGTTGTCATGGCTACTCATGTACGTTCTATGAAGAGCATAGTTACTGAGTTAGCCCATTGTTGCTTAATAACACGGTTGAGTCATGGTGGTCAAATTATTTATTTTTTGTTAGTAATATATCTGACTGTGTAGAAATTCCCTTTCAGTGATGAGAAGATGTGTGATAATGTTCTTGGAGAAGTTTTCAGAAAAGGAAAGATTAAGCAAAATTATCAATATTGGAGCAAAAAGGAATTGGAAATTTTTACATCCTTAAAAAGTTATTTATGAATCCATTCTCTTAAAATTCTTGCATTGTTGGCTTTTGTGATAGTCATAAATTAGTGTCCACATTTACTGTTAAAACACTCAAATGAATTATGTAATAAGCCCAAGACTCCTAGTAATAACAAATCCATGATTATTGAAAAATTCATCCTACTATTTTTAGAGGAAGAAGAGAATAAAACAAGAAGCCCTGGCTTGTGATTCTAATCGGATATTTGACACCAGTCAAATATAAATTATTTTACTCTAAGATAATAAGAGAAATTACTATGACAACAATTTAAAGCATATCATCAATAGAATTGTGCTCTCTGTAGATCAAACAATTGGATGGTTTATAGGCAGAAAACATAGTTATGTTTCCTTTTCATGGAACAGTTTAATCATGCTGTGAACACATGATCTCACTCCATGGTGAATTCAAGTTATCACCATATTGTTTCTCTTTTAAAAATTATATAATGCATAGCACATGTCATTGTCTTTCTTGCAATTGAAATTTGGATAGATATGTACTTGTTTAATGTACTTAATCACAGATAAGCAATGATCACTAATTTGACATTAGTGCACATTGCCCCATCGATGATTTAGAAATACTAAAGCCTAAAATATATATTTTTAAATCATTTAGTTATATATTGTATCACACCAATTCATTCTGGCAAAATATCTGATGTATAAACATCTTTTTTGTCTTTTCTTTTGTATACTCTAATGTAAATAAAATTCCCATCATTTTTATGAGTATAAATCCTTGTATTTATGACTAGCATTGCAGCACCAGGAAAAGTTCAAATATCCAGGTTTGAGACCTAACCTTCTTGTGCTTAATTAGAAAATTTTCACTTCAAATTTTCTGACCCTTATACTTCAATGCACATGCTTTAGTTACCTGGAGGCAATGCAGGTATACTGCTCAGCTTTCACTATGATTCAATAAGGTTAAATGCAAATAGAAAATTTCAAATAACAATGTAAACAGATCTGGACTGTTTCCTTATCTGTTTATGGCGATCATAAATACTTAGTTTATATGATTCTGCATAGAGAGAAAACATTGGTCTGATTTATCAATAGATGTAATTGGGAACTTTTCAATACCCACTTACCATACCATCAATTTGAAATCTATGTGAACAGAATATCTTCATTTGATATTCATAAATGACCTTTTTTATGCCAAGGTTGAAGACCACTGCCTTAGAATATTTCCTGCATTTAGAAAATGATGCCTTAGTATTAGCTTACTGTCAAAATTATCCACTATCTATATTAAAATGCCAACATTTAGTAATGCTTGCCTCAGAATTGATGCCTTATGCAGATTTGAATTTTTACAAATTTTCTACATTATACAAATGTGAGACTTTGTGCAGATTTAAATGATTCTCTACTAAAGTTTAGCTTTTGATATCTCTACACAATTCCACACTCTTTCACACTTATTCCTAAAGGAAACACATGTCAAGAAGTGGGTTAGAAGATCTGACTGTTCATGACCTCCTATCAGTACAGACTTAAGGATCCCTAAACAGATTCTCAAAAATCTTACCTCAAATAAACCTAATATTTATTTAGTACCCATAAACTGTTTTCTTAAAGACAGACACTGAAATGAACTTATCCTCCTCTAAGCAGTCTACAACATGCCTGTTGCTCTGAAAGGTACTAGTTTTTATGCAAGTGTAGATGCAAGGCTCTCTGGAAAATATTTGTGGTTATTTCAAATGTTTTCACTATTGTTGAGCGCTATCAGTTGGAAGGACATGATATAGTTTGTAACTTTATTATGATACTGGTATCCTTTCAACATGCTTCTGCCTCTATTCTTTTCTTGCATGTGAAAACTACCAGAAATTATTTGAATGGAGGATGTATGTTTCAACTCCAACATGTGATTATAGTCAATATTACTATCACTTATGTTTTTCAAAACAGAAAACTCAGTCCAATCATGTACATCATTTTACTCTTACGATATAGCTCCAAAATTTTCCCTGAGTCATGTCTAGTACTAATCACTGCATCATTCCTTGCCAAGACATTTCACCTTGCATTAGAGAAGACTGTAAAGTGGGATGAGAGTTGGGAAATTAATCTGTAAGACACATGGTATTTACCTGCTAGTGAAGGGACAATGTCTGTCAACTGTGTGCAGTTCTTCCCGCTATTACGCTCGGTGGAAATATGGACAATATCACCCAATTCCACAACATAATCATACCTAAAGGAAGTTTAGAACTCGAGTATTTAGTTACTGTGGGTTTTCTTTTCTCATAAAGCACTCTACACAATTAGAAATCTTATTGTCAAGGGGCACTGGAGCCTGTGATAATGTGGAAAGCTAATATATATCTCAGCCCCACTGATGATATTATATATCCTGTTCTTTCTATATGTAGTTTTTATATCCATGAAAATCTTTGCTATGATCTCTGAAAAACTATTCCTTATTGTACACCCAAAGAGTCTACTTATAGTTTAGCAAAGACTTTCATTTTTAATTACAATTTTCTGTCCAGATAGAGATAAAACCTGGGAAATCAGAGATGAATTTTCTCTAAATACATGCTTGCATTTGCAGAAAGAAAATACAAAATGCCCTGTTATGTAAACAATGAAATAATAATTTGAGATACTAGAATATTTTATTTGAATGTGTTGAAATTGAACCTTTTATCCTTTGCTCTACAGATGATATCTACTTTGAATTTTAGCCTTATATTTTATATTCACTACATATTAATAATTGGAGGAGCATCATTATATGTTTAATCCATGTTTAATGCAGTAGTACAAACTAGAAATCAACTCAGATGTCAAATATGAAAACAACCCGCCACACTTTACATACTAGTAAGGGATGGGGACAAGATTCCAAATTAAATTGTCAGTCTCTGTGTCTGATGCACAAATCATGTTGTTTCTTAACCACTGTAAAGTTTTCACCTGAGGTTGTTATGTCTATACTATAGTTATATGTGGGAAAATTAAACTCTTCAGTTTTCAGTGTTGGAGATAAGCCTAGCCTGGAATGATTTCTCCTGTAAACATTGAGAAGGATGATTTATAAGAGACAAGCAGGATGTGGATAGCTTCAAGGAGAGCATAGATTGGGGTGCAGGCATGAAATTAAAACTAATCATTATAGACTTTCTCAATCTTTCATCTTTACTTATTAAGTTAGATATCCTTTCTAAAGTGGATTCAGCCATTTTCACCCCTCTCTCCACAGTGATCTACTTGGGGCTCCTCAGGGTAGAGTACAGTAAGAAATTGATCCTTTCTAGAGGAACAGGAAAGAGAAATGGGTGCTTTCATTGTCAAGAAATAAGTGCTATGATTTCCCTGGTAAAATAGGCTGTGTGTGTTATCAGACAGCCTCATGGAAATATTTCTTCACTATTTTCTACCCAACAATTTGTAGTTAATTATACAAAATCCAGTGCCCCAATTTCCCTTAAGAATAATAGTACAGGAGCTTCTACTCAGAAATATTATGCATATAAAATAAGACAAATTACATAGAATACATGATTTTGATGCTGCCTTTAAGAAAATCTTCCGAACTCAGTAAAAAGAAAACAAGAAAATCTTCCGTTCTTGATTCATGATGTTATGTTATTTTCATCCTCTTCATTGTTCTCCTCCTCTCCCATAATTCTTTCGAGATGCTGAGGAACTAGTTTACTAACAGCCATAGCATGCTATCAGGGGTTAGACATCTATGAGAAGACGTGTGCAAGAAAAGGGAGTCACTGACTGAGTTTATGGGTCCCCCATAATAATCAAGTAACGCACATTTCACATTCCTCTTAAGTAAGTATGTGAAGAATTTTATCATCCGATCTCACTTTCCAAACTTTCGCGTGTGTCTTCATGATAAGGAGTAATGTTTTAAAAAGCCCCATTCTCCGTCTGTTACTTTCTGACACAGGCTGTGTGTTTACTATGGAATGTCCAAATACATACCACACTCCTCACCTCTGAGCACCAGAAAAAGTTCAAGGACAGCCCAGAGAAGTGTTATGAACGGTGGCAGGTATGAGCTTCCTGTTTTAGGCAAACATACAAGGGGAGATACGGTTATTTCAAGATGTCAAATAAACAAGCATGACAAAAATTTACTTGTTATGTCACATAACCTTGAAATCTAAAAACACACAGCTTATAATTCTCCATATTGTACATATAATTCTAATCTTCAAATATCTGACAATTCAATGGAAGTTTAAAAATGTATTTCACAAAATATTGGGAGCACTTCCTTTACACAGAAGAAGTCTTGAGAACATTTTTATCTTTTTTAACATTTTTCCTTTTAAACAAAATCCTCGGGGTTTTACATCGGTTTGTCACTGTAGAAAGATATACATTTCTCAAGATACAATTTTAAACAATTTTAGGTGCAGAGTTTTTTGCATACACTGTAATATTTTTGTGCAATTGTCGCTCTTACACATCTCCAGAAATTTTTCACTTTCCCCACTGAAATTTGCACCTATATGAAGAACACTAAATACTACTACCCCTTGAACTCTTTTGATTTTGTTATAAGACATCATACAAAGTTAAAGACAACAAACTTCAGAAATAATAAAATGAAGAAGGATGTATTTACAGATAAGCTTTTCATTTTCTTTTTTTACCACATTTTCTAAATGACATTCCAAACAAATGGAAAACTGATTAGATTTCCCAAAGGTGGAGCCTCTTCAGGGTGCTGCTGATGTCCCTGTTCCTCAGGCTGTAGATGAAGGGATTCAGCATCGGGGTGACCACAGTGTACATCAGTGAGGCCACCATGCCCTTCCTGGGAGAATATGACACAGCTGAACCAAGATACACTCCAGTAGATGTCCCATAAAATAAGCAAACAACTGACAGGTGAGAGCCACAGGTAGAAAAGGCTTTGTACCTCCCCTCAAATGATGGGATTTTCAGGGTGGCAGAAACAATTTTGTAGTAGGAGAAAATGATCCCTGACATGGGAAAAAAACCAAGGAGGGTACCAAACACATATGGGACTATGTTATTTATTAAGGTATCTGAACATGAAAGGTGAAGGAGTTGAGAAGGATCACAAAAGAAACTAGCAATTTCCACATCTTTGAAACAGGTAACTTGTAAGGCAATTAAATTGTGCATCTGGGAATTCACAACACTAACAAAGACTGACAGCAATAGTAACAAGATACAGCGGTAAGGGTTCATAATGACTGCATAATTCAGGGGGTGGCAGATGGCCACAAAGCGGTCATAGGCCATCACAGTCAGGAGCATGTCATCCACACATACAAAAAGGACAAAAAGAGACATCTGTGTCAGGCAGCCCACATAGGAGATGATCCTGCTGTGTGTTAATATGTCAAAGATCATCTTTGGGACTGTAGTGGAGATGAAACAGATGTCAGCCAAGGACAGGTTGGAGAGGAAGAAGTACATGGGGGTGTGGAGGTGGGAGTCAGAGCTGACAGCCAGGATGATGAGCAGGTTCCCGAGCACTGTGACCAGGTACATGGACAGGAACAGTCCGAAGAGGACGGGCTGCAGGTCTGGATCCTCTGAGAATCGCATGAGGTAGAACTCTGAGACCTTTGTGAGGTTATGTCTTTCCATGTTATCTGAGCATGTTCACATAAATTTCATTTCAGAGCTGAAACAAAAACAATCACACAAAACTAAGCATATATTCTGAGTTCAAGTATTCATAAGCAAAGTATTCCCACCAGAAAGCCACAAACGTCACCAGCGTTGCTCTGTCATTATCAACCCCATTATCAAATGGTCACTGTTGGGTGGTTTGTTTTCCACCTCCTCTGTATGTTCTTACATTGCTTTACTGCACAGTGTAAGCAGACCAAGGACATAAATTCAGAAGTCCTTGATAACAGCAAAATTCGGGAAATTCTTTTCCAAAAAGATGAAAGGTAGTTAAATCACCCCTTTGAAGAAAATATGATTTTTATGGGAAGAAAATTAAAAAGGATTGAAATATTTCATATTTTATACTCATAAAATGCTATAAATTTCCTTGATTAGAATGCCTACAAATACTATAAAATCTAGGCGTGCATTTTCTGAAAATTAAAGTTAATTCTCTTTTGCAGAACACTTCATTTTGAGCCATTTTGCTAAAAAATAATGAATTTTTAATTTTTCTTGTTATTCTCTCTGATTTCATCTTTTAAGGATATAAGAGTTTACCCAGCCTTGCTATATAAGTTGGGCAAAAATTTTCTTTCTGACTAAATTACCAATGTGAAACATGTAACAGTGTCTTATTACATTCATAGTTATATATCGCAGGCTGAGATACATGCATATAATCTTCAAATAAAATTACCACAAAGGTAGATTTTTGTACACTGTTTGTTAATAAATGGGGGTTAGTATTTAGGGTTTTCACATCTATCACTTCTGAAATATGAGTTGTTTCATAGTTTCATAGTTCAGCTGTGTGAGAGAAACTAGGACCCATATTTTCATGAGACCATTCTGTGAGTTAATTAGGAATAATCCCAAAATAGTACATGAAATATTGTAAGCACACCTTGAAACTCAGCCACAATGGAAAAAGTTACATGAAATCTTGTAAACACACATGTAAAAAATGTACTCCTCTTCATCTGTAAAATGGGAATCAGAATTACATACCTCATATTGATGCTGTAAGAAAATATTTGAAAATCATTTAATTTGCAACACTCTTGAATATAATTTAAGAATACATCTGGAGATAGTGGAATATTTCTGGAGATAGTGTTATATCTCCAGATACTCTAGGCTTAGCCTAATGTATTAATCAGAATATGTACATTTCAAATTTTTGAATCACTTTCTTAAATGAGAGTTGAAAACCACTGTCAGAAAATATTTGCTAGCATTTAGAAAATCTCCCATTCATACTGTCTGTTTAGCTATTAACATGTAAATATTTAATAATATTTATATCCTCATTAATATTCTTTAGATATCTGAACAATTACCTCAAAATTTGAGTCCTTTCTATGATTTGTCTTGCTCTCCTTTCCTCAAAGGAATCTGTTGTCATAAATTTTATGGGTAGATTTTCTTGCCAATGTTTCCAGGTCTATACTGGTTTATGAATTTACATAAAAGGGACCTAAAACTCGTCTAAACGGTGTGTTACACAACATCTGCCCTCCACCAAGTAGATTAAGATGACATCCACAAGTAATGGTGCTAGGTCTCTTCAACCAATTCACAGCCTTCTCAGAGAGGAGGGGAAGGGATGGAGACCGTGAGAAGTTTCATTTATCTTGTAAGTTAATTATTATGTTAACATTTTCAAAATTCTTGGGCTTCTTTCCCTGTTACTCGTGTTAAAAATTGTCATATAATATACCACATATATAATATATTGATATTTTCAGATTTCTATCAAGTAATGCATATAAAATTTCAATTTTTTCATAAAATGGGTGACTCATTTTTACCCATATGCTCTTATACTTCAGATAAACTTTCAAATTTTGCCTGTCATCTTTTCAGTAATGGTCTCTTTATGATAGCGCACCAAGAAATGTCATCATCACATGAGGAATAACATGATTGAGATTCAGTTTTGGTGCCTGGGCCAAGGGATGGTACTGAAGAAATGAGTGTGTTAGTCCTGTGTCCCTAACCTGTTCCCAAGGGCAGAATGAGTGTGAGTCTCTCTGCCTCTTTGTGCTCATAATGCTTGGGAAAATAAAGAGAATAGAATTCATCCACATGTGCAACAACTAAAGAAACTTAGAACTTAACTAGTTAGCAATTCTGAGATTTCTTAGTCTCCGTTGCATTAATTTCTGCTGTCATCTTTATAATTTCCTCCCTTGGATGTGCCTTAGACTTGATTTGTCCTTTTCTGAGAAGTTTGAGTATCAGCATTAGGTTGTTTATTCAAGTGCACTCTGTTTTCCTGGTGTGAGCGTTCATAGCTATAAATTTTCTTGGTAGGGCTGCTTTCCTTGCTTCCCATAAGTGAGATTTTGTATTTAGAATAAAGATGTGCATCATTAAGCAATAAGAAGTTTATGAAGTATAGTAAAGTGCATTCCAATGGCGTTGCAGCCTGAAATTATATGAAGTTTTTTAATCTACCTAAGCTTGAGGCATAAAATCA
This sequence comes from Fukomys damarensis, assembly GCF_012274545.1. Taxonomy (NCBI): domain Eukaryota; kingdom Metazoa; phylum Chordata; class Mammalia; order Rodentia; family Bathyergidae; genus Fukomys; species Fukomys damarensis. The sequence goes on from NW_022900949.1 coordinate 5,193,376, forward strand.
CCAGCTTTTTGTCTCTATGACTTTAAAAGAAACATGACTATCTCTGTTGTGTTTTATTTTTAAATAACTGATAGAGATAAAATTAAGTGGATTATAGAGTCCATGTATCCATGACACAGAAAAAAAGCAAAAGCTATTTTGTTTTGTCTTTACATCTATGGTGCATTTGTGAAAGGAATGGAGTTTAAGACAGTAAGGTACTGAGCACCTTCACACCATTATTATTAAGGAAAACTATTGTGACTCAGGGAAGGGTCAATTCAATGTTAAAAGCGGGCTTTTATTTTTACGTCTCCTCTGGGCCAATCTATAGGTCTAGGAAATCAGCTGTAAGGAAAGCACATCATTCCTCTAAAAACATATGCATAGAATTACACAAATAAGATGTCCTTCCACAGAAATACAAAAGGAAGAATTACAGGACAAAAGAGGTAAGTGCAAGAATATACATATCACGGATGGTAAAGCTACCTAAATTGTAATTTGCTCTAATTTTATACACATTAACCCTAAATAGAGCACTGCTCAGAGGTGAAAGGATTAAACAATAAATTGAGAGATGCGATCTGATACACTGAAATTTTCACTGTTTTCAATTCACTGAAAGATTTATGCAGAGGTTCGGAGCTGATCATCATAGGTCATTTAGAGGCACATTTACAACTCTCTCATTTCTTCCAGAGAAATGAAATCAAGACATAAGTTTCCCACATTTGAGTTGGTGGGAAATACATGCAAGCTTGGAGAAGTATATGGGAGGCTCAAAAATATCCTACAGGGGTGTCAGGAGAGAAATCTGTGCTGAATTCTTAAGGAAGCGTCTTCCGGATCTTTGCCTGTCATACACATCCGTCTTTGGTGGATGCAGCTGTGGCCATCCACTGCTCTGCTCTGTGAGCTTTCAAATAACTGCATCAGTGAGGGCACAACGGTACAGGTCCTCTCCGGAAGTGACAGAGAATTAACGGCTGAGACAACCTAACAGAATTACCCTGTGCCTCTGATCAGACAACCCAAGTCCACTGACTCATTTTTCCACGTAACAACCTAATGCAGTTTCCACTGAAATGACAGATCTTCCATTTTTTGCAAGCAATATCAATGTACGCAAAAGTAACTCTGGGAAAATAGAAAACATGAAATAAAACAAGACACTTCAAATGAAATTTCTCAGTGCCTGGAAGACAGGAAGCCCTCAAATGCAGTTCCTGATGTCATGGTTACTGTCTTCCTCTGTATCCTGATCATGGACTTTATAATCATTTCAGAGCATTTAGGAGACGCTGCAGAAGGGCACGTTTTTCTGCTGTCATGAGTGAGACATCAATGGAAGTAGAAACAGGGTGTATAGGAAGTAAATTTGAAATAATAATTCTTTCCCCACTACAACCAAGATCATAAAATTTCTATTCCTTATAACTAATGTTTTTCATATTTGTACCATCACATCTGACCATCCAAAATTTCACACTTCTCCTCTTGATAGGGAAATAATAATTTTAAGTGTCTTTCTTGGATCAGTGAGTACCATTGCACTTACTGGGTGATGCTGTTTCTCTGCTGAGTCATTGCCAAGGAGAGCAGATCCAAAGACCCTCTCATCTCTGATGCCCAGTGAAGGCTCTGATTCTGTCCTTGGGATAAAAATTCATACAAAGACAGACAGGAGACTCATAATACAGACAATAGATCCTCAGACACAGAAATGGAACTGGACACTGGACTGGAATCACTTCAGTACTAGAGGCTGATTATTAACTGCTCTGTGACCTTGGGGGCTCAGTACAGAGTTAGCTCATAATAAGCCAAATTGGTCCATGCCATCCCACTCTCTAAGGACTTCCAAACCCTAATGGATGAAGGAGACTAAAGGAATATAACTGGCCCCAAGAGGTTTGGGGTTTTATATCTACTCAGATAAAGCTAGTTTGTCCTAATCACTTCTGCTTTTTATATACAATTTTTTTTATTTATTTATTAATTTTATTGAGTTTATTGGTACATTTTAGGGATACAGTACAGTTACATTCATTGTTGGGATCATGTACCTCTACATGGCAAGTCTTGATTCTCATTTTTTCCCCTTACCTCTGCCCTCCCTTCACCCCCTCCTCCCCTCCCCATCTACAAACACTTTATTTTCATCTTTTCATTCTCTCACATTTTTTTCTTTTCCCTTTTTGTTCTTCCCCTACCCATCACACCTTCCCTGCACCTTTAGCTCCTTTCTTCCCATTTCTAAATGTCAGTGGTTTTTCTATAAAATGGAATATTACTCAGCCATAAAGAACGAGCAAATAGATTCATTCATAGGAAAATGGATACATATTGAAGATATACTCCTAAGTGAAATAAATAAGTCACACATGTGTAAATACCAAATAGTTTCCCTGGTGTGAATAATCTGCAACAATGCATAAGATTCTAATAAGATTACTGACATATATATAATTTTTAAATGGTGATTTGCATTTATTTTATTTTGAAACAAAATACACATTACAAAATCGCACTTTTAACAAAATAGACTTCATTAGTACACACTTTAATGACTTTAATATTGCCGTGGGTCCCTCAACATCATATATCTTCAGGAATTTTTCCTTCTCCAAACTTAAAATGTGTGCTCAACTTTAGAGCTCGCTCTGCATTCCCCCCAGCATTATAGCATGAAATTAAGACCATGAAATTATCATACTAACATAACCAAAATGGAAAGAGGTCCTGAGATTCTACTGTAGTCTTCCCAGGGGTACTTATGTTTACACTGTTACTCGGGCTGTGAAGGAATCGACACAGGAGTCACCATAGTACACATTACCATGGCTGTCATACTTGCAGTAAAATTTAAGAATGCTGAGTCAGTATACTGGAACACCTGTTACACAAAATAAGCAAGCAACTGACAGATGGGACTCAAAAGTAGAGAAGATATTATTTTTTCTGTCAGATGATCATTTTGAGAGGATGAAAAAAAATTTTTGATACTGGGGATGGAAATCAGGACCTTCTGCTTGCCATCAGGTGTAGCAATACTGAGCTAAATCCCCAGAACTGAAAAAAGTTTAAATATGAAAAAAATAATCCATAAGATTGAAAGACAAAAGAATATGGAAAAATCAGTACTTCACTATGGTACTGGTGAAGTTGTCCAAATAGGAAAGATTAAGGAGGAGAAGAGGATACATAAGAAATGAACAACGCTTGAAGTAGGCAAGATTTAGCACAATAAAATAATGCATGTGGAAGACCAAAGAGATGAGCAAAAATAGAAATTAAACTGCAACTCCACAGAGGCAATGTTTTGTGATAACTGAATAATTCAATCAGTTACAGAGGGCCACAGACCAATCATAGGACACCACACCCAGGAGCATGATATCCATACAATCAAAGATGGGAAAAAGTGGACCACTTAGGAGTGACTGCTTTGAGGCTGGAAGTCCACCATTACCTATGGAACCAGGGTGGATGTGAAACAGACTTAGCCATTTTTCACTACTGTTTATTCTCTCACCTTGCTTGTTGCTTTCATTTCATCTTGGTTTTGGCCTGCACTGGTTTTGGGTTTCATATAGAAAGGTCTTGAATAGTTTCTGGATTTCTGATTTCACGGTCCTGTATCTCTTGAGCTGGTCTTTTAGATGAAAGTTCCACGTTGCTATGTTAAAGGGAAGCATTTTTGGATATGTTAATCCGGGTAGAAGTCGTTTGCCTCTATGGGTTAAAGCATTTCACTTCAAGCTCTCCTAGACTTTACGGTTTGTGTTGAGAAGTCTGATATAATTTTAAAGGATTTACCTTTTCCTATAATTATTTTGTTTTTCTCTGATTCTTAAATTTTTGGTTCTGATCCTTTTGCTGCCTAGCTGAAAATCAGTAAGGATGTGTACTTATTGGTGAGATGCTTTCTTCAGTATATTATTTGGTGTTCAGAATCCTCACTCACATTTTTTTTCATTATGTTTATTGCTACTTTTCCGATAGACGGTACAGGTACAATCATCATTGGGACCTTGGACCTTCACAGAATTTATTTTGGTTTTTATTTTTTCCCCATTCTCCTGCCCTACATCCTTCCATATTTACAAAGACTTTGTTTCCACTTTTTTTTCATTTTCTTTCTTTTTCTTTTTTCCTCATTGAATTTATTGGTACATTTTAGGTATACAGTACAGTTACATTCATTATTGGGATCCTGTACCTTTACATGACAGGTCTTGGTTCTCATTTTTTCCCCTTGTCCCTGCCCTCCTTTCACCCCCTCCCCTCCCCACTTACAAACACTTTATTTCCACTTTTTCAATTTCTCATGTTTTTTTCTTTTCCCTTATTAGCTTTCCCCTACCCTTCCCACTTCCCCAACATCTTCAGCCCTTTTCTTCCTATTTCACATTGTCAATTATATCATTAGGATTTTATGTACTATTATAGTTTTTCACACCAGAGAAACTATTTAGTATTTACACGTGTGTGGCTAAATTTTTAATTATGTTTGCAATTTCACTGATTGTAATTGGGCTATTTAGAGTTTTTTATCTTCTTCGTTCTGCTTTGTTAATTCATATGTATCTAGAAACCGGTCCATTTCTTCTGTGCTTACCATCTTATTAGAATACAGGTTTTTAAAGTACATATTGATGATCCTCTGGATTTCTGCCATAACTTCACCTTTTTAATTCCTAATTGCATTTTGAGCCTTTTCTTTCCTTTTTTATAAGGTTGGCTAAGGGCTTGTGTATTTTATTTATTCTTTCAATAAACCAACTCTTAAAATCATTGATTTATCTATCATTCTCTTGGTCTCCATTGCATTGATTTCCGCTTTGATCTTTATAATCCCCCCCCCTTGTTGGAGCTCTAGGTTTGTGCTGCTTTTCTTTTTCTAGGAGCTGAAAATTCACCAGTAAGTTGTTTACTTGAGCTCACTAAATTTTCCTACTGTGGGAATTCACTGCTATAAATTTTCCTCATAGAACATGTATGTGTCCCATACATGGCTGTATGTTGTATTGGCACTAACATTTAGTAGTAAAAACTGTCTAATTTCTTCTTTAATTTCTGCTGATACTCATTGGTTGTTCAGGAGAGTGTTATTCAATTTCCATGTGTTTCTGAAGTTCTTGTGGTTTCTTTTGCTAGTGATCTCCAGCTTAATTGCACTGTGCTCTGATAATATACAGGGGATCACTTCAATTCCTTTGTTTTGCTTAAACCTGATGTTTGAGCTGTATGAGGTCAATTTGGGAGAATTACCCATGTGCTACCAAAAAGAATGTACATGCTGATTTTGTGGGTTGGAACACTCTCTACACGTCTATTAAGCCCATTTGTTCAAAGGCTTGGATCAGTTCTAGTATTTCTTTGTTGATTTTTTTTAGTTGACCTATCTATTTGTGAGACTGTGGTATTGAATTCCCCCTCTACAATTGTATTAGTGATTATTTGGGTTTTTTCATGTCCCTTACTATTTGTTTTGTATAGTTGGTGGCATTCGGATTTGGTGCATATATATTTATAACTGTCATCACTTGCTATTAGATTGTTACCTTTACAGGATGCAGTGATCTTCTTTTTCTCTCTTAAAGAGTTTTGATTTGAAATTTACTTTGTCTGCAAATAAGATAGCTACCCTGACATTTTTCCAGGCTGCTGTCCTATTAATAACTGTTTTCCATCCTTTTACTTTCAGTCAATCAGTTTCTTTTTGAATGAGGTGCATTTCTAGTATACAGCATACTGTTTGTTTTTGCTTCTTAATCCATTCTGCCTGCCTATTTCTTTTGATTGGCATTGGCATTGATGTTTATAACTGATAACCACTTACCACTGTCATATTATTTTCCTGGGGGTGACTCTTCTTAATATCCCCCCCTCTCTTTAATGTATTGCCTTACCTACTTTATTTGCTCTGTTGGGGCTCAAGGAGTTATGACCTTCATTGTCTTTTTCTAGAATATTGTGTTGATTAGTTTGTAAGGCCAGTTTGGTACTCATAAAGTTCTCAGGTGTTGTTTGTCAAGGAAGTAACTTATTTCCCTGTCAATTTTGAAAGAGTTTTGTAGGATGCCTCAGTTTAAGTTGGAAGTTGTTTTCTTTTAAGGCTTGAAATACATCACTCCAGGCTCTCTTGGACTTGAGGGTTTGTGTTGAAAAGTCTGCTGTGATTCTTCTTTCTTCACTTGGCTTTCTGGTATCTTCATTATTATATGTCTAGGTGTAGATTTTTTATCTTGGTTAGTTGGAATCTTATGTGCTTCCCTTATCTCCATGTCAAATTCTTCACCTCTGGGAAGTTTTCTGTCATTAATTCTGTTTTTTTATGTCATCTGTACATTCTCCTGCCTTTTCCTGGACTCCTATCAGGCTTATATTATTCATCTTTACATCATCTAGGAAGTGTTGAATTGATTTCTCATGGTCCTTTACTATCTTTAAGATATCTCTGTTTTCATGGTCACTGACTGCAATCTAGTCTTCTGTATCTGATATTCTGTCTTCACATGCATTCGTTCTGCTGTGAATACTTTCCATAGCATTTATAATCTCTTGGATATTTCTTTGAATTTGTTTCATGGATTTCATTTCTTTCCTGTATTGGGCATTCATGGTTTCCATTTCTTTCCTATGCTTGGCATTCATTGTTTCTATCATGGCCCTGAGCTCATGTATTTTTTTTTATCTGTTTCTGTTCTAGAGTCTAATCATGTTTTTCATTCTCACCATATCTGTAGTTATATGGGAAATTATTTATATTTTAATCTTGTGAAGTGTTTTAAGTTTTTAAATTTTTTATGCATCTGTTTTATTACTTCCTGTGCTATCAGTTCAGGGTGTCCAGGTGGTTGATTATCAGACTTTCCAAATTTGTTTCCCCCAGAATTTGCCTTTGGTTAGCTGAAGTCTCCATTTGTGCCTTGCTTAAATGTCTTCTCATTTCTATTTTTGATGTTGCTATAGTCCTTAGTTTAATTTCTGGGTTAATACTTCCATCTTCCTGAAATAGCTGGTCTTTATGCTTTGAGTCTATAATAACTCTGAGGAAATCTCATTTTCTTATACCAGGAAGGACCACCAAGTATACCAATCAAATCACCTTAGCCCAAGTGATACAGTCAGAAACACAATAGCATCAAGCACAACTTAGAAAATGTCAATTTGTGGTAGTTATTAATCTACCACCTTTAACCATGTGAATTAAATCAAAATCAAGGACTACACAAAAACATGTTTCTACTGAATGAACTCTTCAATATAGCAACTTTATCTTTCAAAATAGAGATTTAGAAGGAGTTGAGGAGAGGGAGTAGATAGAAGGTTAGGGAAAGGATAGAAGTGAGCCCATAGGACATAGGGAGATCACATAAATACTAGGCAACTGCTGAAGACAAGAGGAAAAGACAGAATGAAAGAAGAAAGACAATAACAGAAAAACCTAACACAAGAGGGAAGCTAGAAACTGTATTCACTTTCCTTTCAAACTAATGACAATTGAGATAAGGTAAAAGAAGAGAAGAAAAGAAAAAGAAGAAATCTGAATTAGGGCAGGAGCAGCAACAAAAAAGAGATGAAAAACAATGTGGATGAGAGAGAGAGAGACAAAGAAGGGGGAAGAAAAGAAAAGAAAAGAGAAAATGTGCAAAGAGTAGAAAAATTGAAAATAAGATGAAACAATAATTTTTAAAGTAAAACATAAAAGTAAAGGGCTTCCTTCAGTGTATGTCCCTGCTGTCGCAGTAGACAACATGGGCAGCAGTGTGCAAATTTAACTTAATTAGTCTCACCAAGCCAGCAGCACACCCGTGAGATTCAGGCTGATTTGGGGCTGAAAGGCCCAAGTCAAGCTCCCTGATCTGCTTCAGGATTGAAAGGGAAGCAATATTTCCAAATTCACTCCTGGAAGCAAGTGTTACTTTGATTCCCTAACCAGGGAAAGATCCAACCAAAAAAGAGAACTACAGGCCAATCTCCATAAGGAACGTAGATGCAAGATTCCTCAATAAGATACTGGGAAACAGAATACAGAGTGTCTTCAGAAGATCATACACCCTGAGCAAGTCAAATTTATTCCAGAGATGCAAGGATGGTTCAACATATGTAAATCAATGAATGTAATACACTCTATCAACAGAATCAAGGAAAAAATCAGATGACCATCTCAATAGATACAGAAAAAAAAATTCACCATCCATTCATGATAAAAAAAATAGCAAAAAATTGGAATAGATGGTCTTTATCTCAACTTGATAAAGGCTATCTATGAAAAACCAACAACCAATATCATATTAAATGGCCAAAAACTGAAAACCTTCACGATAAAATCAGGGTCAAGACAAGGATGTCCACTATTACCATTCCTGTTCAATATTGTTCTGGAAATATTAGCCACAGCAATAAGACATGAGAAAGAAAATAAAACAATAAAGATAGGAAAGTAAGAAGTTAAACTGTCATTATCTGCTCATATGATACTCTCCCTTAAAGACCCAAAAAGCTCTGCCAAAATACTTCTAGACTTAACTGACACTTTCAGAAGAGTAGCTGGATACAAGGTCAACAACCAAAAATCAATAGCCTTCTTGTACACAAGTAACAGACTCACAAAGAGAGAAATTAGGTAAACAATTCCTTTCACAAAACATCCAAAAAATTAAGTATAAAGAAATCAATCTATTAAAGGAAGTAAAAGAACTCTACACTGAAAACTATAGCACTCTGAAAAAAGAGATTGAAGTGGATATAATAAAATGGAAAGACATCCCCTGCCCCTGGGTAGGAAGAATCAACATAGTGAAAATGGCCATACTACCAAAACTGCTATACAGATTCAATGTAATCCAAATCAAAATTCCAACAGTATATTCCACAGAAATGGAGAACATAAACCAAAAATTCATTTGGAGCCAGAACAGACCTAGAATACCATAAGTAATTCTAGGCAGCAGAGATATGACAAGGGGTATCACAATCCTCAACTTGAAATGCATATTGCGGCCATACTCTTAAGTGAAACAAGACACGCATGTGTAAATACTGAATAGTTTCTCTGGTGTGAAAAGCTAAAAGTGTAAATGAGGTCCAAATTGTATAATTGACAAAGTGAAATAGGAAGAAAGAGGCTAAAAGTGTAGGGGAAGTGGGAAGGGGAGAGGAAAGGAATAAGAGAAAAGAAAAATATGAGAAAATGAAAATGGAAACAAAGTCTTTGTAAATAGGGTAGGGTGGAGGGGTGAAGAGAGTATGGCCTCAATATACATCCATTTTCCTATGAATGAATCTAATTTCTCATTCTTTATGTCTGAGTAGTATTCCATTTTATAGAAAAAACTACATCTGCTTTATCCAGTTTCCAACTGATGGGCAAATGGGCTGTTTCCAAATTTTAGCTATTACAAACTATGCTGCTATAAACATAGGTGTGCATATATCACTGTGATTTGATTCTTTTACTTCTTTTGGAAAGATATCCAGCAGAGTGGCTGGGTCAAATGGAACCTCTAGTCCCAGCTCTTTGAGGTATCTCCATATTGATTTCCATAGTGGATGCACCAGTCTGCACTCCCACCAACAATGGAGAAGGGTTCCTTTCTCCCCAAAGCCCCATCAACATTTGTTATTGTTTGATTTCTTGAAAGCAGCCATTCTTTGTGGGGTGAGGTGGAATCTCAGTGTTGTTTTCATCTGCATCTCTCAAATGACCAGTGATGTGGATTGGATATTTCTCTTTACAAGGACATAATGGCCTTCTTTGTCACTTTTAATCAGTTTCTGTTTGATATTTACTTTGTCTGTGAATAAGATAGCTACCCCTGCTTTTTCTGGGCTGCTGTTCCATGAAGAACTGTTTTCCATCCTTTCACTTTCAGTCTATTGGTTGATTTTTGCATTAGGTGTGTTTCTAGTATACAACATATTGTTGGATTTTGCTTCTTAATAGATTCTGCCAGTCTATTTCTCTTGATTGGTGAATTGAGGCCACTTACACTGATTGTTATAACTGATATGTACTGACTTATCATTGTCATGTTATTGTCCTATTGTGGGCTCTTTTTAATCCGCCCCCCTTCAGTTTCTTGCTTTTCCTAATTCACTTGCTCTATTGAGCCTCTTGGTTTTGTGACCTTAATTTTCCTTTTCTAGGATATTGTTTAGAATTGTTGTGCTACTTTGGTATTCATGAAGTTTCTCAGCTGTTCTTTGCCATGGAAGTATCTTACATCCCCATCCATTTTGAAAGAGAGTTTTGCAGGATACATCAGTCTAGGTTGAAGGTTGTTTTCTCTTAGGGCTTGAAATACCTCACTCCAGGCTCTCCCTGACTGGAGGGTTTGTGTTGAAAAGTCTGCTGTGATTCTGATGAGCTTTCCTTTGCATGTGATTTTTTTCTCTAACTGCTTGTAGTATTTTGTTCTTCTGTTGAGTTCCTGGGATCTTGACTATTATATTTTAGGTATAGATTTCTTTTTGATCATAGCTATTTGGAGTCCTATATGCCTCACTTACCTGTATGTCAAATTCTTTTGCTCTGTTTGGGAAGTTTTCTGTCATTAATTCTGTGAACAGCATTTTTAAGCCATTTGTATTTTCTCCTGCTACTTCATGGATTCCTATCAGTCTTGTGTTATTTCTTCTTTGAATAATCTAGGAGTTGTTGGATCGATTTCTCATGATCCCTTACTGTTTTTAAGAGATCTCTTTTCATGGTCACAGACTGCAATCCTACCATCTATATCTGAAATTCTATCTTCACATTCGTTCATGCTGTTGTGAATGCTTTCAATGTAGTGTTTAATCTCCTGATTATCTGTTTGAATCTGTTTCATGGAGTCCATTTCTTTCTTATGTCGGGCATTCAAGGTTTCCATTTCTTTCCTATGCTGGGCATTCATGGCTTCTATCATGGTCCTGAGCTGATCTAATTTTTTGTCAATTTCTGTTCTAGACTCTAATCATGTCTTTCATTGTGCTCACCATTTCCTGTAGTTATCTAGAAAATTATTTCTGTTTTGAATTTTTCTAGAGCCTGATTGATCTGTTTTGTTACTTCCTGTGCAATGAGTTTAGGGTGTCCTGATGGTTGATTTCTCAGACTTTTCCACCTGATTTCCCTTAGAATTTGCCATTGGTGAACTGGAAGCCTCTTTTTATGCCTTGCTTAAGTGTTTTCTCATTTTTATGCTTGTTGTTGGGCTGTCCATGTTTTAATTCCTGGGTTAGTATTTTGATCTTCCTGATATAGCTGCTCTTTGGGTTTTGAATCTCTAATGACTCACAGTCTCATTTTCATAATATCAGAAAGAACAGCACATTAAATCAATCACAACCCTTTAGCCCAGCTGATACAATCAGCAACACAATAGCATCAAGCACAGCTTAGAAATTGACCATTTGTGGTAGTTATTAAACTATCAACTTTAAATCATGTGAATTAAATCAAAATCGAGGACCAGCCCAAAATATGTTAAAACTCTTCAATATAGCAACTTTTCCCTTCAGAATGAGGACTTAGAAGGTGGTAGGAGGAGAGGAATATATAGGTAGGAGAATAGGAGATGGTTTTGAGTGAAACCAGAGGACACAGGATGACCATGCAAACTTCAGGAAACTGTTGAAGACAAGAGGGAAAGACAGAATATAAGAACAAAGAAAAGAGTAGAACTCCTTAATATTAATAGGGACTCACTTTCCTTTGAAATTAATGACCCTCAAATGAAGGAAAAAGAGAGAAGAAAAGAAAATAAAGAAAAAAATAAGAAATCCGAATTATGGCAGGAACAGAAACAGAAAAGGAGATGAAGAATAATATGGGGAGCAAAAGACTGAGTGGGGGAAAAGAAAGAATTTCTGAATGGAATGAGGAAAAGAAAGAAAAAATTTGAAGAGCTCCTTTAAGGGTATATCTCTGCTATCACAATAGACAATGTCCTCAGCCCTGTGCAGAACTAAGTCATTTAGTTTCATCTAGCCAGTGGCAGACCCCTGAGATTCAGGCTGAATTCAGGCTGCAAGGCCCAAGTTGAGCTCCCTGACCTCCTGCAGGGTTGAACTCTGCAATGCTCTACTATAGGTTTCTGCTGCCCTTTCCCTGAAGACAGTCAAATTTCTGATGGAAGGCAATGGCCCCTCCACCTTACCCACTATGGAGGTCTTATGTGCCTTTATTGCAATTATTCACTTCCATTCTATCTTCTGGAGCTCAGTAAAATGATCTTTGTGACCAACTGTGCCTCTGCAGTGTGGATCCAGGAGCTGGCATAATCAGGAGGCCTGAGAGCAAGATAGGGGGAGGATTACTTTGTAGAGATGGCTGTGTAGCTGGCTGATCCTCACCAGTCCGCTGGATGAAGAACAGGGCACTGGCGAACTCCCCGCATGGTACTCCATTCATCATGGCATGCAGGCTGTTTCCAAGTTACAGCTATTACAAACTATACTGCTATGAACATGGGTGTGCATATATGACTGTGGTATGATGCTGTGAATTCTTTCAGGAAGATACATAACAGGGCAATAGCTTGGTCAAATGAAACTTATAGTCTTAGTTTTTTGCGGAATCTCCACACTGATTTTCATTGTGGATGCACCAGTCTACACTCCCATGAACATTGAAGGATTTCTTTTTCCCCACAATCTCTCCAGCATTTCTTATTGGTTGATTTCTTGATAGTAGCCATTCTTTTTTCTCATTTAGTTTATTGGTACATTTTAGGTATACAGTACAGTTACATTCATCATTGGGATAGTAGCCATTCTTACTGGAGTGAGATGGAATCTCATTGTTGTTTTAGCTTGCATTTCTTGAATGACCATTGATGTTGCACACTTTTTCATCTATTTATTTGCCCTTTGCTGTTCTTCAGCTGTGAAGTATGTATTCATCTCAGATGTCAATTTTTGCATTGGGTCTTTAAATTTAGGGGCCTGATACATTTCAGTTCTTTATTTATCTAGACAGCAAGCAGTCCTTTCTCCGAGGAATACCTGGCAAACCCTCTTCCCCAACTGGTTGTCTCTTCACTCTGTTCATAATTTCCTCATGATAAATCTGCATAAAATAAGATTAGATGGTTTTTAATCTCAATCTCATAAAGTCTTCCATGATAAGACAACAGTCAACATAGTACTAAACAATCCAAATCCCCAAAGCTTTCACTCTACAATCAGGATTAAGACAAGGTGTCCACTATCACCACTCCTGTTCAGTATAACTCTGTATACATTAGTCACAGCAAGTAGACAAGAGAAAGAAATAAAAGGAATAAAGATAGGAAATGAGGTTCAATTATCATTATTTGCAGACAACATGATACTCTACATGGAAGACCCCAAATATTCCTCCAAAAGACTTCTAGACTTAATAACAAAATTTGGTCCTGGAACTACATCCAAAGTCAACACTCAATAATCAATAGTGTCCCCGTACAACAGTAAGAAACTGTCTGAGAGAGATATTTGGGAAACCACAACTTTCACAACAGCCTAGAAAATGAAATACTTAGGAATCAATCTAACAAAGGAAGTTAAAGATCTCTGCAATGAAAAGATACAGTACTCTGAAAAAGGAGATTGAAGAGGATATCAGAAAATAGAAAGACATCCCTTGTTCTTAGGTAGGAAGAACCAACATAGTGAAAATGGCCATACTCCCAAAATTGTTATACAAATTTAATGCCATCCCAATCAAAATACCCATAATATATCTCACAGAACTTGAGAAAATATTCCTAAATTTCATTTGGAACCAGGAGAGACCTATTTAACTCTTTTGCAAAAGCAGTTCTGGGCAAAAACGCATGGCAGAAGGGATCACAATCCCAAAATCTCTTGTGGACATTTACTTTCTTTCTTTCTACTTCTTACATTAATGTTAGAAAATCCTTGGAGATTGGGATGTCACAGACCAATCAGGCTAATTAAAAGTTCTGTGCATTGGGCCGCCAAGGTCATACACTACTCAATAATCACCTTGTGTCTCCACACCTTCACCTTGGTGACTCCAGTCCACCAACCTCCACACTCGTGTCCCAGCCCCATGGTTGTCTGCATCAGGAAGCTCCTAACTAACTTTGTATTAATTTCAATCCTGAGGACAGAGACTGAGGATTCTTTGGGCTGCAGGCAAAGGAGTGTCTTTGGGTCTGCTGTCCTTGACTATGACCCAGCAGAGAAACAGCACCACCCAGTAAGTGCAGATGGGCCTGATGGATATGGAAGGATCCTTCCTTGAAAGTATTGTTTCTTCACCATGAAAACAAATGGACAGTTTGAGTGCCCAGTGAGAAGGTACAAGTATGAAAAATATCAGTTACAAGGAATGGAAATTTTGTATTTTCAGTTTTAGGAGGGAAGGCAGAATTATTATTTCAAATGTGTTTTCTACACATCCTGTTTCTCCTTCTCAAGGATGTCTCACCCAACAGCAGGAGAAAATGTGTCTTTTTTGGTGATTCCTAAGCACTCCAAAAGGATTAGGAAAGTGATTATAAGAATGTAGGAAGTGAAGATAGTAACCATGACATCATGAACTTGTTTGGGGGGCTTCCTATATCTTATACACTGAGCTATTTATTTTATGCAGCTTCTTTTATTTCCTGTAATTTGTATTCTAGAAGGTATATGTTTCCACATGTTATTGCTTTTAGAAAATAGCAGAGTCCATCATTTTAATGGATCTTACAGTAGGTCAATCAGTAGAGAGACGAGTCTAGTGAATCAGGCTGTCTGGTTAAAGACAAAGGGCATCATAGAGAAATTCTGGCAGGTTGTCCTCCTAACACAGAAAAATATTTAACTCTTTTGCCACCTCAGAAAGAGAACCCTTACTCATTTTCTATTACTTTTGGGGATTGAAAGCTCACAGAGCCCAGCAGTGAATGTCCCCAGCTGCATCCACCATAGACAGAAAGAGACGACAGGCAAAGATCTCCGAGAGCAGCCCCTCCACCATTCAGCACAGATTTCCCTCCTGACGCCACTGCTGGGTGTTTCTGCAGCTCCCACCCTTCCCATGATTGCTATTATCTCACACAGTCTCACATGGGGGTTGTCTTGCCTTAGGTTCTGTTCAAAATTATCTCAGATGCACCTGAGTTTATGAAATTTGTCTTTCTGTTTGCATCTTTCTGTGGGTTTTTTAAACAATGAAAACTTTTAGTGCATTGGACATGATCATCACAGTTATTTTACAATCCTTTTACCTCCACTTATTTTCACTGGGATACAGGGCAGGCTTGTGATATCTCTGAGACTGCATTGTTATTAGTGTTGTTCTGCACTTGAAGAAATTTCCTGAAGATCATACAGATAAAGAGTGCTCTATTTGGTCTATTTTGTGTATAAAATTAAAGCAAAGGAAAGTGTAGCCATCATTGTTATTAGTGATAGAAAATAATTTCTATGCCAACTATGTCCTTTGACCTGAAATTATTCTTCTTCTGTTTCTTTTGCAAGACATTTTATTTGTATATTTGTGTAAGTATATGAATATATTTGGAGATGAATGATGTGCTTTCATTTATATCTGATTCCCCAGAGCCTACACAATTTTTGGAACAGAAGATGAATCAAAAATCAAAACCTCTATTAAACATTGAAAGGACATTTCTCTAAGTTATAATAACTGCCCTTAATCAGCCTGATGTGAAGATGCTGGGTGTGCTATTGTCTACTTGTTCCTTCCTTTCACAAATGTCCTTAGATGTAGGGCAAGATAAAATAGCTTGTTTGTATCCATGTCATGAGCATATGGCCCCTACGATCCACTTAACTGCACCTATATCAACAATCAAAAAGACAGCAGAGATATCTATGGTTTAAAAATGGCATAAAGAGTAGCGAGCAGGTGAATGTGTGCCTCAGGCTGAGATACGGTGCAGCATTTTACATCACTCCATGCAGCATTACCATTTGAATACAGATTACAATATTCATCAGTACACTTCCTATTTGCTTAAGGTGTAGTTATGTGCATGTGTGTTGTGTGAGTGTGTAGTTTTTTGTTTGTTTTTATTTATGGTACCATGATTGATCTTGGGCCCTTGCACTTTTGAGGGAGGTGGTGGAACCAGTGAGCCAAATCCCCAGCCCTGTAGTTATTTATTTTTTTAAAAAAGTTCTCACAATGAGGTCATGATTTCCTAACTTCCTTCAGTTGCCACACATGTGAAGATGAATGCTACTTTTATTTTTCTCAAGCAGTGGAAGCACAGAGAGGAGGCAAGTTTCATACCCAGTCTGCCTGTTTGTGCAGGTCAATGATACGGGATTAAATATTCATTTCCTCAGCACCTTCCCTCTGCACAAACTCCACTGTGCCACTGGAGCAAGATGACAATGTTATTCCCCGTACGAATGCGTGTTAGCATGATGAGCTCATCACTGGACAGACTGCATGGATATTTTGAAGATATTGCTGAAGGAATGTAAGGAATGTAAGGGACTGATTTTTATTGGAAAAATAATTGTGAAATTTTACCAGTATTAGTTTTTGGAAATCAAAAATATATCCTCCACTAATATCTTAGATATAACTTTTTACTTCTGTGACAGGAAGAGAGGCACAACAATTTAGATAAGATTTTCATAATAATAAACTTACAGGTTAAATGAGGAGTCTCTCTTTCAGATAATGCTGTGTATTAGTTAAAGGAGACTTAAAATCACTCGTGCTTTTAACGTAATCTATTGTGGGGACAAAGGTGTTTTCTTATACATTACTTACATTAATTTTGGGTACTTTTAGAGTAAGTTTTTAAGAAAGCTGCTTGTGAATTCATGAATCGACATTGACCTGGAAATAATGACAGAAAAATCTTCCCATAAAATTCACCACACAGATTCTTTTGAAGACAAGAAAGAAGAACTATGAACTCATGGAGAGACCCTAAGTATTCAACTTTCTTAGGTAATTGTTCAGACCTCTAAAGTTATTAATGCTGATGTAAATATTATTAAATATTTACATGTTCATATCTATAAAGATAATATAAACTGGGCCTTTTTTAAATTCCAGAAGGTATTCTAAAGCAGTGGTTTTCAACTCTTGCTTAAGAAAGCAACACAAAATCTTGAAATATAAATATTACAATTAAATTTAAGGGCAAAAGTCTAGAGTATCTGTGCATTTCTAGAAAGCCCCAGATAAATATATTACTAACTTAGAATCATCAGTGATGCAAATTCAATGACTTTTAAAAGATTTTCTTACAGCAGCCATAAAAGGTAGGTATTTCTGCTCCCCGTTTTACAGATGAGGCATGGTTACATTATCCACAGTTGTGTTTACAAAACTTAATGTAGCTTTTTCTATTGCCTCTGAGTTGTGATGTGTGTTTACATTATTTCATGTAGTATCTGTTTAATGTGTTATTTCTAATAAAATCACAGTGTGATCTGACCAAAAATGTGTCCCAGTTTCCTTCACATAGATGAAATATGAGAAATACAATTTATGGATGAAGAAAGATTGATTAAAATATCCATAGGTTAGAACTAGGAAAGGCTAGACACTGCCATGGCCTGGGACTTTGTTTCCAGCATCTTCACTTGCATACAATTGGGTGTATGGTCAAAGTAAAGAACGTTTCCAAGGTACTGTAGAATATAGCATCAATAGAGAGATGTTTAGATAGAAGATATGGTAGTTTTATTATATAATAAATTTGTATTATATAATACAATTTATTATATAATAAATTTATATTATGTAATAAATTTGTATTAAATTTGAAATGTAAAAAAATGCTTATTATTTTTATTTTAATTATTATCAGGTGTGGTGTTAACTAATGCTACCTTTGCAAATATGCCCTAAGATTTTGTGCATGTACTCAAGTTCATCAAATACATTATATACAAATAAAGGCTGAGAGAGCTCCTTCACCCTTGAGAGAGGAAAATCAGAAAATCCAAAATGATAAAAAATTCTCTGAGGCACAGTGTGTTCTGATTATGACCGATTAACTTAAATTCAATTTTCATATAGTTCAGTATTTGATTTTATAGTATTTCTAGGCACACTAAGGCAAAGGAGTTTGTACCATTTTCTGAGAATAAAACAGTAAATAGTTGAATATTTACAATTTTTTCCAATAGAATCACATTTGCTTAAATGAGGATTTCTTAAACTATTCTCTGTTTTCCACAAAAAAGAATGTTGGTGGTATTTCACTAGGGTCAACGACTTCTGAACTTTATGTCCTTGTCTGCTTACACTGTGCAATAGAATATCTGTAAAGTAGGAGTGTACAGGGGAGATGGGAAACAAACCAGCCAACACTCAGCTTTGCTGCTGGAGTTTGCCACAGTACAGCAATGATGCTGAAGGTTTGGGGCCTCATGAAGAAAGAACTACTTTGCTTCTGAAAACTTGAATTCCTAAAATATACTCAGTTTTGTGTGCTATGTTTTATTTCATTTTTCCAATTTTTTTTTGAAAAGGTGGTCAAGCACTTTGGGAGCACATAATCTAACAAAAGTCTCAGAATTCCATCTCCTGGGCTTCTCAGAGGATCCAGACCTGCAGCCCGTCCTCTTTGGACTGTTCCTGTCCATGTACCTGGTCACGGTGCTCGGGAACCTGCTCATCATCCTGGCCGTCAGCTCTGACTCCCACCTCCACACCCCCATGTACTTCTTCCTCTCCAACCTGTCCTTGGCTGACATCGGTTTCACCTCCTCTACAGTCCCAAAGTTGATTGTGGACATCTTAAATCACATCAGAGTCATCTCCTATGTGGGCTGCCTGACACAGATGTCTGTTTTCATCCTATTTGCATGTATGGACAACATGCTTCTGACAGTAATGGCCTATGACCGCTTTGTGGCCATCTGTCACCCCCTGCATTACTCAACCATTATGAACCCTCGCCTCTGTGTCTTGTTACTTTTGCTGTCAGTTTTTGTTAGCCTTTTGGATTCCCAGGTACACAACTTGATTGCTCTGCATTTTACCTGTTTCAAAGATGTGAAAATTGCTAGTTTCTTTTGTGACCCTTCTCAACTCCTTAACCTTTCATGTTCTGATACTATAATCAAAACCGTAGTCCTGTATATTTTTGGTACCATATTTGGCTTTGTTCCCATGTCGGGGACTATTTTCTCTTACTATAAGATTATATCCTCTCTTATGAAAATCCCCTCATTGGGTGGGAGGTACAAAGCCTTTTCTACCTGTGGTTCTCACCTGTCAGTTGTTTGCTTATTTTATGGAACAAGCTTTGGAACGTATCTTGGTTCAACTGTGTCGTATTCTCCCAGCATGGGTGAGGTGGCCTCCCTGATGTATACTGTGGTCACCCCGATGCTGAATCCCTTCATCTACAGCCTGAGGAACAGGGACATTCTAAGCTCCCTAAAGAGGTTCTACAGGTGGGCAGTCTAATCCCAGGACCTGTAGTATCTATTTGGAATGTAGTTTGGAAAATGTGGTAAAGAAGAGGACTCAAACCTCTATATTTCAGAAATGTGATGTGTACAATTTATCATAACAACAGAATTAGGACTGGTTGGGAAATGTTGGGATTAAGTTCTTCCTATATGTAAAATTCATTTTGGATGGTAAAATTTTTAGAGATGGATGAGAATGATGGCTAAGCAAAAACAAAATTGCAGTTAATGTTACTAAGCTGTGCACCTAAAAAATGGTTAAAATGGTACACTTATTTACATATATCTTACAACATTAAATATAAATAAAGCTAGAGAATACTGATAATGCACAATTTTTGTTAACTTTGCATCCTGTAGCTGCAATAATCTCAAAATTATAATTTTTATTTATTTTTTTAAATTTTAAAATGGTTTGTTAAATTTATTTCTTTCTTGCACCATAACATGAGGGAGGTGTTAAAACTGGTAGAATAGCTCAATAGAATGTGATTTCCAGATTTTGGGAAGCATGAAGAGGGAAATTTTTAGAACCCTTCGCCAGAATCCCCTCACAGTGGATTAAGGATGTGCTTTGTGGATGTGTAGTCGATGACACCAGCTGAAAGGATTTTTCTTTGTGAACCAAATCCCATTGAGTTATCTGGTCCCCTTGGCTGATGAAGAACCATTAGGCAAGGAGCACCGGCATCCTCTACAGGGATGTTTTCCAAGAGATTGACCAACCGATCAGGTCGAGGGGTGCAACAGCCCTGGGGCCCTCAGACTCACCAAACCTTACAGGCCCTGCACTTGCCAGTGCACTGGGTAAGAATCCCTGAGAACTCCACCTCCTCTCCTGCCTGTAGCTCAATGCCATCCTGAAATTCTTTCATGTGGAAAAAGAGCCTCTTGCTATCTCCTGCAATTTTTAAATTATGACTTTCCTTGTCTTCCTTCGACCCGTCTTAATTTCTTCTATCTTATTTTACCCTTGCCAAGTCTTTGACCTTTCCTTCCTAAGTGATGTGGAGAGGCTGAAGTTACATCTTATGGCTGCTTCAGGCTGACTAGGGTGGGGGCACTGCCTTTGCGAAGTTAGGGAACAGAAGTTTCACTCTGGCTGCTCTAGAGAAAAGTGTGTTTTCTCATTTGATGAATCATCATCTTTTAATACCCTAGCAAAGAAGCACATTAGACAGTCAATGAGTTTTCGATCTCACTTTGTAACCCAGTTAAGTCAGCAAATATCCAGAACTAAAAGTAGAATATGGGTAAACTGTGCTTCAAATACGTTGTAGAATTCAGGCAAAAATCGGGTAGCATTTTACTTCTACATGATTTGAGATATTTATACAAGCACAACAGATGGAGTCGTAGTACACATACTTTCCGAGAGGATCCTAGGAACAGCTCGGGAACCTCTGGTAGGCCCTCCCATTTGACCCAGCTGGCCAGAGGAGCCCAGCCATGTGGGTGCCAATACAGCAGTGTTCATGCACCCCCTCAAGAGAAGGAGGGCCTCTCTGAGGCTCCCTGATGAAAACTGAAGCCCACTGTAAAAGTGAAGAAAATCTGGGACAAAGGCACACCACACCGCCATAGTTGGTTAAGCTAGAGGGACCAGCACCTCACATCGGAACCTGGTCTAACTTCAGGGGAAAGACAGCTGGTACCTGCTGTACAAACTTGCAGAGTTCAACCCAGAAAGACTGGTCAGAGATCTCACCTTGGGCCTTGCAGCCAAAAACCAGCCTGAACCTCAGGGGACAGCTGCTGGCCTCTTGAGACTAATTAACTTAGATCTGGACACTCCTGCCCACACTGTCTGTTGTGTCAACAGAGGCATAACCTGAAGGAGTCCCTCTATTTCTATTTGTATTTTTTATTTTCAAAGTAATATTTTTGCTTTTCTCTAATCATTTAAAAAAATTCTTTTTCTTTTCTCAATTTTTCCTTTTTTAATCTTCTTTTCTCTCTCTCTTGCTCTCTCTCCCACCTTGATCTTCATTACTCTCCTTTTTTATTCCTGCTCCTATTCTAATTTGAATTTATTTTCTTTTTCTTTCCCTTCCTCCTCTTTTTCTTGCTCTCAATTGCCATTAGTTTTAAAAGAAAGTGACCACAGTCTCTAGCCTCCCTATTGCTGTTAGTTTGTTCTGTTCTTGGGTATATTTTCTTCCATCTTTTCCTCTTGTGTGTGTGATTTTCCTGCATCCTCTGACCTCACTTCTAACCTTTCTCTATCCTGTCTATCGATCCCTCCCTCCCCAACTCCTTCTAAATCCCCATCCCAAAGGGCAAAGTTGCTATATTGAAGAGTTTATTCACTATAAACATATTCTGGGGTGGTCCTCGATTTTGATTTAATTCACACAGTTAAAGGTGATAGATTAATAACTACCACAAATTGTCATTTTCTAAGCTGTGCTTGTTGCTGTTGTGTTGCTGATTGTGTCACTTGGGCTACGGTGTTGTGATTGATCTACTCAGTTGTCCTCCCTGGTATAATGAAAATGAGAGTGCCTCAGAGTCATAGTGATTCAAAACCTGACAGCAAGGAAGATCAGGAAGATCAAAGTACTAACCCAGGAATTAAATCAAGGACAGGACCAATGACAAAAATAGAAATGAGAAGGCATTTAAACAAGATGCACACACAGACTTCTACCTCACCAAAAGTAAACTCTGGAAATAAGGTGGAAAAAATCTGACAGCCAACCATCTGGACACCCTGAACCAATAGCTCAGGAAGTAACAAAACTGATAAATGAGGCTCTAGAAAAATTCAAAAGAGAAATAATTTCCCAGATAACCACAGCAATGGTGAGAAGAATGAAAGACATGATTAGAGACTCTAGAACAGAAACAGATTTTTAAAAAATAGATTAGCTCAGGACCATGATGGAAACCATGAATGTCTAGCATAGGAAAGAAAGAAATGGACTCCATGAAACAGATTCAAACAGATATCCAGGAGATTAAAAACTGTACATATACTTCACCCTGTATATTTAATAAGAGACACAATTTCCCCTTATTTTCATGGCAAAATACAGCAAAATACATATATGTATTTTCTATGTGAGCACTGGACCAGCAAAAATTTTACTATCAGTCTCAGAAGGTGAGATCTGTCCTCTATTTTTTATCCCTGAGGATATTTTCTAGTGGTTGTCCTCTGATAATATAAACATAGTCTGGAGTAGATATCAGAAAGTTTATACCACAAAAGTAATAAAGCTTAAGAGGTTATTTATATTTATATTGTAATTTTCAATTTCTTGGCAGGACTATACAATATGCCAAAAATTCACCTGAGAGTTAATCTAAAGCTACATAAAAATAATACAGTAACAATTCACTTAGAGAGGTAGAATGGCATGTTTTGGGGAGAGATAGAGGGTCTGGGAATCACAACTTCTTGTGATTGTAGCTTAAGGTGTTATAAATTCAGCAGGAGACTGCCAGTAGTGGCTGGTACAGTGTTTACAGCTCCTTTTTACATATAGCCTAGATTTATCTCATTTTATAATGTCATCATTTCACATTTTCAGTTATACTTTGCTATTGGGTGTTTACATGAACTCAAAGTAAGACACTATCAAACAAAATTAATGTATTTCCGCATACCTGGGAAGGAAGGTCAGATAAGGATCTTGAGGGGTTACTTTTGGGGCCATGTACAGTGTCTTAGATCCTCTAGCTTTTTGCTCTACCAGATGTGTCATCTGCCAGGATGAGTCATAGTCCTTCTTGATCATATGGGTTTCCTAAAGAGCATGGTAAAAATTCCCTGTCTAGTGACTCTCTTTTTGGCAAAAGTGCACACGTTACTCATGTTCTCTGTAATCCAACAGTCCATTTTGTTGGGTTGTCAGTGACTCACCAGAGTTGCAGATTTATTCTAAGTGATGTTGTCAGTCTTGGGGGTTGATTGTCCATCTGGAGCAAGGGCCAAAGCATTGGCTCTCCTAGCAGCCTCTTTCATAAGTTTGGCCTCTATGCCTGCCTTTTTCAACACCCTAAAGGTCAGTTCCATCAGCCTTGAATGGAAGAAGTATGTCTTATTCCTATTATACTAGTTTCAGGATATTGGACTCTTAGAAAGATGTAGTATCACCAGAGAATGGGTACTTTTCCATTACTCATGGTCAGGATTGGGAGTATTAGTATGAGGAGTCAGTGTCACATTCTATCTCATCCGTAGGTTATAGCACATCGTCTGAACCTGCAGTATAGGTTGTCTTTTACACGTCATGTTCTTGTAGAAAGTTAACAGGTAACATTTACAAAGGTTTTTGAGGAGCACCAAGGATAAAGTTAACAAGAGGAAATGTAGCATTTTCGGGTAACTTCATGCTGACATTATTACATTAGGGCCATTAGATTCTCTATAGGGGTGGGGATGCTGCAGAGGCACCTGCGCAGCTGGGCGGTCCTTTCCAATCTGTTCCAATGAAGGCCTGGGGCACTGGCAAGCCACACCCCCATGCAGCTGCAAATGTGTGGCTTTTTTATAAAATGGAGTACTACTCAGCCATAAAGAAGGAGGAGCTAGGGACATGTATAGCTTAATGGATGCACATTAAGGCGATATGCTTAAGTAAAATAAATAGGATGCACATGTGTAAACCGAATAGTTTCTCTAGTTTGAGAAATGGAAAGTGTAAATAAGAACTAAAAGGTATAATAGATTATGGGAGGTAGGAAGAGAAGCAGCAAAGGGGAAGGGGAAGTGGGAGGGGTTGGGGAAAGAAAGATGGGAATGGAATTAATATGAGAAAAAGAAAAAATGGAAAGAAAGTTTTTATAGATAGGGAGGGGTGGAGGGGTTGAAGGGAGGGCAGGGAAATGTGGAAAAAATAAGAACCCAGATGGACTATGTAAAGGTGCAAATTTCCAATGATGAATGTCATTACATTGTATATACTAAATGTACCAATATAATTTACTAGTTTTTAAAAACCTAACAATTTTAATACACATGCTTGCAGTACATAATTGTGACATTCTATGTGGGGAGTAGGTACATGTAAATAACACACTTTAATTATTTTTTCGTACCCTTTACCTCCTCTCCCCCCACACACCTCCATCTCTGTATCCCCTTTCCCTTTGGAAAAGATCTATCTCCCTATTTCCTCTTATCTAAGTTTTATTTTGCTCTTTATTTATATTTTGTGGGGGTTTTTTTACATAAGAGAAATCCTGAAATATTTCAATTTGTGTGTCTGAGTTATTTTACTTAATAGTATGATCTCCAAGGTGCAGCCAGGAGTCCAAAAGTCTAAGTAAAACTATATCAAAACTAAGATGACACAAGAGAGAGTGCTCATGAAAAAGACAAAAGGTGTTAGATGGCCCAAAACTTGACATAGCCTTCACTATCAGTCACCTATCACCTGTACATGCAAAAATAATTTAAAAGACATCACATCCTTTTCAAGGATACTACCCAGGAGATGCCTCTACTGTAAGTTTGGATGTTTACAATAATTTTAGGGATTGCAGTAGTGATCAAATAGGTATCTGACAAAGACAAGTCTAAGAGGAAGAAGGAGATGTGGGTGTTGAAGTGGGAGTCAGAGCTGACGGCTAGGATAGCGAGGAGGTGTCCCCGAATATTGAATTTGTACAGGGACAGGAGCATTTAAAAGAGGATGGATCTTCCTCAAGCGGGTGACATGGAATTCTGAAACCTGTATTTTATTTTGTGCTTTGATATTTCTTGGACACCTTTTGAAGAAAAAAGAAAAAGTTTTTACTAACTTTCCAAAACAAACCACATCATTATGTAATGGTAACACACACCGATAAAACATAATAAATTGTACATAAATAAGAGAAGATTAGAAATAGGGAAACAAGCAAGCACCTGGCACTCTGTGTATATTTTGAATCCAAAAATTCACAAGTAAATTATGTACACTAAAGGACCATATATGTTTAACTATATTACAGTTGTATCAAGCCCAGTCTTCTTAGAAATCTTTCAGTATCGGCTTTTGAGTTATCGAGCTCTTTCTTTACACACCTGCAGTGGAGAAATTTCATCAAACGATTAAATGCTGAAGAACATTAGCAAGAACAAGTCCACAAACAGTAAATATAGCCCATTCTTGAAACACAAAAGACAATAAGAAATATCCTTCATTCTTTTAGAAGAAATTGCTTCTCATTGCAAGAAAATAGAAGCAGTGAAAGATCTCCCATTGCAAGAAATTTGAGCAGGTTCAGTCCATGAGCACTGAGTGCCTGAACCACAGGGCAAGGTTGAAGGGTTTGGGGATGAGAGGACGGGCAGCAACCACTGGAGGTAATACATGATCTGTCCTGGGCAAGGCCTTCACCAAACCTACGTCAGACCTAGTGCCCTCTTATTGCAAGAAAATGGCACAAATTTCTTTAACTTCAAATACTTTTGAAGATGCAATAGGAACCAGGACCACCTTCTATGTATAATCAATAATGCCGATGGTTTATAATAAAAATACTGTGATGTAGAGTTATCTCCAGGAGTTTCTCAACATTTGGGGGTTTTATGATTTCTTTCTTTTGTAGGTATAATTGGTCGCCCAAATATTTCTCTAGCTTTCAAAATGCGTCGATGTCATAACTGCTGGTTTAGATCTAAGCTGTCCTTCCAGAAGGTGTGACTGGATCACTGTGGCTTTATTGCAACTTTCTGTCAGGAGGTGGGACCTGCTGGAGGTTGGTCACTGGGGTGTTACCTGCAAGGGTGTGTTATTGTCCCTGGTTCCTCCATTGTGGCTCTACTTCCTGACCACCATAGGTTGAGCACTTTTATATCCGCCAGGCCCTTCTGCCATCCTTTTTCTGCCTTGGAGCCAGACAGCCAAGGACTGAAACTGCACCAAAACGAATCTTTCCTCCTTTAAGTTGTGGATGACATAGGTCAGGAAACATTGGAATTTCAAATCCCACAGCCCTGTATCGCTTTTGGCAGGGGATGGTCTATCCTTATAATGTGACCAGTGCTTTTACTGTAGAGCCCTGTACTCACGGGTGGACTTGTGGTTGTCTGTGTTCTGTCCCAATCTGGGTCCCAGAGGGAAGGATGGTCAGCCTCTTGCCTCTTCACTGTGAGGAGTCTACACCCATCCTGCTCAACAAGCCTGGCTTGCCCTTGGCAGATGAAATGCCAGTCTCATTGTCACCTCTGTGACCCCTCCTCGTTGAAATCTCCCTCTTTCCCAGAAAGCGACTGACTCCTCCGTCCCTCTCCTGGTTTCCTTGTAGTCCTCTTCTACTCCTTTCGATTTGGGGGGGAGCGCCTGTCCACGACGGGGCTCATTTTCGCACTTATCTCGAAGTTGGAGAGATGGCTGACATCTGCCCAAGAGCCTTGCTTTTTTATCCTTCTTCCTGCTCGGCGGGTTAGGTACATTGTCCACAAGCTTCCAGCATTTTCTCCACTTCATTTTGAAAAGAACCATCGGATAGATGTTGCCCTTTCACCTGGGTGTCTGGGCTCACGCTTTCCAGCCCAGGCTTGCTTCCTTTCCGCTTCCTCATGTTTTTCTCAGCCAATCAGAGAGGGGGACTTCCTTGTGTTCGGCAGGACGGAGGTGTAATGTATTCATGTAGACGTAGCAGCTCTCGGCCAAGTGAATGGAAAATGGGCCTTGTGAGTGTGTGTGTGTGTGTGTGTGTGTGTGTGTGTGTAAATACCTGTGTATGTTGATTTTTTTTTTTTTTTTTGGAGACAGGGTCTGTGCAGTTCAGGCTGGCCTTGAATTCACCACAGAGCCCAGAACTCAAGATGATCCTCCTGCCTCAGCATCCTGTGCACTGGGGTTACAGGAGTATACCACCATGCCTGGCCACGTGTACATATTCCTTTTAAAGATTTATGGAATGTGTTCTGCCTCGGGGATTTAACAGTAGCTAGCTATAGCAGTCGCTAGCTGTAGTAGGTCCCACTGCAGTTTTTATTCAACGTGGGGATTGCAGAGCAACCAGAACACTGAACTCAAATGTGGTTCTGAAAACACACAGGGATTAAAAAAAAAAAAAAAAGACACAGGGAGCAGTGGCCATCATCCCGGTAGGAGCTTCTCCATTTCTGCACGTGGTGACTGTACCTTTCCAAGAATAAACAAGAAGACTTTGTAACTGTCACTTGCTTTCTTTTCCTCTGCACTTCAGTAACAAGTGTTGGCAAACAAGACTTTCTCCTGGCCCCAGCCCACTGGACATCTGCAAGATTGTCCTTCCAGTCGGAACCGTCCCTCTGTCCTGCCTGAGGAGGAGGGCAGTGGGCCAGGCAGAGGACAGAACAGGAGGGGTCCATCCAGGGAATGGGACTACAAGGCCACACTTGTGAAACGTTTTCACTGCTGTTCTAGAGCTTTCACTTCTGATGTGTTCATCATACAGCTGTTTGAAATGTTCAAACTCTTTAAATCTTTTGAAACTCATCATCTTATTGTTTCCATTTTTCACTGTGCTAAGACACATACAGCTACATGTACCAGTTTAAAATAAAGTCTGGTAGCGCTAAGTTGAGGGCTATTTTTGTGTAACGGGCACTCATCTACCTACAGAAAGTTTCACAATGTCCCAAATGAATTTTGCACTGATATCACACCATAAATTTCACCATTCTCCAAATCATCCACGATTCTTCTATGAAGATTATATAAAATCAAAGACATCAAACTTCTGAAATGATATAATCAAGCAGACAATATTTACATTGAGTTTTGTGTGTTCAGTTCAGCTATATTTCTCAACCTACATTCAAACTCGACCCAACACATCCAGGGATTACATTCACCAACTGTGCAGCCTCCTCAAGGTGCTGCTGATGTCCCTGTTCCTCAGGCTGTAGATGAAGGGATTCAGCATCGGGGTGACCATAGTACACATCAATGTGTCCACCATACCCCTCCTGGGAGAATATGACACAGCTGAACCAAGGTACACTTCAATGCTGGTTCCATAAAATAAGCAGACAACTAACACATGAGAACTACAGGTAGAAAAGGCCTTGTATCTCCCACCTGATGAAGGGATTTTGAGAATGGAGGAAACAATTTTATAGTAAGAGAAAAGGATCAATGACATGGGAATAATGCCAAATATGGCTCCAACAAAATATGTGACCATGGTTTTGAATAAGGTATCAGAACATGAAAGGTTAAAGACTTGAGAAGGATGACAGAAGAAATTAGCAATTTCCACATCCCTGAAGCAGGTAAATTGCAAGGCAACTAAATTGTGCATCTGGGAGTCCAAAAGGCTGACAAAAACAGAAAGCAAGAGTAACAAGACACAGAGGTGAGGGTTCATAATGGCTGCATAGTGCAGGGGGTGGCAGATGGCCACAAAGCGGTCATAGGCCATCACCGTCAGCAGCACGTCATCCATACTTGCAAAAAGGATTGAAAGAGACATCTGTGTCAGGCAGCCCTCATAGGAGATGACTCTGCTCTGAGTTGAGATGTTCACAATCATCTTTGGGATCATGGTAGAGGTGAAACAGATGTCAACAACGGCCAGGTTGGAGAGGAAGAAGTACATGGGGGTGTGGAGGTGGGAGTCAGAGCTGACGGCCAGGATGATGAGCAGGTTCCCGAGCACTGTGACCAGGTACATGGACAGGAACAGCCCAAAGAGGACGGGCTGCAGGTCTCGATCCTCTGAGAAGCCCATGAGATGGAATTCTGAGACACATGTGAGATTGAATGTTTTCATAGTGCTTGGCCACCTTTTCAAAAAGAAAATTCAGTAGAATAATGAAACCAATAAATAGTGCAGAAGACTTTACGTACGTTAAGAATGAAATATTCCTAAGCAAAGCCTTCCCACATGAAGTCCATAATCCTCAATAACATAAAGCGATGGTGCTAAATCCAGTCCTCATGAGCTCTTTCATTGTCAGGTTCTTTGCTCCCCAAGTCCTTCTGTGCACTCCTAATTTCCAGACACTGTCGTGGCAGTGTTAGAACATTCAAGTTTAGAACACTATGACTCCAGTAAGATATAGCCAGCTCCTTACAAAAAAAGAATATATGCTCTCTTGGAAGAAAATTACATTACAGCTAAGTATTCATAATCAAAATGTACAGTATCAAGCCAGTCATCTCCCAGAAATTTTTCATCACTTTGGGGACTTTCTTATTTCCATCTTTCAATGATGTAAGAGCTCACATAGATTTTGTTATGTATAAATAATTTAATACATAACTCCTACATTAGTCTAAAATTTATATAAAATAAATAAGTTCAGATGCATGCATATAATCTGATGACATAATAACAAGGAATGCGGCCTTAGTGCATACCGTACCTGTTAATGATTAGAAATAATAAGGGATAAGAAGGACTGGCATTTCGCATTTTAAATTTTATACAGGTTTATTTTAATCACTCCATACAATGTTGCTATGTAAGACAGCTCTTTGCTCTATTTTTTATTCCGTATTCTAGCACCATGGCATTGTTTTATGATGCTAAACCTTTGATGTCCAGTGGGAAACCTGAGAAACCAGGAAAGTCCCAAGGGCCTGGCTGATTTCAAGTCTTTAATTCTTATTGACAGATTTTCCACAGCAGGATTTTTCAGTACATGATTAATATTTCTCTTGTTTTAGCTACTGAAATTTGCACGTTTTTTGGTCAAGCCACACTACCATTTATTTAAGAAAAACGCAAAGTAGAATTACAAGAAATAATGTTATCACATTCGAAAACTCATGTACAAAAGAAGAAGTACATGAAATGCTATAAAACTGTAAATAATGTAATTCCCCCTCATCTGTAAAATGAGTACAACACTCACCTAACTTACATGGTTACTTATGAAATTATTTTTAAAATAATTACATCACTGGTGTATCACTTACTTGTAGATAGATGGATAGATAGATAGGTATTTTTAAATAACCAGACACCTAGACTCAGTCCAATAAATTTAATCACATTCCCACTATTCTGAGTTTTTTTATTCCTTCCTTATATCAGAGCTGAGACTATTATCTTAGAATATTTCTTTGAATTCATAAAATTCTCACTTGATATTAGGTCTCCACATATTAATCTATAAATATTTAATAAGGTTTACATCACAACTAATATTTTTAGAGACCTGAACTGTTACCTATGAAATTTGAATTGTTGATATTTCTTTATAATTCCATTCTCTTGCTGACCTTTCCTTAAAGGAATCTGTTAGGAATTTCATGCATCAATTTTTCTGTTATAGTTTTCAGGTAACAATTGATTTATGAATCCAGAGTTTTCTTAAAACCCTACCTAAAACTTACCTAAAACTTAAGTAAGTTATATACAACCCCAACCTATTTCCCTGAGTGGGCTGCATACACAAGTGGCTTTAAGTTTCCTTTAACTAATGCAAACTATTACAAGGAGAACCTTCACTTAACATCTAAGTTTATTATTGTGCCAGTCTTCAAAATTCTTGTGCCTCTGTAGCAAAAGTGGGAACCTGTGCAAAACACATTAGTGTGAGATACTTCTCTGATGTCTAATAAATATTATATGTAAATTTTTATACATTACCCCTACCGAAAGTCATTCATGGTCACTTACATCATTTTATTCTTGAGAAATCCCTTCAAAATATCCCCACAGTCTGTCCCATCATGATCTCTTTATGAAAAGACTCAAAGAAATTTCATCACCTGACTGGGAAGAGCATTTAGATTTCACTGCAGTGGGGGAGGCTCTTTCTCGGAAAGGGAACTGGGAAATGAACGTTAGTCCTGGGCCGCAGACTGCTGCCGTGTGCAGATGTGTGTGAATCTCTCCTCTCCTCTGTTCTCATACTGCTTGGTGAAAATGAGGAGGATGCCCCTCATCTCCACGTGTGTGGCCATTTGAGGGAGTTTGGATCTGAGTACACAGTCACTGTGAGTTTCCAGTCTTAAAATAAGCATTCTATCATGCAAGTGGGCACATACTGAGAAGCACGGTGCTCTGTGTTCCGGTGTCCCTGGGTCCCGGAATGATGGAAAGCTGCAGCCCTCATCTCAGCCAGAGGCGTACGCTCACCCGCTCACTACCATTTGCTTTCTAACTCATGGATCTCTTTGCCACTGTTTTGGGTAAAAGACGCATCCATTACACAGTCCAACGGGTGACAGGGCCCTTGTGCCGATGAGGCAGACACAAAGCAAAGCTATTTTATCTCTGTTTTCCAATTAAGTTTATTGGCACATTTCAGGTATACAGTATGACGCCATTCATCAGTGGGGATCCGCACCTTTACGTGATATGTCTTCACAGAGCTATTTTATCTCCTCTCTTTACCTGTGGGACAGCCCAGAAAGGAATGGGTTCTGACCGGAGCCCGCCAAGCTTGCTTACGTCATGAGTAAAGACATTTCTCGTGACTCAAGGAGGAATCTACTCAGTGTCTGGCAGGGTTTTAGTTGATGCCTCCTTTGTGCCAAGCAAGGTGTGAGCTGCAGGGAGACAGGTGTGCAGGACAGCACATCACTCCTCTCCAAGTATAGGAGTATAATTATAATGACCTGCTACAGAAACAGAGAAAGAGTAATTTCAGGTCACAGGAGAAAATGGATGTGAAGATGATGCTTATCATTCATGGTAATGAATGCTCTGATGTCAGACATATTTATCTCGTATGGAGCTGAGCCATGCATAGTCTCCTTAGTGATGCTGTTGAGATTATAAATTAACATTAAGTAAAAGGCTATCTTAGAGATATTAAAAACCTGGTCTGCTCTGAGAAATATACATGAGGTTGAAAAGGTTAAACAGTAAATTGTCTGATGCTATCCAGTTTATTAAAATTTTTCTACTCACAGAAAAATTTAAGTAGAGGCTCAGAGGTCTTAAACACAAATGCATGTTTAGTACATTTTAACACATTCCTTAAATGGAAATGAACTCAAGACTTGACACAGCCCCACTTGAGACTGGGTGAAATAATCGCACGTGTGGAGAACGATGTGAGAAATCTGTGCTGAATTATGAAGTACGCAGCTCCGTGATCCGCATCAGTGATCCACACTGCTTTTCCTATGGTGGATACAACTGGTGCCTCCCACTGCTCTGCTCTCAGAACTACCAGGAACCCCAGAAGAAGGCGAGCAAGGGGTGTCTTGCTGGAGGGACAGGGAAGGACGTGGCTGCTTGTGTCATTAACAGGACAACCTGCCAGGATTAGGCGTCCTTGGATGCCCCGTGTCTGTATCTGACAGCCCTATTCAAATGTGGAGATACCTCAAAGAACTAGGAGTAGAGGTTCCATTTGACCCAGCCATCCCACTGCTGAGTATCTTTGCAAAAGAATTAAAAGAATCATACCACAGTTATCTATGCACACCCATATTGATAGCGGCACAGTGTGTACTAACTAAAACTTGGAAACAGCCCGATTGCCCATCAGTTGGAGAATGAATAAAGAAGATGTGCTTTTTCTATAAAATGGAATACTACTCAGCCATAAAGAATGAGAAATTAGAGTCATTCGTAGGAAAATTGGTGTATATTGAGGTCATACTCTTAAGTGAAATAAATAAGCCACACATGTGTAAATACCAAATAGTTTCTCTGGTATGAAAAACTAAAAGTGCAAATAAGATCCAAATGGTATCATGACAATGTGAAATAGGAAGAAAAGGACTAAAGGGGTAGGAGAAGTGGGGAAGGGAGGGGAAAGGTAATAAGGGAAAAGAAAAAAATGTGAGAAAATGAAAAGATGGAAATAAAGTGTTTGTAAATGGGGAGGGGAGGAGGGAGTGAAGGGAGGGCAGGGACAAGGGGAAAAATGAGAACCAAGACCTGTCATGGAGAGGTACAAGATCCCAATGATGAATGTAACTGTGCTGTATACCTAAAATGTACCAATAAACTCAATGAGAAAAAAAAGAAAAGAAAAGAAAAGAAAAGTGGCTTAACATTTTCCTACCTAAGAGCCCACGCAGATCTCTTTAAAATAGCAGGCTCTTCTATCTACTATAAGGAATAACGATGTTGGCACTTATCACTAGGGGAAGAGAAAATCCATGAAAGCAAACAGGCACCGTTGAACTCATTGCTTACTGCCTGGAGTACAGGAAGCCCTCAGAAGCAGTTCCTGATGCTGTGCTCACTGTCCTCCTCCTCTACATACTTACCGTCGCCTTCACCAGCCTTTCTCAGTACTTAGGAGACACTGCAAAAGAGCACGCGTTTTGCTGCCATGAGTGAGACACCAGTAAGAAATAGAAACAAGGTGTACAGAAGCAGATGTTGAAATAATTATTCTGTTTTCCCATTCATACCAAAAACATACGACTTCCATTCCTCATAATAAATAGTTTTCATAACCGCACCTTCCCATTTGGCTACCCAAACTATCACGTTTGCCCTTAGGGTGAGGAAACCATAGTTCAGGATCCTTTCTATATCCATGAGGTGCCTCTGCACTTACTTTATGACACTGTTTCTCTGCTGGGTCATAGTCAAGGGGAGCAGATCCAAAGGGCCTCTTACGTCTGCTGTCGGTTGAAGCCTCAGACTCTGTCCTCGGGACTGAGATGAATGCAAAGCCAGATAGGAGCTTGCTGACACCGACGACCACGGAGCCTGGGACACAGGTGTGAAGGTCCCTGGACTGAAGGTCTGGGGGTGGAAACTGAATATTGGCAACTCTAAGACTTTGGAGGTTCGATGCACAGAGCTTATAATTAGTCAACTGGTCCATGCCACCCCAGTCTCTAAGGACTTAACACTAAAGGAAGAAAGATTTTTTTAAAAGGAAAATAATTATCCCCAAGAAGTTTTGGGCTCCCCTATTCGAGTAAAACTGGTGTGTCCTAATTACTTCTGTCATTTATATATATTTTCTACTCTTCTTTCTACCTTTATTTTTGCAATTATATACACGCAACAAAAAACTTACAATCTCAACCATATTACTAAGCATTTCAATGGCCCTAATTACATCTGCTCAGAAAAAGTAAACCACTCAAAATAAAGGATCCAATCAAAAGTGGGCAATGGGAATGAATAAACCCTTATCAAAAAAGTTCTAATGGGCATTAAGTATGCAAAAAGGGTGTTTTTCATCATTGGTCTTTAGGGACAGAACAATCAAAACAGCATCAAGATTTCATCTTACACCAATAAGAATGGCTACCATCAAGAACTCAAAACAATAAATACTGGAATAAGGGAACATTTTATACTGTTGGTGGTAATGTAAACTCATAGAACTACTATGGAAATCGGTATGAAGAAGTTTCAAAAAGCTGAAAATAGAAATTCCATCTGAGCCGTCTATATCTTTCTGGGTATCTTCCCTAAGAGCTAAAGGTGTCATATTACAGTGGTACATCTGTAGCAACACAATTCATAAGAGCAAAATCTTGGAAGCTGATTATATGTTCATTGACAGATGACTGGGTAACTGAACTGTGGTTATATACAACGTACACCAGTACTGTGACCTAGAGGGATACACTTAAGACATCTGTGGGAATATGGGAACAGGATGCGAAGTGAAATAAATCAGAGACAGAAGGGGAAATTTTGTGTGGTTTCTCTTACATGAGAAACCCATAGTACAAATAACTTAAAGAAAAAAATGAAAGAAGGATTATAGGAAAAAGCTAGATAGATCTTTTGCGAAAGGAAAAGGGACCAAGGATTGAAGTGGATGAGGGAGAGAAAGGGGATGGAAAAAGATCTCAAGTATCTTACGCACCCATACTTGCTCCCCACCATGAATGCAGTCATCATGTACTGCAAACACACAGTAATGAAACATAAAAATTAAGGAAAACCCAACAATTTTGAATGTAAACATTTAGTAGGTACAGGAAAGGAAAGAAGTGAAAGGAAAAAAATGTGAGATAAGAAATCAATGGAAATGAAGCTTTTGCAAATGGGGAAGGGTGGAGGGGTTGGAGGGAGGACAGGGGAGTGGGGAAAAACTAAGAATGAAGATACATCATGTAGAGGTACAAGATCCCAATGGTGAATGGAACTGTACTGTGTACCTAAAATGGACCAATAAAAGAATTTAAGATAAAAAAAATATTTAGTAAGATGCATTGGCTTCATAGCAAATACTCATCATCATTTGAATAATCACGTATGAAATGAGAGTTCTTGGCATCTGCGTGATTCCCTTCCTCTACACACCCCTTACCCAAAGGCAGTGACTTTCGGTACCTCGTTGGGCAGATTCATGTACCACAGTGCCTTCACATCTTGCCCCAGAGCACCCACAGCCTGTCCAAGTAATGCATATCACAACCCCCTTTTGCTATGGAAATGTGTTCTTCTACATCAACACGTGGATTTGAGACTCTGAAATGCAGTTGCTTTGAATGCTTTAACTGACACATGGTATTTCCTGACGGAGGAATAGGATTTAAGTTGCAACTTCATCGTAATGACAATCTTTTTTTAAAAGTTAATTTATTGATACATTCTAGGTAGACAGCACAGTTCCATTCATTACTGGGATCTTGTACCTTTACACGACAGGTCTTGGTTCTCATTTTTTCCCCTTGTCCCCACCCTCCCTTCATCCCCTCCTCCCCTCCCCACCTACAAACACTTTAATTCCATTTTTACATTTTCTCATATTTTTCCCTTTCCCTTGTTCCCCTTCCCCCACCCTTCTCACCGTCCCTACACTTTTAGCCCTTTTCTTCCTATTTCACATTGCTAATTATCCAGTTAGGATCTTGAGTACTATTATAGTTTTTCACACCAGAGAAACTATTTGGTATTTACGCATGTGTGACTTATCTATTTCACTTAGGAGTATATCCTCAAAATGTATCCATTTACCTATGAATGAATGTACTTTCTCATTCTTTATGGCTGGGTAGTATTCCATTTTATAGAAAAACCACATCTTCTTTATCTTCTAAATTCGTGTTTTTCTCCACATCACGCAAGTGAGAATTTCTGTCCTATATATAGGTAGAAAAATAACCCTTTGACTTCCAAAAGGGATTCATGCTGAGTTTTACTATTAACGTCTAGGTATGTTATCCCAATGAAATGTTATTCATTATAATTAAGTCCTTTTTATCAATATCTAATCATCAAAAATATCCCAGAGGTCCATCTAGTGCTAGTCCTTCCAAGATAAGTAATCAATGAATTTTACATTGCTTTGGAAAAAATGTTTTCATCTTACTCCACTAAAGTAGATGATACTCTGGACTGGGACTCAGAAAACCCATGTTTTAGTATTATTTATTGTCTGCTATCATACACAGAATGGGTATAAATCTGAACACCCTATTTAATGCAAAAAGGAAGAATAATACCCACTTCCACATCATGTGGGGTGCATAAGAAAATTTCATAACCTATTACATTTTTGTCATTGTTGTTTTTTGAAAGGATTTAATCAGTAAAGAAAGTGAATTTATTTATTAACAAATTTGCAAAATGTGAAAATCTAAACTGCATCTAACCTATGCAATAAGATTTCCATACGCACTTCTCTTGTGCCATTTCTGCTGACTTCCACTCTAAGCAAGCATAAAGTGTTTCCCACCCGTGGGTATCATCTCACCTCTGCGTGGTCTTCTTGTTCTGTGGGGCAGCACATGGGTGAGCCCACGTTCTGCTATAACCCTTGCTTCTCAGAGAAGCTTGACCATTTCTGCGATGGGCACTGCGGTGACCCCAGTGCTGAACCCATGCTGTC
The DNA here is from genome assembly GCF_012274545.1 of Fukomys damarensis. Classification (NCBI taxonomy): domain Eukaryota; kingdom Metazoa; phylum Chordata; class Mammalia; order Rodentia; family Bathyergidae; genus Fukomys; species Fukomys damarensis. The sequence goes on from NW_022900949.1 coordinate 5,230,418, forward strand.
TATTGTAAGATAATGGATAAATAAATGTGAGACATATATATTAGATATATTTCAGCCTTAAAGAAAGATACATTTGCATGATTTTAGGAACACTGATGCACCTTGAGACCATAACGCTAAGTGAAATAATTCAAACAGACGTTTAAATACCACGTGATTTTTCCTATAGGAGAAAGCCAAAAATAAATGATTTAAAGAGCAAAATAAATAACAGATAATTGCAAACAGGAATGCAGACTTCTTGGAAATAGAAAGAAGATCTTGAGATGGAGGAAAAGGGGACGCAGGACAGGGAAAGGAGCCGTAGAAAAGATTAAGATGCACTATGTATGTGTCCCAAATTCCCCACAATGAATGTATGCATTATGTAGCCAAAAAAAGTGCTGATAATATTTTTATTTATAGACTCGTGTCCATAACATAGACTCTAGTAAGACTCATTTTCCTTGTCCTTAGTTTGACACAGCATTCCCAAGAGGATTCAAAGTACATGGAGGAAAGCATCCAGTGTGTGGAAGCCAATTTTTGCAAACCAAAGAGAGGTCTAGCCCATGCGTAACAAAGACATCTGTTTTTCTCTTGTATTTTCGTGCTGGGAATTGAGGCCTGTGCTTCCCATATGGTAAGCAACTGCTCAACCACTGATGTACAGACCAACCCTTTTTTTTTTTTTTTTTTTTTTTTTTTTTGGTACCGGGGATCGAACTTGGGTCCTTGCGCTTGCACGGCAGGCCACCGAACCGCTGAGCTAAATCCCCGGCCCCCAACCCTTTTTTATTAGGGAATGTTTACAATACATCATAGTTACATTTATCTTTTGGAAATTTTTACATATTTATAAAGCCTATCTTGAACATTTTGATTCCTTTACTTTCTATCCCTATGGTTCCCTCCCAGTTTGATCACCTTCCATATCTCCAGAAAGCTTGTATTTTTGTTTTCTTTTAATTTTGATATTTCCTCTATGCCAAGCAATATAGAGACTCCAAAGAATCAGAAATAAAAGAGAGCTTATCATCTCTCTCCAGATACATGCATATAATTATACAAATATTAAATGTCCTGACACACAAAAAGGAAAGTGGTAACTTTATGTAACAGAACACTTTGAATTATCTAAAGATAAACCTGGTCACTTCTACTAATGATAACGATTTTTCACATTTATTTTGTTATTATTTTATACATTCATCACGTGTTAATCACATAGGGAGTATTCATTATATGTTTATCACTACCTTAACGCAGTCGTATCAGTGAGAAATTAACTCAGATGACGATGTTGAGTCTCAGAAATACAGCCTTCCATCACAGGTAAAATAATAATTGTAACAGGGTTCAAAAACGAATAGACGATCTCTAAACATGATGCACTGATCTTATTATTTAGAGGTCCAGGGGACTTAACTGCAGGGACACTTAAGGTACCGTCTTAGCTCTCTAGGTGTCTTTATGCTTTACTCTGAGTAAAGGAATTTCCAACAGGGAGAAGTGAGCAAGAGGGGCCTCTTCTTAGAGTGACAGAAATTAAATGGCTTGCATCATCATGGGGACAATCTGCCAAGATTTTCCTGAAAACACAGCCAATGTCTGTCATCATGCAGCCTAATTCAAACCACATTTAGTTATTTCTACCTAAGATCTTAATAAAAATTACACAGTATGATGCTCTTACATTTTTTGTAAAATAGTAACACGGGCTCTTACAGCTAGAGAAAGAATACAGAGATGAAATGAAACCAGAAGCTTAAAAGACAAAGCTGAGACAGGAGGATCTCTGTGAGTTCGCGACCAGCCTGGGCTACACAGTGAGTTCCAGGTCAGTCTCGACTACATAGTGAGACCCTGTCTCAGAAACAAAAGCAAAAAAATCAGTTCTAATAATTGCAAATTTCTCAGTCATCTGTATTTTATTTTATTTATGTAGTATTCACTGCAAATTGTGATAAAATATCCTTTAAAATACCATATTCACCATTTCCAAGTGCACAGTTTGATGGCATAAAAGACATTTCACTTTGCTGTGGATCCCTTAATGGCATCCATCCACATACATTTTTTCACCCTCCAAGACTGAATGGATAATTGTAAAATATTTTCTTGCCTCCTTCCCCCAATACTAACTACCTTCATTCCAGTAGGAAAAAATGCAGGATTAAGGTCACCACACTGTAAAAAAGTGATTTCCCTTGTTTTATAAAAATTCACCACCTATTAATTAATATCAGGAGGCTCTCTTGTCTTTTGTTTCATCCTTTTTTACTGCACTTGTGTCAAACAGAAATTCCCTCAGATAACAACGCTTACTCTCGAGTATGCTAACAACCAGCTCTGTATTTCAGAATTTTAAAAAGGCGCCAAAAGGAGTGAAAACAAAGTGTTCAGTCCCAGGGTCTTTTACACAACATCCTACATTGTTTTCCCTCTCTCGGGAAGGAAAATCAGATATAGCGAGGTTTCAACCCCATTCAATTCTCAGGCACGTTCTTAAACTACCCCATTTCCTGAGTATGAATTCAAGACCTAGCCCAAGTCACCTACTGAGATGAAGTAGGAAGGTGGCAGGAACGTGTGAGGGTGTAGACAGTTGTCCTCAAGTGGAGGAAAGAGAGAGAGAGACCAATACGGAACTACTACGTGCCTGATCTTTCTGTGAATCTGGACTGTGGTCCACCGCTCTCACAATGGGGTACAGCTGAGCCACCCAATGCTCTGTCCAGCTCTGCTGTACCGGAAATCCCCAAAGGGAGGGGCACAGGGAGCAAGGTCGTCTACCTGGACTGACAGGTGCAGGAAGAGTCTACTTGAGCTGTCCGGGCTGCGACATGACAGAATTGTCATAGCGAAAAGGCCCGATTCTTGGCTGGGCCATTTAGCTCAGGGGCACCAAGCAAGCCTGACTGGCAACCCCGAGGTTCAATCCCGGTACCGAAAAAGAAGCCTGAATCTGCAATCAGACAAACTAAATGAAATATGGTTGAGGCCTCGTCTACCTAAAAATGTAGTACATTATAAAAAAAAAAATACTACTCCTTTCTCTTAGGTGAAGTAATAATAATGTGGGAAATGTGTAAAAGTGAAAAATCTATATAAATACAGTGAAGCAAGGCACGTGGCACATGTGACACATTCTCAGGCTACTAAGGAGGTCTCTAATAATTCGGGTTGTAGGCCCTGTAGTCCTCATCATCCTTAACTTCCATCGCCTACTTGAACATTTCAGAGGCTTGCGGAACAGGAGTTTGTGATTTTTTTTTTTCGTTTCTGTTTGTTTGTTTTGAGATTTGAAGTGCGTTATTCATTCTATACCAGGTACTGTCCCACACGTGTTGTGTGATTTCACACCTACTCCTCCTTGTATAGTGCAGACACACTCAGGGGACTGAAAAACTCCAGTGCAGCCTGGATATACATGGATAGGATGCTTTATTGTTACTTCGAGTTTATTATTTTCGTAATTACGACCTACAATTTAGAAGTTTGAGGGGCGAGAGGAAATTCTATAAAGAAAGTCCAAATAAAGCTGAACAGGTATGTAGAAGATGGTGAAAACTCTCCAAGCGGTGCCACTTAGCTTTTGGAACAGTTTTGAGGGACCCATTTCCTCCTGAAATAGTTTCACTGCCCATGGGAAGTAGAACTTGATGGGAAAATAAAGAAAAACTTTGGCTGCGATTTTAAGGATCCCCACACGAACGCAGGTTCACAGAAATGAGGTTCAGAGTCCACATGGCTGAAACTGAAACGGTGCTTCTCCTAGACCCTTCTCCATCCGCGGTCTCCCTCAGCACTTACTGAATTAGTGCTGCGTCTCTGCCAGGTTCTCACTGAGGGATGAGAGTCAGCTGCACATTCCCTGGAAGTCTTTAGTTAAACCTGGGCCCCTGTCCTCCGTTTGGCTATGAATTCAGTCACACAGGTGCGGCCTGACGCAGACAACCACGGAGGAGGCCGGGGCAAGAAGCTCATCAGGCTGAAACAATCGGCAGGAAAACCTGGAGGCACAGGCCGATGGCTGACGCTTGATCACATGACCAGGGTGCTCCTATGTGCAGAATTCAAAATTAGCCAAGCTGTCCTGCAGTCTCCAAAGCCTCAGCGACTCGTTCATATTAGTGGAGGAAACAGAAAAGAAAATTAATGTCCTCTGAAGGGCGATGTCTCATTCTACTCAGCAGAAAGCTTATGAGTGATTTTCACTTCTCTCTCGCCTGTTTTATTTCCTCATATTAACTGCGCCCATCACAGTGATCCCGTGTGACATTTTCCTGCAGGCGTACGATGTGCATTTGTCTTAGCCAAGCCCTCCTCTTCCTCTCTCGCTCCTGCCCCAATCCTCTTCCCAGAGTTTCTCCCTCTACCTTCAGGTGCACTTTGTGTACCTGCTGCATATGAGAGAGAGAAAACGCAGTGCTTCTATTTCCGTGTCTGGCTTATTTTGTAAAAGACCCACCTACGTGTTGTTTCTACTGTCTACTCTGGTAAAATGGAAACAACAATGAATGTGTTCACTATTTTTTAATCTTCCTGGTTCAGTCGCTCTAATTAATTCACACGTTATGAGTACACAGATGTCAAGTGTCCACCTAAATTTTTCATCCTCTCAAACTGGACATTGTATCCATTTAAAGATTTTCCAGTGGGAAGGGTAGGGGAAAGGAAATTAGGGAAAAGACAAAATATGAGAAAAGGAAAAAATGGAAGCAAAAGTCTTCGTAAAGAGGGGAGGGGAGGTGAAGGGAGGTCAGGGTTATGGGGAGAAATTGAGAACAAAACCTGTCACGTAAAGGTACAAGATCCCAATGATGAATGTAACTGTACTGTATACTCAGAAAGTACCAATGAACTTATTGGGAAAAAAAGATTTTCCAATTCCTCCACAATCCCGTAATCTATTTTCCTAATTAATTAATTTTATTGGTACATGTAAGGCATACAATGTAATGACATTCATCATTGGGAATTTGCACATTTACATAATCCATCTGGGTTCTTATTTTTCCCCTTTCCCCTGTCCTCCCTTCAACCCCTCCACCCCTCCCTATCTACAAAGACTTCCTTTCCATTTTTTCTTTTTCTCATATTGATCCCATTCCCTTCTTTCTGTTCCCTACCCCTCCCAATTCCCTTCCCCTTGGCACCTTTGCTTCCTATTTCACATTATCTATTATATCTTTTAGTCCTTATTTACACTTTCAGTTTCTCACACTACAGAAACTATTTGCTATTTACACGTATGTTATTTCACTTAAGAGTATCACCTCGATGTGCATCCATTTAGCTATAAACGTCCCTAGGTTCTCATCCTTTATGGCTGAGTAGTACTTCATTTTATTTTTTTAAACACATTTTCTTTATCCAGTGTCCCATTGATGGGCAATTGGGCTGCTTCCAAGTTTTAGTTATCACAAATTGTGCTACTAAAACATGGGTGCACATATATCACTGTGGTATGATTGTTTTAATTCTGTGGCGAAGATACCCAGCAGGGGTATAACTGGATCAAATGGGACCCCCAATCCTAATTTTTGTGGTATCTTTATAATGATTTCCACAGGGGTTGCACAGTCTACACTCCCACCAGCAGTGGAGCAGGCTCCTCTTTCCCCACAGCCCCGCCAGCATTTGCTATTGATTGATTTCTCGATAACCATTCCCCAATCTGGACCACCTGCCCTGCCCTATGAAATGTGACAAGGAGTTAAAGTCCACCAACTACAAACATACGGTGACCAACAAAGGCTGATTTACACTACTACTCATTTGGCTTAGCTAAATTTTGAAACCCATGCTCCAAACATGTAATAAAGTCCTGCGATTACACTGCTGCGGTGTAGAACTTCCTCAGGGCATTTTTACCATCCTTGCTCCTCAAACTGCTGGTGAAGGAATTCACGTTGTACATCACTGAGGCCATTGCACCATGTTGGCGGCACAGCCGAATCAATGCACACTGCAGGCCTGTGCCAGTAAAAAAGCAAACAATTATCTGGTGAGACCCACAAGTGGCCCAGGCTCTATACTTTTGGGCTGAAGCTCCATTTCTCCAATTGGAGGAAGTTATTTTATAGTAAGAGCAAAAGACCCTGCGATAGGAAGAAATCCCAAGATGGCAACAATAAATGATATGGCCATATATTTGATTAGTATCAGAATGAGCAACCAGAAGCAGCTCAGAAGAGTCACAGAAGAGACTGGTAGTTTCCACCCCCTGACATGTCAGTTGTGAGACACTCAAGTTGTGCAGCAGTAAGTTCAAAAGGCTGAAAACAGACTCCAAAGCTAAGTCACAGAGTGAGGGTCCATGGTGACCTGGTAATGGAAGAGGTAAGAGATGGACACAAAGGAGTCAGAGGCCATCGTAGTCAAAAGTGTCACCGATACACACACACACACACACATATAAATGATGTTCATCTTTGGAACATGAAGGGCCATGGAAACATTAATAAGGAATGACTGAAAAGTGTTTCAGGAGAAACAAATACAAACACATACAACAAAGGTATAAAAGGTTGGGAAATAGAAGAGATGAAGAAACATAACTTCTAGGAAGAAAAAGAGCCAGCATACTGAAATTCACAATGCTTGCCGAAGGGGCCATGGTATCCCCTTTGTTCTGAGGTCTACGGTCCATGAAAGACAAGTTATCGCTCTGCGGAGGAGGCTGCCCAGGGCCCCCTTCACATCCTTGTTCCTCAGGCTGTAGATGAAGGGGTTCAGCATGGGGGTCACCACCGTGTACATCACAGAGGCGATCATGCTTGTCCGGGAAGAATGGGTCACAGCAGAGCTGAGGTAAACCCCAAGTGCTGTTCCATAGAACAAGGACACCACGCACAGGTGAGACCCGCAGGTGGAGAACGCTTTATACCTGCCTGAGGAGGAGCACTTTCTCATTAAGGAGGAGATGATCTGAGAGTAAGAGAAGAGAATCCCAGTCACAGGAAACACACAGAGCAGGGCTGTTGCTACAAGCAAGATGATGTTGTTGATGAGGGTATCAGAGCTGGCCACCCTGAGAACCTGAGCTAATTCACAGAAGAAATGAGGGATTTCGGTGCCTACATGGAAGGTCAGTGGCTTCATCAGTAGTATGTGAAGCAGGGAGACCCAGACAACAATAAGCCAAGACATCAGAACCAGGAGACTACAGTGTTGAGGGTTCATGATGACCATGTAGTTCAGGGGGTGACAGATGGCCACAAAGCGGTCATAGGCCATCAGAGTGAGTAGAAAATCATCCATTCCAGCAAAAAGCATAAAAAAATACACCTGAGTGAGGCACTCCATGTAGGAGATGCCTTTGCTCTGTGACTGGATGTTCACCAGCATCTTTGGGACCGTGGTGGAGACAAAACAGATGTCCACAAAGGACAGGTTGGAGAGGAAGAAGTACATGGGGGTGTGGAGGTGGGAGTCAGAGCTGACGGCCAGGATGATGAGCAGGTTCCCGAGCACTGTGACCAGGTACACGGACAGGAACAGTCCAGAGAGGACGGGCTGCCATTCAGGATCATCTGAGAGGCCCTGGAGGATGAACTGTGATGCCCCTGTGTGGTTTGCTGCTTCCATGTCGATAATTTTGCTCCTGAGAAACAAGCAAAAGTTCAAAAACATCTGACTAAACCTCCAGTAGCTATCACTTCACGTTGTCACCCTTAGGCTGACGTCCCCCACAGCCCATGCGTCCTGCCCTAGACAGTGATTCCCACAGGAAATGGGAGCTCATTTCACTTTTAAATATTTATAGTTATTCAAGTTTTTTGACTTTACAGAAATATCTCTTGTTTTATATCCAATCGCTTCACTTTCCTATTTGAATGTATGGACACCAGCTAACTTCTTAATTGTTGTGACACTTACAGGATATTTGAAGGCCTCCCATGTATTTTCTTTGGTAGTCCTCGTACTTTTAAAGTCTAATATTTATATCATAATGATGGAACATGGGTTTATTTCTCAAACAATTTTCATTCGACGACTTCACAATTTCTACTAAAATGACAGGTAACTACCAGTGGCTTGTTTTTTTCCCTTCAGATGTGATAATTACTGACATTATTATGTTGTTGATAGTTAAAAATATTTTTGTGTGCTGTAGGAGCACAATAAGTGATGCATAGCATTATTATTATTCTCCTACACTGTACTAATTATTTTTATATGTACTTCTCCCAAGGCAATCAATAGAGCTCGATTTAGAAATTGGATTTTTTCAGTCAGATTTGATGGAATGGAATTTGGTCCTCTAAGTCATCATCTGTATGAGTCTTAGAAAGTTATTTAAACTCACTTAGCTACAAACACATTAGCTCCCCAGGGTGAATTATAAATGTCCATTGCATGATAAGACTGAATAAATCTAATGGGGAGAAAAGATTGAACATATCTACATTATGCCAATGAAATTAAAATTTAAAAAGAAATTAAACGGCATGATGATGTAATTTTTCTTTTGTGCTCTCTGTGCTATATACAATGGTTATTTGACAAATGTGAGCTTATTGACATAACAACAAATTTGTTTTGTTTGGAGATCATTTAGAAAGATCTTCCTAAACTGAGGCAGGCAGCATGGGTGGAATCATTATCTTCATACACACAGCAAGTTTATTAACTCTTCTGGCCGCTGTGCAGCATTTCCAATTATGATGATTCCTACGGGTTCCTGCAGAGACCTTCCTGTCCTCCAGGTGAGTTCTCCTGATTAAGAAAAAGAAATGTGAGAGAATGAAAAGATGGAAATAAAGTGTTTGTAGATGGGGATGGGAGGAGGGGGCGAAGGGAGGGCAGGGGTAAGGGGAAAAAATGAGAACCAAGACCTGTCATGTAGAGGTACAAATTCCCAACAATGAATGTAACTGTACTGTATCCCTAAAATGTACCAATAAACTCAAATAAAGCTGAAAAAAAATTAAAAAAAGAAAAAGAAATGTGGACCACACAGACAGAAGGAGAAAACAAAACCATACTGCTATTAAAATCAACCCTGAGCCATACATGATACTATTTAGCTACGTGCCCGTGCTCCTGAGTGGGTACAAACAGAAGGAGAACAAAACCATACTGCTATTAAAATCAAACCTGAGCCATACATGATACTATTTAGCTACGTGCCCGTGCTCCTGAGTGGGTACACATCACATTAAAATCAGGACAGTTAATTGACAAAATATATGTCTGATGGATTTGCTGAAAATATTCAAGACTTCTGTGAATCCAACCACCTTAAAATCTTAAAGAGCTAACGTAAGTTTTAGGGGGAAATATTTACAACCTCCATGATAGAAATAGAGCCAGCATTACTAATGCCGATAGATTGGGAACTACTTCATGACAGAAAAGCATGGCCGGTCGTGGGAGGGGGGGGAAGGGCTGTAATCCCAGCACTCGGGAGGCTGAGGCAGGAGGATTGCTGTGAGTTCGAGACCAGCCTGGGGTACAGTCAAATGATAGCTCAGCATAAGGTGGGATTTGAGAGAGCAGTGTGACGGAGAGCAGAGGGTAAAGGTCAGAAAGAGCACAGTGTGAGGGTCCACAGTGAAAGTTCTTTCCCCTTTAATGTCCTTTCTTCACTGTGACAAACTCATGCTTGTGAGTGTGAGATTGTGACAGTTTTGTTTCATCACTTGTCTTTCCAGACATTTACATGGCACCTGTCAATTTGTATATGTTGAACAAATACAAACATTGGATGCACAATAATTATTGAAACAAATACATCAGTGTATCGCAAGAAGTAGTCTTCAAGCCGATGGTACCCCTAAAAATAGGCACAAACTGGAATAGTAAAGTTAAATGAAATGAATGTATCCATTTTAAAAGACTAATGCATGAACAACTAATATCAATTCTAAGAATAAAAATCTGCTTAACATAGAGATGTTGGTTAACTCATCAGAAAAGTAGGTCAGTGAATGTAAGTCCTAACCGTGATGGCAGTAGGCATTTGAGGTTGTCTAGCAGTCATCACTGTTAGCTGTCAGGGATGAGCCTGTCAGGAAACAAGGAAAACAGGGACTATTTTCTACACCAAGAGAGAATGGATATTTTCAAACAAAAATCAAAGAGGAAATTTGCATTAAGACGTTGGAGTACTTGTGCTAAATTTTTGAGCACGCCATGACAGTCACCAAACTCATTCAATATTTTCCTGAGAATTTCAAGGGATCGTTACTATAAAGCAAGAACAAAGGACTGAGCTCTGTACCTCAGAAACAATGACGTGATCGGCAAATTTGTATAGGCACTAATGTGAAACAATAACTATCAGGGAGTATCGGTTTGTCAAATATGTCCACCAAAAAAGTTCGAGACTAGAATAGACCCCTCTCCCGCTACCCCAGGGAGAATGAAGCAGAAAATACCTTGTGCACCATAGAGCTCCTGTGAGTAGTTAATGAACAATCAGGTGCTGGGAATCTTGCAGGGGCCTGCCATTTGCACAGAGAATGAAAGCTGGAGATTCCAGATAATAATTTTATTGGGGAGCACACCCAAGTCACAAAAGGTGCAAGAAAGAAACAAAAGGGGAGCTAAAAAATACTGATCTCAGACACAGCTGGATCCCCGCGGTGTGCAGGGACTCAGCCTCACAGGCTAAACAAACACAGCTTTCCCCGTGTCATTATTCTAAGTCACAAAAGGTGCAAGAAAGAAACAAAAGGGGAGCTAAAAAATACTGGTCTCAGACAGCTGGATCCCTGCGGTGTGCAGGGACTCAGCCTCACAGGCTAAACAAACACAGCTTTCCCCGTGTCATTATTCTAGAGGCACTGCCCAGACCCACGTTCTGTCCTCTATTCCTTTTATTCCAGCAGCTCCCAGGGTCACACTGACTCCTTTTGTGGATGATCAAGGAAGCCTTCTCTTCTGCATGAGTGCTGTCTGAAAAGCCCACTGGGGTCTTCACAGAAACTGAACTTGAACATCACGGGCGAACACGTTTAAAGTTCCTTTCATCTCAAGGTTCAAATTCTCAGAGGTCCCAATTAAATAAATGTTCTATTGTCTTTCCGGTCTCTAAATAATTCAGCTCCCCCGGGGTACAAAAAGGCAGAAGAATGGAAAAATTTCAGTGAATTTCGTGTCCTCACATGAAGTAATAGAAATGGATTTATTTTCTCTAAGGGAAACATGTTTTTTGTGGTTTCAATTCAAAGTTGCAAATGGCCCCTAAGAAAAGGTTCGTTTCTACAAGGAACCAATCCAGGAAACCATCTCTCTATGGCGGCTTCCTTGAATAATCTTTGGAGACTTAGATAATTTGGTGTCCACGTTATGAAGAAATCCTCTCTACCTGTCTCTAATTATTCGTTTATCTTAAACTTCACTTATTATCACAAGGTTTTTGTGCTTCATTCGATTAAACTTCATATTATCACAAGGTTTTTGTGCTTCATTCGGTTACTATTATATGTGGCATTTATTGCATTGTATGTGTTGAGCCATTCTTTCACCTTGAAATTAATCCCCCTTAATGATTTTTAAAGATTGGATTTGTTTTTTTTTATGTGGCATTTATTGCATTGTATGTGTTGAGCCATTCTTTCACCTTGAAATTAATCCCCCTTAATGATTTTTAAAGATTGGATTTGTTTCCTTCTTTTATTTAGTGGAAGTTCTTTTGTACCTATGTGCGCGAGGGATATCAGTCTGTTGCATCCTTCTTTTGTTATCAACTGATTTTTGAGGTAGGGTAATGGTACATGGTATTTGTCTTTAAACATTCTCTGAATTTCACTTTTCTTCAATATTTTAGCATGAATTGGTATCAGTTCAACTTTCACTGTTAGAAATTAAGCAGAAAAACCAATTCCTGGGGCTTGTTGTTATTTTATTTTGTTTTATTTTCTTTTGTTTCATACTGAGGATTGAACCCAGAGCTTTTTCACGGAGGTACATATCAAGCCAGTTTTTGAGACACGGTCACCAAGTTGGCCAAACTTATCTCAAACTCATGATCCATCTGTCTCAGTGCTCTAGAGAGCTTTGATTTCAGTGATGTATCACTATGCCGTGCTCCTGGGCTTTTCTTTGACAGATGCAATTTACCTGGGTATTTCTTACTCAAGCTGACAGAATCAGTTAACCGTCACAAGGAGCCTCTATTTTTCTTATCTGTCTTGGATGTCCTAATTTATAGTTACACCAAAGCATGCAAAGATTTATTTTCTCCATATCTTCATCAATAATTGTCTCTCATTTTTTAACTGCCATCCTAACAGGTGTGAGGTGCTGTCTCACACTGGGTTTGATTTGTATTTCCTTGTTGGACAGAGAAGGAATATCGGGCATTTTTCCTTTCTCTGTCTTCATTTTTATTTCTTCTTTTCAGAAATATTTAGCTGGTCATTTTTCTATTTCAAAATCGCTTACTGGTTTTCTAGCTATTGTTTCAGTTTTTTATATATATTTGATGTTAAGTCCACATCAGATTTATAGCTAGCAGACATTGTGTATTTTTTAATTGAGTTTATTGGTCCATTTTAGGGATACAGTACAGTTACATTTGTTATTGGGATCTTGTACCTTTACATGACAGGTGTTTGGCACTTTGTATTTTTTTATGCTCTCTCCTCAATTTGAGGACATTTTTGTTGTGCTGAATCAATCTCTCTGTGTGTGCCTATGACTCCACTATTCTATTTTCACTTCTAAATATGATGTTATTGTTAAACGAAATGGAATTTTTCCTTATTTCTATCTTTCATCTACTTCCCTGTTGGTGTTTGGAGATATTTCAAATACATGGGTGTTAGTTCTGTATTTTGTAACTATGCTGAATTCTTCCATTATTTCTCTCAGTTTTCTATTATGAAATCATGCCATCTGCCTAGGGAAACAGTTTATCTTTTTATTGCCAATGTAGCTGGTGAGGCTGTCTGGTAGTCCGCTGAGAAGAAGAAGAAAACCTGCTACCACCGGAAAGTCTTTAATCTTCTTCCTATTGAGTGTGCTATTAGTTGCGGGATTTTAGAAGTTGTCTTTCTTGCACTGAGCTTTATTCTTCCACATTCAATTTTTGGAGTTCTTATCATAAAAGATGGCGAATTTATGTCTATTAAAATGTTAAGAACATTGCTGGGTAGAGGAGAAGCCATGTTGGAGTTACTCAGAGAAAATCAACTAAAAACACAGGTAATTGGTAGAAAACTAGGGAAATACATCCTGGCACAAAAATCAATCTGAAATAAGAGACTTGTAAAGGAAACAAGAGACAGGCATAAGACTTTTTAAAACAACTAAGCAGCACACGTGGCTGCCTGCGGGGCCTTGGCCTGTGCATAGAGCAGGACCTACCAGTCTGGGAAGTTCCTCAAAAGCTGATGGACTGCAAAGGCATGGAAAACTCAAGCTATACAGGGGCATAAGGCCCCTCACCTCTTTTGACTTCCTCCAGAGGACACTGGTAGCCGGGAAGTAAATTTCACCAGCACACACAGAGGCAAGTGACCAGGACGCTGCTCTCACTCTGATGGGCTGTCAATTTTTTTTCTTTTTTTCTTTTTCTTTCTCTTTATGTCTTTTTTTTTTTTTCAGTAGATGCCATAGCATCTAATTGAAACTTCTAGCAACGGCAAGGTTAGGGACTGCAGTGGCAGTGGTGAAAGTAGTGACAAGAACAGCGCCGCTCTTCCTGCCCTGCTCCCAGCAGCATAGGAGCGAAGAGAGATCCAAGTGGGCTTTGGCTCTCTTAGCAGTGGTGGCAGGGGCAGTGAGTTGGCAAACATCACTGCTCTCACCCTGCACCAACTGGAGTGAAAGAGGAGAGAGATTTGTCAGCAGAGAAAAACAGAGGAAAGGGCGTGGAGGGGCCAAATGCACACAGCACTGAGAGCAGTCTTAGGCTAGCTCTACCTGAGGGGCCCACAGCAACTGGTAGAGTGACACAAACAGGGTAGAGAGACGTGGGTAGGCTGCTGACAGACATTCAGAGTGTTGTTGGCTGAAGACTATGGCCCCAGGCCCCACACCCAGAGGCCAAGATAAGCCCCTCACCCAGCACTAATCCTACTGCAGAGTTGGCAGGGTTACCCAGCACAGATTTGGGCTCTCACTTGGGCACCACCGCAGAACTGTGGACACCACACAAATTTTATTGGGATTTTTGTTTGTTTGTCTGTTTTGTTTCTTTTCTCTATCTGTTCTATTTTGGTTACTTAGATTTTTATTTTCATTCTTTGTTTTCTTTAGCTCATCTTTTTTTTTACTCTTTCCTCAACTATCTTTCCTGGTTGTTGTTGTTGTTGCTGTTGTTGTTGTTGTTGTTGCTGTTGTTGTTGTTGCTGTTTTCATGCGAGTGAACATTGTCTTTAGTCTTTCTGGGTCACTTTGATATTCTTTTGCTTTCTCCTTCATTCTTTCTCTCCTGTCCTCTTCTCCGGTTTCCAAAATTTGGGTGATTATCCTTTGTGTTTCACTCTTGCCCCACAATCTAATTTGGTTACTTAGATTTTTATTTTCATTCTTTGTTTTCTTTAGCTCATCTTTTTTTTTACTCTTTCCTCAACTATCTTTCTTGGTTGTTGTTGTTGCTGTTGTTGTTGTTGTTGTTGTCGTTTTCATGCGAGTGAACATTGTCTTTAGTCTTTCTGGGTCACTTTGATATTCTTTTGCTTTCTCCTTCATTCTTTCTCTCCTGTCCTCTTCTCCAGTTTCCAAAATTTGGGTGATTATCCTTTGTGTTTCACTCTTGCCTCAACTCTAGTTCTCTTGGTTTATCTCTTTCACCTATACCTCTTAAGTCCCCCTCCCAGGGTAATGTCAGTCTATTAATGGGGAAATCACTGCGCTCAAGTTCCTGGTTTATGTCTGGTTTTGTTATATAACTGTAGATCTTGCTCCTATGGTTAAAAGTACCAAATTCATAGCTATAACAATTTGTCAGTCTCTAGTCTGTGCTTGATGTTATTGATGCTGCAAATTGTACTACTTTAGCCAAGACATCATATCTCTTGCAATCCGTTGTTCTCCCTTGTACGATAACACTGTCATTGTCTGGGGTCGTAATCATCACTATAGTCCATTATCACAGGGCTGGGTGCTAAGCCAAATAGATAGCAGCTTCTCATCCCTAATAAATTGGGAGGATAAGATCTTGGGACAGATACAAAGACCAGTAGTCAGCTAACCCTAGAAGACATCTCTGAGAAATAGGCATTTCCTACACAAACCTTCATACTACTAATAAACTTACCTAACATAATGAGAACCAAGACCTGTCATGTAAAGGTACGAGATCCCAATAATGAATGTAACTGTACTATGTACCTAAAATGTACCAATAAACTCAATGAGAAAAAAAAGAACACAAAAAGCAATAAATGTTGGCAAGGATAAAAAAAGAAACTTATAGGCATGAAACCAATTAAATTTTAAAATATAAAATGACAAAATACAAAATCAAAATACAACCTCAGACCTCCAGCCCACCCAGAACAAATCCAGAGGACAAGATAGAGGAAATCAGAACACACCCACCAGCATTTTCTGAAATGATAACAACAAACGTTTTTAAAATATGAATGAGGATATAGAGAAAAAAAATCAGAGAAGAATTAATGTCTCAGAGATCCAAGATGGTGGTCAACAGGAGGCTGATGAAGGAGCTTAAAGAGATCCGCAAATGTGAAATAAAAAACTTCCATAACATCCAGGTTGATGAAGCTAATTTATTGACTTGGCAAGGGCTTATTGCTCCTGAAAACCCTCCATATGATAAGGGGGTCTTTAGAATTGAAATCAGCTTTCCAGCAGAGTACTCATTCAAACCACCGAAGATCACATTTAAAACAAAGATCTATCACCCAAACACTGATGAAAAAGAACTGGTTTGCCTGCCGGTAATTAGTGCTGAGAATTGAAAGCAGGCAACCAAGACCGACCAAGTAATCCAGTCCCGCACAGCACTGGTGAACGACCCCCAACTGAGCACCTGCTCTGGGCTGACCTAGCTGAAGAATACCACTTCTTGGTTTCATCCAACATGTCTTTAAACTAACTTGATGGTGGGGTTGTGTGGAAGAGGCCATCTGTTTGCTGTGGAATGACTACAGTTTAATATTAAATGTTTGTTTCCACACAAACATAATGAAGAATCTCAACACTGAGCAACTTTTTATCCAATGCAGCTCTACATTTCTTCCATTTGGCTATTTGTTCTCCCCAGGTATAATTCTAATATTTTTCCACAGCGTCCTTTTTTCCATATGTATCTAACTGGACTATATATTCATGTTTCATTATATCGATCAAAGACAATAATTTGTCATTCAAAAAACTCTATCCGTGGAGGGTATCTTGAAATACTGAAGTCTTCCGAATGTTATAATTGCCATACTTATTTTTATCAACTTCAGTAAAGACAAGACAAAAACGCATTTTATTAAAAGCTCAACAAGGTGATATTACATGAACGCAAAACAGAAAAGCAATACCTTTGCCTCATTTTATCATAAACTGACCACAGCTATTGTGACACTGTGGTCAGACTCTGTCACTACGAGGGAACCGTGGTGACTTTCTTTGACCCCACATCCAGAAGTAACATAGTAGATGGTATAAAAGAGCCAAGTACAGAGGAGAGGGGGACATGGCCCTTTGTTAGTTTTTCTACTAGAGATTCTACTAGAAGGTGGGTGACTTGGTGATTAGGAGACCATACTGGAAAGTAGAGGGACATATTGTAGTTGTGGGTGTTTGGAAGCCAACAATGTCGAAGGCCAGGCCCCCCTCTTATGCTCTGTCACCTGTGTGTTTGCAGCAACAGAGGTGAACTGCCATGTTCCTAGCTGTCCCATGGGAGTCCCTTGGTTCAAAGAATCAGGGGAGGCATTGACTATCGTGCCTAAGGGCATAGAACTTATCTTGACAACAGTTGCTCTCCTGTGAAGCCACAAGATGACCGCAACTCCAGGTAACTGCTTGACTGCTGAAAGATACTCCTAAATATTTCAGGGAGTAGAATGTTGCTGAATGCCTTTGTGTAGACAAATATTTTATGTAATGTCAACACGTATAAATTTCACAGAGAAATAAAACCTTGGGTCTCATACATGCTAGCAAAATGAAGGTAGATTCACCAAGACATAAAGTCCTGAACAATGTACAGACACGTAGTAGAGAAAGGTTATAGAAAGCTCTCCTTACATGCATAAACCAGAAAATGGAAAGCCTAACCCTAACTCACAGCAGAATCGGCTCCCACGTGGGCTGCTCGGCACAGATGTGTCTTTTTCACATTTTAGAAGTCTGGATGTCATGTTCCCGACTGTGATCGCCTATGATCCATTTGTGACCCCTCTACAACCCATTCGGTCACCCAGCCATCAAACACCTTTGCCTTTGTGGTGGTTTATACAACGGAGCAACTGTCAGACTATATGTTGACTCGGCTGTATTAAATGTTACAGAACCAGCCTGGCAGCTGCAAGGATATACACTGTGCTGATTCTCTCCTTCTACAGCCTGCGGAATGGGAAAAACGTAAGTACCTTGGGGAGTCTCTATGGCTGAACAGTAGCTCTGGACACCCATTTGTGACATCCCTTTGAATATAGTTGGAAAAACGCAAAGATACTGAACATCTTAAGCCCTGCATTTTTTCGTGATAGTATTGCAACTTTGTGGCTTTAATTTCTTATAAGTTTTCATAATGCAATGCTCGTGAAATGGACAAGGAATCTTAAAATTGAGTATAAGCTTTCCATTTGGAAGATGAAAATTCCTGAAAATAGATGATCCTGGGCAATTCACAACAGTGTGAAAGTAACTGATCGTTGGAGTGTGTGTCAATATGGTTTTTTCGTGATAGTATTGCAACTTTGTGGCTTTAATTTCTTATAAGTTTTCATAATGCAATGCTCGTGAAATGGACAAGGAATCTTAAAATTGAGTATAAGCTTTCCATTTGGAAGATGAAAATTCCTGAAAATAGATGATCCTGGGCAATTCACAACAGTGTGAAAGTAACTGATCGTTGGAGTGTGTGTCAATATGGCCAAAAGTATCATTTTTGTGTTGTGTGTATTTCACTCCAAAAATGAAAGGCAAATCGATATTTTAAGATTATATACAAATGACAGAAGTGATTAGGACTAACCAGCTTTGCCTGAGTAGGTGAAGAAACGGAAACCTCTTGTGGACACATTGTTTTCTCTCCCAGTTTCACTGGTGATAGGAAGTCCTAAGAGACAGGGAAGGCAGGGACCAATTTGGCTAATTATGAGTTCTGTGCACTGAGCCTCCAAGGTCTGAGAAAAGTCAATAATCAACCTCCAGTCCTTTAGGGACTCCAGGGCTGTGAGCGTCCTGCCTGTGTCCCAGGCTCTTGCTGTCTCTGCCGGGAAGATCCTATGTGAATTTGTGTTAATTTTATTCCCAAGGATAGAGCCCAAGGCTTCATCTGGCAGCACACATAGGGGCAATCTTTGGATCTGTTCCTCTTAACTACGACCCAGTAGAGAAACAGCATCATCCAGTAAGTGCAAGAGGATCTCACT
>NW_022900949.1:5249242-5309459 GCF_012274545.1 Fukomys damarensis
AAAAAAAAAAAAAAAAAAAAAAAAGAAAGAAATGAGAGTTAAAATGTATCTCTGAAGCACCTTAGTCAACGAACTCTGAACCTCTGCTTAAATCCTCCTATGGATCGGGAAATAATGAAAAACACCGGTGCCTCGGACAGCATCTGCCAATTTATTTTTTAATCCTTTCAGCTCCGCTTATTTCTGTGATGCAGGACAGGTTTTTAACATCTTTGAGAGAGCATTGTCATTAGTTTTGATTTCTAGTTGAAACAACTGCACTAAGGATCATATAGATAAGGGGTATTCTACTTAGGGTTAATAAATATAAAATTAGAGCAAAATAAAATTTAGTGACCATTATCATTAGTGATAAGTATAATCTTCATACCAATTATTTATCCTGTGACCTGAAGTTATTCTTTTTCTACTCCTGTAGTGGGACATCTTATTTTTGTACTTGTGCAATTGTATGCATATGGTTGGAGAGGAATGATATACTCATTGTACATCTTATTTCTCAGACCTGTACCTTGTTTGGTACAGAGGAGACATCAAAAATAAAAACTTTGGGGGCCAGGGGTTTAGCTCAGCGGTTCGGTGGCCTGCCTGGCAAGCGCAAGGACCTGAGTTCAATCCCTGGTACCAAAAAAAAAGGGGGGGGAGGGATTTAGCTCAGCGGTTAGGTGGCCTGCCCTGCAAGCACAGGGACCCGAGTTCAATCCCTGGTACCAATAAATAAATAAATAAAATAAAAATAAAAACTTTTGTTCAACATTGAATAGACCCTTCCCTGAGCCACAGTACCCGTCCTTAATCAGCACGATGTGAAGTTGCTTAGCAGGTCCTTATCTGCATGTTCATCCCTTTCACATACGACCCACAGATGCAGAGACAAGATAAACTAGCTTCTGCATCTACCTCGTGGATACACGTACTGTGTAACCCACTTAATCAAATCTATCTCAAAAACGCAACAGATATGCGTGGCTTTAAAAAGGCACAAAGCAGGAACTGAGGATTTAACTCAGTGGCAGGGGGAGCAGGTGAATGTATGCATCAGATTCGGGTGAGTATAGAACTTTATATCACGCTTGCCTTCAATGCATTTTGAATACAGTTTGCTGTAGGTCAGCAAATTTCCTCCTTGCATAGTTACTTCATACTTTAATTTAAAACCAAAGTCTCACTCTTACTAAATCCTTTCTTTCGTTGCCGCACAGGGGGAGGTGAATTTTTTTTTTCCTTTACTTTCCTCAAGTGTTATGAGCACAGAGAGGAAGAGAGATCCCAACACACTCTGTCCATCATAACAGATCAATGACACAGAACGAAAATGTCCGTTTCTTCAATGCCATCCCTTGGCACAAACTCCACCGTGGAGCAAAGTGAAAATGTTATTCCCTGCATGGTGATGAAATTTCTTGGTGTGTTATCATAAGGAGATGGTTACTGGGAAGACCCCAGGGATACTTTGAAGGTATTTCTGAGAATAAGAGGAAGTAAGTGATAATGACTGACACAGGGCAGGGGATTTTTGAAATATTATATGCATTATTTGTTGAAAATCAGAAAAGCATTCCCACAATATATTATATACCAATTTTCACACGAGTGACAGGGAGAGAGGCATAAGAATTTGGAAAGATTGTCATAATAATTAACTTACAAGATAAATATTCCCTCTCTCTCTCTCTGTCTCTCTCTCTCTCTCTCTCTCTCTCTGTCTCTCTCTCTCTCTCTTTGTCCCCCTGCTGTACATTAGTTAAAGGACACTGAAAACCACTTTTGGTTGTAATGTAGTGTATTTGAGGGGTAATAAGTGTTTTGTTATACATTGCTGAGATACATTTTAGATCCTTTTTAGGTAAGTTTCTATTTGTTTGTTTGGGTTTTGTTTGGTTTTGGGTTTTTGGTTTGTTGTTGTTTTTTTGGGGGGTTTTTTTTGTTTTGTTTTTTTGGTACTGGGGATTGAACTTGGGTCCTTGTGTTTGCAAGGCAGGCCACCGAACTGCTGAGCTAAATCCCCAGCCCCTAGGTAAGTTTTAAAAAAAAACCTAGGTTAGTTAAAAAAAAAACTGCTTGTAGATTCGTAAATCAATTTGACCTACAAACACTAATGGGAAAAATTTACCTATAAAATTCATGACAAGAGATGCCTTTAAGGATAAGAGAGCAACAGAAATGAATTATGGAAAGATATCAAGAACTCGACTTTCTTTTTTTTCTCCCCCCTCCGTTACTGACGATCGAACTCAGGGCCTTGCTCTTGTGGGGCAGGTGCCACGCCACTGAGCTAAATCCTCAGCCCTTCGACTTTCTTAGGTAACTGTTCAGATTTCTAAATGATATTAATGCTGGTATAAATATTGTTAAATATTCTCATGCTAATACTTACAAAGAAAATATTAATGAGGCATTTTGTAAATGCCAGCAAATATTCTAAGACAGTGGTTCTTAAATCTTATTTAAGCAAATGACTAAAAAACTTGAAATGTTAATATTCTTGTTAAACTTATTGGCCTAATACTAGGGTAACTGGATATATTAAAATATCCCCAGATAGGTAGCATGGCTGAGCAATCAAAAGCACTGGATTAAAATATCCCCAGATAAATATATTACTAAATTAGATCAAGCAGTGATGCAAATTAAATGATTTTCAAAATACTGTCCTACAGCCACCATATAAGATAGGTAATTCTCATCCCCATTTTACAGAGGAGAGGGAGTACATTATTTACAGTTGTGTTTACAGTGTTTAATTTGTGTGTTTTCTATTGCAGCTGTATTTTACGTGTGCTTACCTTATTTTTTGTATTAGTTTATTTAATGTTTTTTCCCAATTAAATCACAGTGTGTCCTGACAAAAAACATGTGCCCCAATTTCTTTAATATAGATAAAATAAGAGAAACACAACACGTATCTGGAAAAATTGATGTGAAAAATCTGTCGGAATTAAGCAAGCTTGGACTCATCCAGGGCCTCGGGACTCTCTTTGTTTCCAGTGTTTTCAATTGGATACAAGAGGGTTTATGATCAGAAGAGCAACAATACACATTATCACCCTATAGTGGGATATAGAATCGATAAAGAGGTATGCAGCAGATATTTTAGTGACATTGTTTGATAAAATAAACCAGTTTAAAATTTAAAGACAATTATTCATTATTTTTAATTATTTACAGGTGCAATACGCAGAACTGTTTTCATTTGGGGTCATTATGTTGTAAGATCACGTGCGCATTTGTGAATCTGCTATAATAACTTGAGTGCGACAAAAACAAAGACAAAACTTTCCTATTAAATAATTTATACACAAAGGCTGAGTGGGCTCTCACATCCTTGGAAGATGGAAGTCAGAAAGCCTAATGATGAAAAAGTCTATGAGGTAACTGGCTCAACACGCTGTGTTCTCTTTATGGAGAATTAACTTTAAATTTCAGATAATACAGCTCTAGATTGTATACTATTTGTACATATCCTAAGGCAAGGAATTCTGTACCATTTTCTGAGAACAAAATAAGGACGATTTGAATGCTTTCTAATGTGATCCAATAGCATCATATATTCATAAATGGGGTTGGTGTAACAACTCTCTATTCTTTTTTTTTTTTTTTGGTAGAAGAGTTGTCTAAATTTTACTGCAATCAAAGACTTCTGAATAATGTCCTTAGCCTGCTTACATTGTGAAGTAGAGTATCTGTAATGTGTGAGTGTATAAAACGAGGTGGATAACAATACACTGAGTCCTTGAGCATTGAGTTTGTCACAGTGGAACAATGTTGCCACAGTCTTAGACCTCATCCAGCAATACATTGCTTGTGAATACTTGGATTCATATCATATACACAGCTTCGTGTGCTATTTCTGTTTTCATTTTTCCAATGAATTTTCTTATCGAAAAGATGTTCAAGCACTATGTGGGCACATAATCTAACAATTGTCTCAGAGTTCCATCTCATGAGCTTCTCAGAGGACCCAGCCCTGCAGCCCGTCCTCTTCGGACTGTTCCTGTCCATGTACCTGGTCACAGTGCTCGGGAACCTGCTCATCATCCTGGTCGTCATCTCTGACTCCCACCTCCACACCCCCATGTACTTCTTCCTCTCCAACCTGTCCTTGGCTGACATTGGTTTAACCTCCTCCACAGTCCCAAAGATGATTGTGGACATCTCAACTCAAAGCAGGGTCATCTCCTATGAGGGCTGCCTCACACAGATGTCGCTTTTTATCCTTTTTGCATGTATGGACAACACGCTTCTGACTGCGATGGCCTATGACCGCTTTGTGGCCATCTGCCATCCCCTGCATTACACAACCATTATGAACCCTCGCCTCTGTGTCTTATTACTCTTGCTGTCAGTCTCCATTAGCCTCTTCGGCTCCCAGGTGCACAATTTAATTGCCTTACAAATTACTTGTTTCAAAAATGTGGAAATCGCTACTTTCTTTTGTGACCCTTCTCAACTCCTTGACCTTTCATGTTCTGATACCTTAATCAGAACCATAGTTACTTATATTATTACTGCCATGTTTGGCTTTTTTCCAGTGTTAGGGATTGTATTATCTTACTATAAAATTGTTTCTTCTCTTCTTAAAATCCCAAAATCCGGGGGGAGGTACAAAGCATTTTCTACCTGTAGTTCTCACCTGTCACTTGTTTGCTTATTTTATGGAACAGGCCTTATAAGTTACCTTGGTTCAGGTGTGTCATATTCTTCCAGCAAGAACATGGTGCCCTTGCTGATGTACTCTGTGGTCAACCCTATGCTGAATCCCTTCATCTACAGCCTGAGGAACAGGGACATTAGTAGCAGCCTGAAGAGACTCCGTAGTTGGAGAGCGTAATCCCAGGGCCTTTAGCATCAACCTGGAAAGTAGTTTGGAAAATGTGATAAAACTAAAGACCCAAAATTTATCTATAAATACTGCCTCCTTGGTTGTATTATTTCAGAAGATTAGTGTCTTTAATCTTATGTCCTGTTTCAGTATAGAATTCTAAGAGGGGAAAGGAGTCCGATGTGGTTTCTTTGTCTTGGTCATATATAGATAGGCAGAACTGGAGGGGCTGTTTCAAAGAAAATGAGTTCAAAAAGAAATTGCTTATCTTGCATTTATAATGTTTTCTCTGGTCTGGTTGAAGTCTGGGTCCAAAGGTTTGGAAGAACTCGGATTAGCTCTTAAGCTAAGCGGTCTATTTTCTTTAATAGGATCCTATAATTAGACTGTCCTCCCACTGTCTTACTCTTAATAACTAAAATATAAAATTAACATATTCTGAATAGTCCTCGGAAACATGTTTAAGGAAATATTACCTGGGTGTTTGAAAATATTCCCAGTTAAATATATTGCTAAATGAGACCAAGATCCTCTACCTTTGCAATCTTGAAATACCATTTTGCACAGCTCTATAAACTACTGATCATCTCCATTTACTGATAAGGAAATAGCCCAGGTGTGTTTACATTATTTCCTATAACTCTCAGATTGCATTTCCCCTAGTAGAATTATATTGAGAGCTGAGTAATAAACCTGTATATCCACCAAGGAGCTGAAGTTAAGAGAATTGCAACTATGTGTCAGACAGGCTCTATGTGAAATCTGCTAAGTATAAGAGGGTGACTGCTGAAACCTGGAGTCTTGAGCTTTTCCTCGTGCTAAAATTTACATCATATACTGTATAAGAGGATTTATAATCAGAAAAATGATGAAAAAGTGTTTCCAGACTGTTAGAGCATATGGAAGAAATGACAATAAAAGAAAAATAAGAGTTTTCATGACAAATATTTTACTAAGAATGAAAGGGGTCATGAAAAAAAATATGTGTAAAGTAAAACATTCAGAAATGTTTCCAATAGTTTCTTATTTTTAAATCAGAGGCAGGGCAATATGCACTAATGCCACATATGTAGTCAGTGACATCATATGACTATGTGCATTTAACTGGTACATATCTGTCAACATATGAAGTCCACTGAAATCAAAGATGATTAGTGTATATTACATGCATGTTAAATGAGAAACAAAATTTGAGTGAGGAATTAAATTCAAAAATCAGGGAGATCATGAACTCAGAGAATGATGAAACCCCTAGAGGCTAAATGGAAAATAACAATATTTTCTGATTATGAGCCATCAAGTTTAACAGCCTACAGATAGCACATCTGTAGTTCTGACACAGTGATTTAAATATTGTAAGTCACAGGAATTTCTCCTGTTGTCTTCGATTATAATAATGTATATTTGACTAATTCATAATATCCAATGAGAATACTTTATTTTCTTAAAAAGGAAGATTGTTTTCTATTCTCTATGTCTTCTGAGAAGAGTAAGATGTATGTTGCATTAATCATAGAGTTATTACTGCTAATGTTGTTGGACTTCTAACATGGTTTAGTTGAGTGGATCTAAAGTAGGTGTGGATATAAGAGGTGACCAACACAAAAGCCAACAATGAAGGAATTCCAGATTATCGACCTTACAAAATAACTATTTGAGTAGTATGTGAAAATTTCTATTTTCTTTGGTGATCCTCCTCAACTTTCCATCCGTGTACTCCTGACACCTCCAACAGCATTGTCACATATCTTGCCATCATAATGTTCCATATTTTCCCTTCTAGGGGATATTTTTCTCTTAGTATAGAAATATTTACTCCTTTTGGAGAACTGAGCCATCAGATAGGAAGTATAAACATTTCTCTAGGGCCAGGGATTTAGCTCAGTGGTGCCGCAAATGCCTCATAAGCACAAGGTCCGGAGTTCAATCCTCCGTACATAAAAAAATGTTCTCTATCTGTGGGTAACACCTGTCAATGTTTGGTTTATTTTTTTTAAAAAAACCTGTAGGCCAGGGGTGGTAATCCCAGCACTTGGGAGGCTGAAGCAGGAGGATCGCTGTGAATTCGAGACCAGCCTGAGCTACTTAGTGAGTTCCAGGTCGGTCTCACTACATAGTGAGACCCTGTCTCAATAAACCAAAAACAAACAAACAAATAAATAAATAAATAAAACCCTGTAGTGTTCCTTGGTTCAGCTATGTCTCAGTCTTTCAATGATTTCGGTCATGTACACTGTGGTCCAAACTAAGGTTAAACTCTTCATCAAGAACCTGAACATTTGGTATATTAAAAGTCAGCTGAAAAGACTTGATAGTATAATAGCCTAATCTCAGAACTTGTGGCATCCATTTGGAATGGAATTTAAGAAGCCCAGCATAATAGGGAACCCTGTGGTCTATACCATATCATGTATATCAATAAATGAGATTGAGGAGATCCTGGGGAGCAGCACTGTGGTCCACACCTGCCCGGCTGCAGGCAGATCCTAGTGAGGGATCCACCCCAACCCCAGAGACTTGGCAAACCCAACCAGCCAAGGCCCTCACAGGAAAGAGCTTCGCAGGCACACAAGCTTCAGTGAGAGGCCCACCCCATGGCATTGGTGATTTGAACCCAGGGATTGGTGTGCTGGTGAGGAGCAGAGTAAAGGCTTCTTGGTGGCTTGCTGAGAATTGAAGACCACTGGGTGAGAAAAAAGTTGTCCCAATAAAGGCACAGCAGGCTGCATCTGTTGAAATGAGATGACATGGAAACAAACACCAAACCAGACTTTCAGGTTACTTAAGGTAACCCCAAAGAGAAACAAGATGGAGCCTGATACTCAACCACCTGGATTCCCTGAACTGGCAACAAGAAAGGATCTGAAAAAATGAAATCAGAAAGAATTTCTCAGATAAAAGCAGAGATTGTGCCCATAGTGCAAGACATGATTAATAAATCTAGAGCGGACACAGATAAACAAATAGAAGAGCTGAAGAATGCGATGTAATCCCAACATAAAAAACAAATGGAAACCATAAAACAGATGCAAACAAATTTCCAAGAGATTAAAAATTCCATTGAAAGTTTACACAGCAGAATGAGCCAATACAAAGATAGAATTTCAGATGTAGAAGACAGGATTGCAATTAGTGACCAGGAAAAGAAAAATTTCTTAAAAATACTAACGAACCATGATAAATTAATCCAACAGCTCCCAGATACTGCAAAGAAGAATAATATCAGACTGTTCCTAGTCAATTAAGAAACAGGAGAGAGTTCAGATGACATTGAAAACAACTTCACAGAAGTAATGGCAGAAAACTTCCCAAGTAGGTGAAACAAATTTTACATACAGATATGTGAGGTGTATAAGACTCCAGGTAGCCATGATAAAAAAAAAAGTCTACACATAGTTAAGATTCCAGAAACCTAACAGAAGAATAAATTCTACAGTCAGAGAAGAGAAACAAATCACATACAAAGAAAAGTCCATCAAAATCATAGCAGATTTCTCAACACAAACCCTCAAGGCAAGAAGAGCTTGGAGTGATGTATTTCAGGCCTTGAAGGAAAACAGCCTCCAACCCAGACTGATGTACCCTCCAAAACTATCTTTCAAAATTAATGGAGAAATAAGATACTTTCATGATGACAAAGAACACCTTAGGAACTTCATGAACACCAAACCAGCACTCCAAAACTTTTAAATGATATTCTAGGAAATGACAATGAGGATCCTGACCCCAGGAAGCCCAGCAGAATGAATCAATCAGGCATGACAAAAAATTAAATGCAAATGGGGAGAATCCAAAGAAAAGAAAAAGCCATGACAAAGATAAGTCAAAACATATCACCTATAACCATCAATGTTATTGATCTCAATTAACCAATCGAAAGAAATAGACTGGAAGAATGGGTAAAGAAGCAAGATTCAGTAATGTGCTGCATACCAGAAATGCACCTATTTCAAGAAGAAACTCATAGACTGAAATTTAAAGAGTGGAAAAAAATACTCCATGGGACAGGAACCAAAAAAACAAGCAGTAGTAGCTACTTTGCAGATGAAGTGGATTTCAAGCCAACACTGATTAAGAGAGACAAAGAAGGACACTACAACCATGTAAAGGAAACAATGTAAGAAGAAGAGATGACAATCATAAATATATATACACCAAACACTGGTGTGCCCAACTATATAAAACAAATACTAACAGAGATGAAAAATCAAATAATCACTAGCACAATAATAATAGGAGAACTCAATACCCCACTTTCACAAAGAGATCAACTAGATATAAAATAAACAACAAAATACTAGAACTCAATCAAACTCTTGAACAAATGAACTTAACAAATGTTTGCAGAGTGTTCCACTCCACAAAAATCGGAATACACATTCTTCCCAGTTGCACATGGTCATTCTCCAAAGTAGGTCACATACTCACTCATAGAACATGCTTAAGTAAGTGCAAAGGAATTGAAGTAATTCCCTGTATATTATCAGACAAGAGTGTGATGAAATTGAGATCAATAACAAATAAACCTCAAGAATTTCATAAACATATGGAAATTGAACAACATACTTCTGAATAACCAATGGGTCACAGAAAATATTACAGAAGAAATCAGACAGTTCCTGCAATTAAATGACAATGACAATACAACGTATTGGAATCTATGGGACACAATGAAAGCAGTCTTATGAGGGAAATTCGTAGTAGTGGATGCCCACACTAGGAAAACAGAGCAAGCTCAAATAAACAATGCAATGCTGAACCTTAAGCTCCTAGAAAAAGGAGAGCAAGACAAACCCAAGTCTCATACAATGAAGGAAATTATAAAGATCAGAGCAAAAATCAATGCAATGGGGACCAAGAGAACTACAAAAAAAAAATCAATGAATCAAAGAGTTGGTTTTTTGAAAGAATACATAAAATCAATAAACTCTTAGCCAACCTTATAACAAAAAGGAAAGAAAAGGCTCAAATCCATGCAATTAGGAATGAAAAAGGTAAAGTCACAATAGATCCACCATAGAGCCAGAGGATCATCAATACCTACTTCGAGAACCTGTACTCTAAGAAAATGGAAAACACAGAAGAAATGGACAGATTTCTAGATACGTAAGTGCTTCCGAAGTTGAACAAAGAAGATAGAAAAGTCTAAACACCCCAATTACATTCAGTGAAATTGAAAACATAATTAAAACATTACCAACAAAGAAAAGCCCAGGTCCTGATGGCTTCACTACTGAATTTCCACAAGACATTTAGAGAATATCGCCATTACTCTTTAAACTCTTCAATGAAATTGAAAGGGAAGCAATACTTCCAAATTAATTCCTGGAATCAAGTGTTACTTTGATTCCCAAATCAGGAAAAGGCTAAACCAAAAAAGAGAAATGCAGGCCAATCTCCCTAATGAAAATAGATGCAAAATTCCTCAATAAGATACTGGCAAACAGAATGCAAAAGATCATCAAGAAGACCAAACACCCTGACCAAGTCTAATTTACCCCCAGGGATGTAAGGATGTTTCAACATACGTAAATCAGTAAATGTCGTACACTATATCAATAGAGTCAAGGGCAAAAACCACATATGATCTCAATGGATGCATAAAAAGCAGTCAACAAAATTCATAAACCCATTAATGATAAAAACCCTCCAGAAAATTGGAATCGATGGTCTTTGTCTCATCCTGATAAATGCTATGTATGAAAAACCAATAGCACAGTCATACTAAATGGTCAAAACCTGAAAACTTTTACACTAAATTCAAGAACAAGATAAGGATGTCCACTATCACCACTCCTATTCAATATACTTCTATAAACATTAGCCACAGCAATTACACAAGACAAAGAAAAGGAATTAAGATAGGAAAGGAAGAAGTTGAACAGTCACTATTTGCTGATGATATGATACTCTACATGGAAGACCCAAAAAAACTCTGCCAAAAGATTTCTAGACATGCTTGACAGATCCAGTAGACTAGCTGGATACAAATGCAACACTCAAAAATCAATAGCCTTCTTGTACACAAATAACAGACTCACTGAGAGAGAAATAGGGAAACAATTCCTTTCACAATAACATCCAAAAAAATGAAATATCTAGGAATCAATCCAATGAATGAGACAAAAGACTCTAAAATGAAAATTATAGCACTCTGAAAAAAGAGAAAGAAGAGGGTATAAGAAGATGGAAAGACATCCCTTGCCCCTGGGTAGGAAAAAATCAACATAGTTAAAATGGCCATACTACCAAAACTTCTATACAAATTCGATGCAATCCCAATTGAAATCTGAGCAGTATATTTCACAGAACTTGAGAAAACAATCCAAAAAATTCGTTTGGAACCAGAAAAGACCTAGAATAGCGAAAGCCATTCTAGGCAACAGAGACTTGGCAGGGGGTATCCTGAATCTGTAAATATAGTGTATGACGTTTATTGATTTACGTATGTTGAACCATCCTTGCATCCCTGGGGTAAATCCGACTTGGTCAGGGTGTTTGGTCTTCTTGATGATCTTTTGTATTCAGTTTACCAGTGATAAAATCAGCCACACAGTAGCATCAAGCACAGGTTAGAAAATGACAATTTGTGGAAGTATTAATCTATCACCTTTAACTGTGTGAATTAAATCAAAATCAATGAGCAGCCAAAAATATGTCTAGAGTGAATAAACTCTTCAGTACAGCAACTTCACCCTTCAGGATTTAGAAGGAGTTCGGAAGGGTGAGATAGGTAGGATAGAAAAAGGTTAGAAGTGAGGTCAGAGGACACAGGGAGATCACACAAACTCTGGGCATCCCTTGAACAGAAGAGAAGAAAGCGCAAAATATACACAAGAACAGAACAAATTAACAGCAGTAGGGAGGCTAGAGAAACTAATCACTTTGTTTTAAACTAATGGCAATTGAGAGAAGGGAAAACAGAAGAAAAGGAAAGGAAAAAAATTAATTCAAATTAGGATAGGAACAGGTACAAAGAGGGAGAGTAAGTAAGATCAAGATGGGAGAGAAAGAGTGAGAGAATAAGAAAAAGAAGTTAAGGAAAAAATTTGAGAAAAGAAAAAGATTTAAAATTTTTAATGATTAAAGGTAAGAGAAAAATATTACTTTGAAAATAAAACATACAAATAGAAATAGAGGGCCTCCTTCAGGTTATGCCTCTGCTGACACAACAGACAGCACGGGCAGGAGTGTGCAGGTCTAAGTCAGTCTCAGCAAGCCAGCAGCTGTCCCCTGAGGTTCAGGCTGGTTTTTGGCTGCAAGGCCCAAATTGAGATCTCTGACCAGTCCTGCTGGGTTGAACTCTGCCAGTTTGTACTGCAGGTTCTGGCTTTCTTTCCCCTGAAGTTAGACCAGGTTCTGGTGTGAGGTGCTGTTTCCTCCAACTTGTCAACTATGGTGGTATAGTTTATCCCAGATTTTCTTCACTTTTCCAGTGGGCTTCAGTTTTCATCTGGGAGCCTCAGAGAGGCCCTCCTTCTCTTGTTTGGGGTGGAGGGGGGCCACGAACACCGCTGTGTTGGCATCCACACAACTGGGCTCCTCTGGCACACTGGGCCAAAGGGGCGAGCCTACCAGGGGTCACAAGCTGTTGCCAGTCTCCTCAAGTGCACTGGTTGAGTTTGTTTTTCAACTGTTGAATTTCTTCACAGGAATACAAACACCAAGCTGAGGTATCATAATGTAAAATGTAAAAGGAGGGGGGAAAAGAGGTAAAACATAATAACTTTGACCTCAGACAAAGAAAGAGAATGAAAAAAAGCAAAATTCTATATGATTTAGAGACAGAATTTCATGAGGTTTGTTATTTGGGGTGTTTGTTTGTTCATCTATTTCAGTCAGTGTCATTGTATGTTGCCCAGATTAGCCTTAAAGTTGTGATTCTTCTACCTCACTTTCCCAAGCTGGGATGTGAGAGGTACGGGTCACCAAACCTGAGTAGAATCAGGCTTTCTTTAGCCTTCTGCTGCTTCTCAAAGCAGCTCAAAAACTCATAGAGCATTCTCCTAAGAGGTCTTTTTTTTTTCTTTTTTAATCGGTGCATATTAATGATACAAGATTTCATTTTGATATATTTGTACATTTATACGATATTCTTTGGCCACCTTCTCCCACCAGTCTCCCCCTGGCCCTTATCTCATCCTTTCTCTTGATTCCTTGTCTTCTCTCTGATAGTCTCCCACTGAGAACTCTTTGTAGAGCCCTCTTAATATCTCTGTTCCGCAGGCTGTAGATGAAGGGGTTCAGCATGGGGGTGACCACTGTATACATCACTGAGGCCACCATGCCCCTCCAGGAAGATGTTGCATCAGAACTGAGGTACACGCCAAGACCTGTGCTATAGAACAAAGAAACAACAGACAGATGCGACCCACAAGTAGAAAAGGCTTTATATTTTCCATCTGCAGATGGGATGGTCAGGATGGATGAGACAATTCGGGTATAAGAGAAGAGGATTCCTGAGAAGGGAATGAAACCAAGAAGGCCAGTTACCATGTAGAGCAGGACATAATTGACCAGTGTGTCTGAGCAGGCAAGCACGAGGGCCTGAGCAAGTTCACAGTAGAAGTGTTTAATTACCCAGTTGGTGCAGAAGGACAGGCGCAACATCAACAGACTCTGGATCAGGGCATAGGAAAAGCTGATGAACCAGGACACAAGAACTAACAGGCCACACAGATGGGGGTTCATGATGCCTGGGTAGTGTAGAGGGTGACAGATGGCCACAAACCGGTCATAGGCCATTACACTGAGGAGAAACGAGTCCATGACCCCAAAGACCATGAAAAAATACATCTGTGTGATGCAGCCTGAGTAAGTGATGGATCTGCTCTGTGTCTGGATGTTCACCAGCAACTTTGGAATTGTTGTAGAAGTGAAACAGATGTCAGCAAAAGACAAGTTGGAGAGGAAGAAGTACATGGGGGTGTGGAGGTGGGAGTCAGAGCTGACGGCCAGGATGATGAGTAGGTTCCCGAGCACTGCGACCAGGTACATGGACAGGAACAGTCCAAATAGCATCCGTTGATGCTCTGAGTCTTGAGAAAACCCCAGAAGTAAGAATTCTAAAGTATGTGATTGATTTCCTAGTTCCATGTTGTCAACATTAACTAGAAAATTAAGGAAGAGAAAAAACAGAAAGTAACATCTGACAGGCTATAAATTCTCTGTGATTGCTTCTACTATTTCTTGAAGCGATGGATTGGGTATATAAACCATAGTGTTATAAAACTTAGGAATCCTACATTCTGTCATTTATTACACAAAAAGTTTCATAATGTTGAGCAACACCTATCCATCGGCCTCTGGGAGACTACCAAATCCCCTTCATCTTAGTTTTAAAATCACCAACTCTGAAAACTGAAGAAGAACTTTAGATTTTAGGGATAAAATGGTCCACACTTGCTCTAGCACGTAGAAGGCCCATTAAACTTAAGAGAAAGTCTGAGTTATTTTTCATGACTGGAGAAGAGCTGAGACTAAGAATATGGTCAAATGATAATACCTGAGACATGAAAAATTGTGAGAGCTGGGACTATAAGTGAATAAAGTACTGCAGGATATGTAGGATTTAGATTTGTTTCTAAAGGTAAAGGAATAAGGAATAAAGGAATGAGGGGGGAGATAGAGAGAATAAAGAAATGAAGGATGGAAAGATGGAAGGGAAGGAAAAAAGAAGGGAGTAAAAGAAAATGTTTTCATCAAATAATAAACCATATTAAGAATTATGAGTATAGTGTCACTGGGACCACCAACATTCTACAGAAACGAGTGTTTCCTGAATATTTACTACATGACAAAATGCTCAGCATTCTGAGCCTGAGGTAGGAAGATTGCAAGTTTGAACCCAGTCTGGGCAAGTTAGCAACTTAGTGAAACTCTGTCTCAGAACAAAAAAAAAAAAAAAAAAAAGGGATGGAGATGTAGCTCAGTGCAAAGGCCCTGAGTGCAAATCCCAGTGCCAAAAAGAAAAAGTAGTACAAAAGGCCAGAGGCATGAGACAGCATAGGTCAGACTGTAGATAGCACTTTCCAATTGCCTAAGCAAAAATTCATCGAAGAAAACAATGAAGAACGGAACGGTGTTGGATAAGTGGGCAGGGACCATGACCGTGAGAACTGTGAAAATGATGATGCATAAAAAGCGTATAAAGTGGTGGAGAGATTAATATCAAAGGGGTTCCATCCTTACGCCTGGCGTGAAAGACAGTTTTATGGCAGAAAAACCTGAGGGTTAGGGATCAGCGATGGGGAAATGCTCACCCCATTAGAATTTAAGGGACCAACTCAATAATGTTTCCACAGAAAAGCAACGGAGACCAGGAGAGGTTAGGGAATTGAGGACAAACCTTACTTATAATTCTTGCTTAAGCATGAGACCTAACACTCCAGCGACATCAAGGGATGGAACATACAAGTTTCAGTGCTTCTCTAATGCTCTCAATGCAAAGAGATAGATATCAAGAGGGAACTGAACGCTGGGTTTGCCTGCGTCCTTCACTGTTGTTGTTGTTGTTGTTGTTGGTGGTGGTGGTGGTGGTGGTGGTGGTGGTGGTTGGTTTGGTCTGATTTGGTACTAAGGATTGAACTCTGGTCCTTGCACTTGCAAGGCAGGCAGCAGAACCAATGAGCTAAATCCCTGGCCTTCCTCTGCTTCTAGTTACAGAATCCTCAGTACAAAGAAACATTGTACAAGAGAATGCTAGGTAAATGCCACTTCTTTCTCCTCAGTGCTGTTCCAAGCATCCCCTCGTGTCTGGCCCTCATCCTTTCAGGCACCTATGTAAAACTCCTAGGGTGACTTCTGCCTTCTACAAGTCTCTGAAACTGGAATCTGTTCTCAGCTGAATATTACATTCAGTGAGAAAGAGCTGTAACGTCTACCACATTCAGGCTTTGGAAAGTAAATGCTTTGGTGTAAGTAGACTCTTTTCTCTTGAGGGTCTCTAAGAAGAACCATGGACAAAACTGGATGCAATGGAGCACACCTGTTATCCCAGCACCGTAGGAGACTGAGGATCACAAGTTTAAGCCCAGCTTGGGCAATTTAATGACTGTGCCCCTGTCTCAAAATTTAAAAGTTCTAGGAAGTGTAGTTCAGTGAAAAAGTGCTAGGTTCAATCCCGAGTGTCACAGGAAAAAAAGCTCCAAGAACAGAGGTGAAATTGGAAAGAAACACAAGTCTGTTGGGAGAAGAAGATGTTCCCATGCAAGTAAGAGTAACGGAGAAAAATTCAGAAATGCTTGTTCTAGGCTGAAGGAGAATGGAGGTTCTAGAGTTCTTGAGTCAAATAAGAGAAAAGAACTTGAAAAGAGCAAGACTTCGTTATGAGGCACCTACAGCTCTGTTTGTACTTTGGGATATACATTTGCACAACTCAAACTGATAACTGTGTGGCCTAGGGCAGTGCTATGGTGTTCAGCA
This sequence comes from Fukomys damarensis, assembly GCF_012274545.1. NCBI lineage: Eukaryota > Metazoa > Chordata > Mammalia > Rodentia > Bathyergidae > Fukomys > Fukomys damarensis. The sequence continues at coordinate 5,265,489 of NW_022900949.1, forward strand.
TGTCCTGGAAGGCCAATAAAGAGTAGCTCACTCAATAATATCCTCAACTATCCACCCAAATAAAATACAGCCAAAGTAAAACTTACTATACAAAGGCAAATTTAAGCAACTAGTCTAATTCTATGTTCCAGCCAATTATCTTCAAGAGATTTTGTTCCATGAATATCATAAGGTTTCCCCTGCCTTACACTTAGCAGAAGTTAATGGTCTTCCCTTAAACTATCTCATTTCTCTGTTTCCTTCATCACTTACCAGGCTATACATGCTTGGCAACAGGGACCCTTCACAGGGCCAACGCCTTTGAATCGTGTTCTCTCATAGAAGATAGGTAATGAAGATGGTCTGTTCCCAAAAGCAGAGAGAGAGAGAGAAAGAGACAGGCATGTGGGATAGGGCCTGGCTATTTGCTCCTGGAGAAGCTGTTAGTGTCTTGAGTCTGACACATAAGGGCCTTGGTGACTGTGCCAAGTGAGTTAATGAGTTATAGGTTGCACCCTAGGGGCTGTATCCCCACTGAAGCTTATTAGACAAATTGGTCAGTGGTGTGTGTTCACTCTCTGATTGGTTTGGATCCTCAAGGACAGGGACAACACAGGAAAAAGTCTCTGAATTTCCAGTTCCTTATACCTGAGAGACCAGCAGTGGATTCACCCATGATTATTCTCTCCTATATTCCTCTCCTCTTGGAAGAGTCGTTCTAGTATACCGGGGAGCCGCAGTGGATTCACCCATGATTATTCTCTCCTATATTCCTCTCCTCTTGGAAGAGTCGTTCTAGTCTTCCTGTACCAGCCCTTGGTGACAAGTGGTGGTTTCTTGATTAGGCAGATGGTGGAGTAGCCAAAGGCCCCAGGATTCATAGAGTAGGGATTCTCAGAAGTTGACCTATACCAGGATAACCCTGAGAACTACTTTAAACACAGATTGCTGAGACCCACTTGCAAGGCTCAGCGAGTCTAATTTTGAGTCTGATAACTTGCATTTTGGGCAAGTTTCACATTGTCTGCATGGCCAGAGCAGTCTTTTGACAATGTTCTAGGAGTTAGGTTTCTCAAAAGTACCAGATGGGGATACTGCTAATATACTGCTCCCCACTCAATTCAAGACTTTGTCAGTATCTTCAAGGGCAGAACTAAGAATCTGCTTTCAAAAATGTGCCATTTAACCAAGACTTGTCATGTAAAGGTACAAGATCCCAGTAATGAATGTAACTGTACTGTATACCTAAAATGTACCAACAAATCCAATTTTTAAAAATGTTCCATTTAACCTTTTTTTTTCTTTTAGACAGGATCTCACTATGTTCCCCAGGCTGGTCTTGAAATTCTAAATATGAGGAACCGTCCTGCCTCAGACTCCCAAGTAGCTAAGACTACAGCTGCATATCACCATAACTAGCTTCATTTTATCCTTTTTTCAAATATTCAATTCAGTGGCACCCTGTATAGTCACAACATTAAGCATGATCACCAGGAACCATTTTCCATGCTTTTGTATCATGCCGAACAGAAATTCTATTCCCATTAAATAATAACTCCCCACTCACCTCTGCCTCCAGCCCCTGGCAATCTTTCTGGCACTTTCTGTGTCTGTGAATTCCCTATGTCAGGTTCCTCTATTTAAAAATGTAATACTCATCACTATTGCCTCAAAAATACTCATGTTGTAAGGGATAATCAGGAAAAATTAAATCCCTATTTACCTACATCATAATATCTTTAGTTTTCACATACAGTACTCTCTAAACTCGACTTTAGAAGTGATTCTATCTGATCTCCTCGATTCATTATAAAATAATTTCAATTTGATGATTTCGTTTTTGCTAATGACTGAACATTCCAAAATATCTCAACAACCAGCCTAGCCCTTTCCAAATATCAACTAAACTCATGATAACTTGTATTTTCAAGGATAAATTATCCTTTGAGGGGAAAGGAAATAAGGGAAATGAAAAAAAGGAAACAAAGTCTTTGTAAATAGGGAAGGGTGAAGGGGTGAAGGGAGCGCAGGGGTATGGGGAGAAAACAAGAACCAAGACGTATCATGTAAAGGTACAAGATCCCAATGATAAATGTAACTGTGTTGCTTCTTTACATGTACCAATAAACTTAATGAAAAAAGAAATTACCCTTTGCAGGGCTGGGGATTTAGCTCAGTGGTTCCAGCGCCTGCTTCACAAGCACAAGGTCCTGAGTTTGAACCCTGATACAGAAAAAGATTACCCTTTGCCATTTATTCCCACACATAAGCATTCCCTTCTTTTTTTCCAATCTTTATATTTTGTTAATATATTTTTACAGCATGTAATTATTATACTCCACGTGAAGAGTTGGTACATGGGCATAACATATTTCAATTCTTTTTCCATTCCCTTCCATTTTCCTCCTTTCATCTCTTGGTCTGCTTCCATTTTGCAAAAGATCTATCTCCATATTTCCTAGCCTCTATTTTTATTTTGCTCTGTTTTATATTTTTGGTTCCTCATATAAGAGGAACTATGAGATACATAAGCTTCTGTGTCTGACTTATTTTACTAACCATAATTACCTCAAGGTGCAACCATTGTCCTCCAAATGACTTACATTCATCTCTGTTAATGGCAGAGTAGTACTCCACTGTGTATAAATACCACATTTTCTTTATCCATTTATCTGTTGTGTATATATAGGCTGTTTCCAAGATTTGGCTATTATGAATTATGCTGCTATAAACATGAGTATGTATGTATCACTGTAACATGATGATTTTAATTCTTGCAAGAAGATACCTAGAAGGGAGATAAATGAATCAAATGGAATTTCTAGTTTTAGAGGGTTTTTTTAGGAATCTCCTTACTGATTTCCATAGTGACTATACTAGTTTACATCTTGTGAGCTCGGATCACTTTAAGATCATTAGCAACTTCTCATTAATACAGGACTCAAACACACTAGTCATCTTACAAAACATGGGTTTAGATCAATACTTCTCAACCTTGGTTGTACATTAAATAGAGTCCACTGGAAGGACTTAAAAATTCTTATGCTAAAAAAATCTTTTAAATCCTTATGCTAAAAGCCATGTGTGGTGGTGCACACCTGTAATATCAGCATTCAGGAGGCTGAGGAAGAAAGACCACAGGTTTAAGATCAACCTAGGTGATCGAGTGAGACCCTGGCCCAAAAAGACAAAACAAAAAGAAATCCTCACGCTGAAGCCACACCCCAGTCCAACTATTCAGAATGTGGATTAATATGCAGTCATTGATATGTTTAAAGATCTCCAGGTGACTACACATGAGGCCAACTGTATTAGTGCCTTTTCTGTTACTATAACAAAATACCTGAGGCTGGGTGCCTTATAAAGTAAAGATGTTTCTATATCTCATAGTTCTGGAGTTTAAAAAAATCCAAGCATCACACCAACTATGGTAAAAGCCTCCCCCTCAGCTGTGTTACTTCATGGCAGATGGTATCATGGCAGAGGCATAGAGAAAGGGAAAGATCACGTGATGTGGAAGAACCCCAGAGAGCAAGAAAGGGCTTGTCTTTCTCCTTTAACAACCACGCTCATGAAAACTAACTGACTTCTCAAGACCAACCTCAATCCCTTTCAGGTGCTGTGCCCCAGTGGCCTAAGCAGCTTCTATAGGCCCCACCTTTAAAAGTTCCACTGTCTCTCACATCACTCTCCGTACTGAGAAGCTGCCAGTACATTAATCTTTGAAGCACTAATCATGTCCAAACGGCAGTGCCAGCATGGAGGACGTTACACACAGCCATACACACAACTTGCATAAATAGATCTAAAATGTATAAAAGTAGTACAGAAAACATGTGTGAACTCTAGAAAGGAACAAGAAGTGGAATTACTTTTTAAAGATCTGTGCATTTACCCAAGATGCCTGGGCCACAGATGAAAGATAAAGAGGGCCCTGTACCCGTTACAAAATTGAAGAATCATGTAGCGATTCTAACGTAGAGAGGATCCCATAAATTCCCGTCAATTTCATTGAAGTACAAAAAGAAGCACCGTTCAGATACGAAGCACTGAGAAGTCTGAAAGGCATACAAACTGCCAATAATTATAAAAACAAATGTGTATGGCCGGGCGTGGTGGCGCACGCCTGTCATCCCAGCACATGGGAGGCTGAGGCAGGAGGATCGCTGGGAGTTTGAGACCAGCCTGGGCTCCATAGTGAGTTCCAGGTCAGTCTCAACTACATAGTGAGACCCTGTCTCAAAAAACCAAACAAACAAATGTGTATGTAGAGTTGGAGCTACCAGATATTTGGTTTCATTGGCTTGCCCAACACAGATACCAGAAGAGATGGCCCAGATATTGAGATCAGGCTGTTCTTTTGAGGAACCTCCACAAGACCCTTTTAATGCCCCTGTTCCCTAGGCTGTAGATGAAGGGGCTGAGCATGGGAATGACCACAGTGTACATCACTGAGGCCACTGAACCCTTTTTAGGAGAATGGGAGACAGCTGAACTAAAGTACATCCCAAGGCCAGTCCCATAAAATAAGCAAATAACTGACACATGAGAGCCACAGGTGGAGAAAGCTCTAAATTTCCCACCTGTTGATGGAATTTTTCGGAACAGAGGAAACAATTCAGATGTCGGAGTAAAGGATCCCTGAGGACTGGAATGCCCCCAAAGATGGCTCCGAAAATATAAATGAACAGTGGATATTTCAAAACATGCCAGGTATAGTAACTGAGGAGGGTCACAGAAGAAATGAGGGATTTCTGCATCCACAAAGAAAGTCAGTTGTGACGCCATCAAACAGTGCACCTGGGAATCCAAAAGGCTGATTAAAAAAAAGACATCAAAATCAACAAGCTACAGGGCTGGGGATTTAGCTCAGTGGTTCTGCTGCCTGCCTTGCAAGAGCAAGGATCTGAGTTCTAATCCCCGGTACCAGAAAGAAAAAAGCTTCTAAAACCAATAAGCTACAAAAGGAGGGATTTGTGAGGATTGAGTAGTGCAGAGGGTGATAGATAACCACAGACCAGCCATGAGCCATCACTGTCAGAAGCAGACTATCCAGACATCCAAAAAGAAGAGACATCTTTGTCCGGCAGCCCCCATAGGACATGACTCTGATGTCACTCTGGGATATCTACAATCATCTTGTGGACCATGGTGGATATGAAACAGATGTCAACGATGGCCAGGCTGGAGAGGAAGAAGTACATGGGGGTGTGGAGGTGGGAGTCAGAGCTGACGGCCAGGATGATGAGCAGGTTCCCGAGCACCGTGACCGGGTACACGGACAGGAACAGCCCAAAGACAAGGTGCTGAAGGAGTGGATCATCTGACAATCCCAGGAAAACAAATTTTGCAGAGCCTGACTTATTTTCTGATTTCATGTTATTGACAGATCTGGTAGAAAAAAATGATAAAGAGAACAAACTATAGAGAAACCATTTGAATTTCATCCATGTTTTAAAATGAAAACAGGTAAGTTTTGCAGGATTATCTTTCTCCTCTTTCCTTTCCTTGATTTGTATTTCCCGCATCATTTCTTCCAGGAAACCAGATATTTTGCCATGATAAGAGAAAGTCTTTTTCAAAGGACAAAATTGCCTGTATTCACCAGCTTTTCACTGCTGTGAACAAAATGCACACAAACTTATCGCGACTCATTAGTTCAGAAGTTTTGCCCCATGGTCCACAGTGTTAAGCCTATTTTTAAGTTGCAAGGAAGGAACATGGGCAGAAATACACAGCAGAGGGAAACTTCATGGCAGCTAGGAAACAGCAACAGAGAAAAGCCTGAGAAGAGCTACCCCTCAAAGGCACGCTCTCAGTGACCTACGTACTTCCTCCAAGTTGGCTCCGTTTCCTGACAGCTCACCCTCACGATCCGATCCCCTCTCTCTGTCCACCTCTTAATATTGCTGCTTTGGAGATCAAGCCTCCGTACATAACTGGGGGGCCTCGTATTTAAACAATAATGTTGAGGGCCGGGGATTTAGTTCAGCGGTTCGGTGGCCTGCCTTGCAAGCGCAAGGACCCGAGTTCAATCCCCGGTACCAAAAAATAAAATAAAATAAATTTTAAAAAATAAACAATAATGTTGCTCAAGATGCCCAATAGGATTAATATTATAAGACTGATCTAAAGGGAGGGAAAAAAACTGAATACTTTAAGTAAGGTGCCTGAAAATGTTACAAAAGAAGAGATTCTTAATGCCTTGTAGACGCCTGTCATGCCTGGAATGGAGTTTGCAGCTGACGGAGGGTGCAAGAATGTGACTATATCTGCATGGAGTACTCACTCTCAGAAAGAGCCAGGTTGTTCACCAGGCACTACACGAAAATCCAAGTGGATTAAAGATCTAAATATTAAAACAAGAAACACGAAACTTGCTGGAAGATAGGTAGAACACTCAAAGACACTGACGTAAAAAAGACTTTATGACCAAATCCTCAGTAGCACAAGAACTAGCAAAAAGAATCAACAACTGGAATCTCAGCTTGTTAAAAAGCTTCTGCACTGCAAGAGAAACCACCAACAGTTGAGACAACCTGCCATGTGGGAAAAAATTTTACCAGAAGTCCCTGAGACAAAGGCCTACTATCTAGAGTATATAAAAACTCAAAAAATCAGACCCCCCAAATATAAAGACCTAATTCAAAAATGGGCATCTGAAATGAACACATACTTCTCTAACAAACAAGTACAAGCAGCAAATAAATATATGAAAAAATGTTCAGCATCACTGGTCATTCGAGAGATGCAGATAAAAACAACACTGAGATTCCACCTCATCCCACCAAGAATGGCTGCTATCAAGAAATCAACCAAGGGCCCAGGATTTAGCTCAGCAGTTCGGTGGCCTGCCTTGTAAGTGCAAGGACCTCAGTTCAATCCCCGGTACCCCCCCCCAAAAAAAAAGAAATCAACAACCATTGAGGAAATCAATATGGAGATACCTCAAAAACTAGGAATAAAGGTCCCGTTTGACCCAGCTACCCCTCTGCTGGGTATCTTCCCAAAAGAATTAAAAGAAACATATCACAGCTATATATGTGCACCCGTGTTTTTAGCAGCATAATTTATAATAGCTAAAACTTGGAAACAGCCCAATTACCCATCAAATGGAGACTGGATAAAGATGTGGTTTTTCGGAGCCAGGAATTTGGCTCAGTGGTGCCACCGCCTGCCTTGCAAGTGCAAGGACCCGAGTTCAATCCCCGGTACCAAAAAAAAAACCTCATAAAAAAGATGTGGTTTTTCAATAAAATGGAGTACTACTCAGCCATAAAGAATGAGAAACTAGAAACACTTATAGCTAAATGGATGCACATTGAGGCCACACTTTTTTTTTCTCTCGTTGAATTTATTGGTACATTTTAGGTATACAGTATAGTTACGTTCATCATTGGGATCTTGTACCTTTACATGACAGGTCCTGCTCCTCATTTTTTTCCCCTTGTCCCTGCCCTCCCTTCACCCCCTCCTCCCTTCCCTATTTACAAATATTTTATTTCCATTTTTTTCATTTTCTTATATTATTTTATTTTCCCTTATTGCCTTTCCCCTACCCTTCCCACTTTCCCTACACCTTTAGCCCTTTTCTTCCTATTTCACATTGTCAATTATCCCATTAGAATCTTATGTACTATTATAGTTTTTCACACCAGAGAAACTATTCAGTATTTACTCATGTGTGACTTATCTATTTCACTTAGAAGTATATCCTCATATGTATCCATTTTCCTATGAATGACTCTAATTTCTCATTCTTTATGGCTGAGTAGTATTCCATTTTCTAGAAAAAGCACATCTTCTTTATCCAGTCTCCAACTGATGGGCAAATGAGCTGTTTTTCAAGTTTTAGCCATTACAGACTGTGATGAGGCCATGCTCTTAAGTGAAATAAATAGGATACATGTGTAAATACCAAATAGTTTCTCTGGTGTGAGAAACTAAAAGTGTAAATAAGGTTCAAATTGTATAACTGACAATGTGAAATAGGAAGAAAATGTCTAAAGGAGTAGGGGAAGTGGGAAGGGGAGGGGAAAGGAAAGAACAGAAAAGAAAAAATACGAGAAAAGGAAAAAATGGAAACAATGTCTTTGTAACTAGGGAAGGGTGGAGCGGGTGAAGGGAGGGCAGGGGTATGGGGAAAAGTAAGAACCAAGATACATCATGTAAAGGTACAAGATTCCAATGGTGAATGTAACTGAATTGTATACCTAAAATGTACCAATAAACTTAATAAAGCCTTAGGTGAAGAGACATACACACACACACACACACACACACACACACACACACACACACAAAAAAAAAAGAATGTCATATTATACATGGAGATCAACCAGAGAACCCCGATCTATGTCAAAGAGGTCATCCCCAAAAATGTGCCAAGCCTGGCTTTTTGGCAAACTTAATGGTGTGGAGCAAGCACTGGTGGTCATTAACCTCCATATCCTTTTTGAAAGTGTCCAACAGAAGAGGCCAAGCAAGAATCGATAACCTACACCCAGTCCGGTCTCAGTAAACGTCCACAACAGCATTATCTGAAAAATAACTCAACCAGCCCTCCTGGCCGGCTGACAGGGACGTAAACCCTGGGAGCAGAAAGAAGTACAAAATGCTTGGGATGTCAAAGGAGAGAAACAGAAAGGTAGCTTGCTGGTCCTAGAAAAGAAGAACTCACCTTCTGAAGAGTCTGAGAGCCATGGTCTGGAGCAACATGTGCCAGGATGGAGGCAGCAAGATAATCATGTTAAATGGTGTTTATCACCTTACTCCATCTTATGACTGTGGAAGTGGTGAGGTCCTGCACCAGTCTTACTACTGTTGATGTCCATATCATCAAGAATAGAACTAACCCAGCCGGGCGTGGTGGTGCACACCTGTAATCCCAGCCCTCAGAAGGCTGAGGCAGGAGGATCGCTGTGAGTTCGAGACCAGTCTGGGCTACATAGCGAGTTCCAGGTCAGTCATAACTACACAGTGAGACCCTGTCTCAAACAAACAAAACAAAAAAGAATCAAAAAGAATAGAACTAACCCCGTGGACCATACCTATGGTTTTATAGACCTTGACACCCTTTGGAACCTTTACATGTGATAAAGATCTTACAGAAATTTGATCTGCCATCTAATATTCATGGGAAGATGGAAGCTGTCAGGCTTTCAACTGGAAATGAAAAAAAATGATTCTGGGGATCTTTCTGATCACATGTATCACTATTAGAATAAAAAAATATTTCCAAGGTAGGAGTAGATATGACAGAAATTCTCTCTCCAGATACAAATTATCAAGGGTAACAGTCATCATCTACTCTATAAATGATTTTGCTCCTAGCTGATATTATCACCCCTTTGCAGGAGCTTGTTATGACCTCACCGCACAGCAAGGACCCTGGGTCACCTGAGGAAGAAGAGATCACGGAAAAGAAACCCAGCAGTCAAGGAAAGTCAAGAAGCAAAAATGAAATGTCTAACTGTTATGCCCAAGTCGCGAAGTCCCCAAAGACCACCAAGGAGTCAAATCCGATGCGATTACAAGAGGAGTTTATTGCAAGCTCGAGCCTGGACCCTTAGGTGTCACCATCGCAGCGGCTTTAGACTGAGAGCCGAGATTCATTTTTGAAGCGGGTTTATATAGGGTTAAGGAAACTTTTTGTTTATATAGTTTCTATTTTTAGCTCTTGCTTATCATTGGATATTCGAGGGATACTGGGAGGGTTTTTGCATTTTATTGGATATTCGAGGGGCACTGGAAGGGCACTTACTGGAAAATTACCTAATGCCTGCATTCACAGAATCAATTCCTCTTTTTAAAGAACATCTGATTAAACAAATTCTATAATTAAGAAAGACTACGTATGTGAGCAATGACTAATGCCTACATTAGCAATGGCTACCTATATAAGCCATGACTGGTACCTATATGGGCTAAATCAATTTCATTGATCCTCCTTTGAAAAAACATTGATTATTTTAAGCAGGAAGAATTCATCTTTAGATCATAGAAAGAGGAACAGGAACAGGGTGGAGATGCCCTAAGACAGCTTGCCCTAAAAAGAGGAACAGAAACACAGGGAGATTGTCACCAGAATGGAATTTTACAGAAGGGAACTTTTGCAGCTTTGTTCTGGGCAAGGGGTGTATAGAGAGGGCGCAGAGGGAGCCCACCTTGACCTGAAAACTCGGTCCTCACATAACTAAATGAGATCACAAGGAGAAAGAAAGAAAAGTGACCAGGTTCCCTCCACCTCTGCCACCAGAGGATATCTTTAAGAAGCTTCAGCCTTGCTCTGTGAATAAGGTAAAGAGTCCCTCTCCGCCAAGGATGGCACTTAGGAAGATAAAGGGAAACAGACCCCTCTGATAACAGCTCACAAAGCAGAGGTCAAGCAGCAGAAAGTAGTTGACCAAGGAAGGGAATAAAGAAGACAAACTTATTGACTGGAATAAACTGGCTTTCCTGCTCTGCAGAAGGTAGCTCCCCCGTACCAAGCCTTTGATCAAACACAAGCAGCTCTCAGACCTGCAGAGGCAAAACCTGGAAATCTACTAAAAATGAAAAGTCTGAGCAGAAGCTAACCTATCTGGAGAAGAGAGAGCAAGAGAGATTTCGGGAAGAAGGAAATAACTGTGGGGACAGGTGGCAATGTTCTGACTCTCCAAAAAGAAAACAGATTTAAGTAATCCAGGGAGACTGAAGGTAATTGTACACTTGCTGATAAATAAGATATTAACTAGAGAAGCAAAGGAGGTGTTATCCAAAGGGCCGCTGGATGGAGGGAAGGGGCGGCTTAGGATATGGATTGCCATTCTGGATTGGTTTCATCGGGGAAGAGCGAAGTTAGATGCAGGGACCTGGTGTTGGGCACCCCAAGAAGAACCAACAAGACAGTCCAATGAAACACCAAGACACTGTTCAAAGACTCATCTTCGCTTGGTGAAGAAAACTTGATTGAAAATGAAGGCAAGTTTCACATGGCACGACCTCGTCCTTTTTTGTTTCTCCATCCTCCTCCTGTTAGTATTTTTCCGGCTAAAACTTTGTTAAATTTCTTTCGATATGAAAATATATGTGTATAGAATTTTTTAAATATCCTTTTCCCTTCAAGTAAATCTCCACTAAAACACAGCAAGCTAAGGAATTTTAAACCAAGGAGGTCTCAAAGCTATGTCTAATATTCAGTCTTCGTAAAGTGTAGTTGAGCTTCCCATGTCAATCCCTCCTGTCAGTATGGACTGTAATTTTCCCTAACTCAGCTTCTTGAAGACAGGTTAGACCTTAATTTCCCCCGGAAGTTTGCAGTGTGATTTAATCTGAGAAAAATGCAAAATAGGAAAACACGTATGATAATATTTTTAATATGGATCATTTATTCATCTATGAAATGAGGATAAAATTGAACCTAGTAACAGAGTTGTAAGAAGTTAAATAATAAGTGCTTAGACAACTGGTTCCATTTTAATTGCCTTTATACCTTTCAAAATATTCTGATGTCCTGCTTACATTTCAGAATGAGTTAAATCAGAATATCTGTTTGAGTCCACTCGTGGTTCCGATGTGCAGCCAAAGTTGAGAACCATTTCCTTAGAATATTGGCAATGTCTTTGTAAACAGGGAAGGGTGGAAGGGTGGAAGGGAGGGCTGGGCAATGGGGAAAAATAAGAACCAAGATACATCTCGTAAAGGTACAAGACCCCAGTGATGAATGTAACTGTACTGTATACCTAAAATTTACCAATAAACTTAATAAAGATAAGTAAATAAATAAAGTCACATTGCAAGAAAGCAAAACAAAAAAAGAATATTGGCAGGAACTTTAAATGTTCCATTACTGTTATTTATTGTCACGGTCATTAACATATACTCACCATATTAAAAATGCAAAATCTGAGACTATTTGCTTCAGAATTCAGATTTTATAGAAACTTAAAATATAGCAAATAAAACTTGTTTTATTACTGTATTTGCATGATTCTATTCCCCTGCACATGTGTACCCCCAAAACAACTGTCACGAATTTGGTAGAAATATTTTCCTGGAAATGTTCCCATAATATAAGTGTCTTTGAATTGATTTGATTTTGAATTGATTCAAAACATTTACAGCAATGTTTCTCAAATAAAAGCACTCTGGTGTGTCCTCATCCACCTTATTCACAGGACCTGGCATTATACAACTGCATCTTTGAATTTTTGATTTTGAATTGATTCAAAACATTTACAGCAATGTTTCTCAAATAAAAGCACTCTGGTGTGTCCTCATCCACCTTATTCACAGGACCTGGCATTATACAACTGCTGGCTCTTCCTCCAAAGTCAAGATAACCATAAAAGTAAATGTTTTGTTATCAATTCAAGGCATTAAGGTAGCCATGATGGTGCAACTAAAAACACAAAATAGGATTTCCAGAACTGCTTCAGAAAGTGTCAAGAACAGTGGAGTAAGGATGTTCAAAGCAAGGTGGTACATTTAAGGGGTATTAATGGCAATGCACCCTTTGCTATAATTTTTTAATTTAAACATTGCCCACATTTTTATCATACTTCATGTGACACAAGTGAGTGTATCTATAAGACAGATATGTGCATTAACACTTACATATATTATATATTTTTGAAATACAGTCATTTGGCTCATAAGACCAATAGACATTTGATTTTACTATTAGTGGCCTACATTTGTTTTCCCAACAAAAATCACACACAGACAACTGCTCTCTCCTCTTACAGTCGAGAGATAAAAATCACAAATATTCCTGACATATGTCAAGTAAGAGTCATTTCACGGTAACTGCTACATGGCACAATATTTGCATATTTCAGATTTCCAAAGTACGGTGGAGAAAAGGCATTAGTATTCATAGAAAGCTTTACAGATCACAATATTAGTCCCAGAAAGAACCCGCTGCATCACTTGGCCCATTCTAATTGACAGGTGACCTTATTAAGTCCCAAGAGATGAAATCAATGATTCTGCTTCTGTTTACTCACTTAGGACAAAATAAGCCCTAAAAAATAAATCATTAAACTCAGGGAAAGAGCCCTGAGGCAGGATTTAGGAGACAAAGGTCTAAATTTTACATCTTTCACATACAGTACTAAATGTAGAATGTGTGCGTATCTTGATGCTTTTCCGATGATGTTCCTCACCTAGAAATCCCCCAGAAGACTGGCAATCAGTAAAAACTCAGACATGACATATTAATCCGAATTGGATGGTTACAATAGAACAGTTAATGAAATATAAGAGCAATAAATATTTGATAATTTTTATTCAATTATATGACAAAAGGGTTGTTTTTTTGTTTTTGTTTTTTTTTGGTCCTGGGGATAAATCTCACAGCACTTGTGAGGCAGGTGCAGTGCCACTTAAGTCTAAATCCCTGGCTGTCAAAGTCTTTTTGGTCCAAGGAAACTTGAGCATGAAATGACTTGAAATCCTAAATGTGAAATTCCAAAAGGTGTTTCCATTCACACAGTAAGATTTATCTTCCCCTTCTCTTTCTTGGTCCTTTAGAAGTTTCATTATTTGAAAAGTCTGCAATTTTTTGTAAAAATTGAATTATAGAGCCTCTAAGAGCAAAATAATAATTCGTTAAAATCCCAAGCCATAGAAATATGCAAGCCCTGTTGTTTCTTGCCTCTCATCCTCAACAGCAGTAAGACAGGAAAATATTGCTTATGCTGTGTCCCTGACAATTAAGAAAGTGCCTAATAGTTAATGGGTTTTTGCTTTTGTTTTTATGGCCTGTTCTATGCTAAACATAACAAAAGCTCTAGGGAATCAGAAAGAAATAAGACTCTGGGCTAGGGATTTAGCTCAGGAGTTCCACTGCCTGCCTTGGAAGCACAAGGTCCCGAGTTCAATCTCTGGTACAGAAAGAAAAAGAAATAAGACTCTGTCATTTTTCTCCAAATATCTGGAATTTTTTTTTTTTTGTACCAGGGATTGAACTCAAGTCTTTGTGCTTGATAGGCAGGCAGTGGAACCACTGAGCTAAATCCCTGGCCCTGCAATCTATTTATATAGGGAAAAAATTAAATGTTCTTTAAGGAATCCAGGGAAATTCACAACTCCTGATCATAGGATATTCTCATGAAATAGTATGAAACCACTTTGTTAGGATTAATAATAATGTTAATTTCTCTATATTTTACCCTTTCAAAATGTATTCATCACATATCATGACCAAAGTAGTTTCCATTTTCTGCTAAATCCTTCTAATGCATTCACATCAACTAGAGATGAACTCAGGCACCTCGATTCAGAGCTACCAAAACTTGCCCCACATTGTACAAGATAATAAAGCACAAAAGATTAACTTAAATTGTTGGCCTCAGAGTTCTGTAACTAATATCCCTACACTTCATACCCCTACACTTTAGAAAGTTTAACACAGAGATATAGAGGTTTCCATAAAAGAAAAATGTCCTTGCCTGGGGTAACCTGGGAAGTGAAAAGGCAGATGGGATGTCAAGAGAAAAGAATGGCCAGGTAGGTATCTTATGTCTGTGGTCTAGATGTCTGGATACAGCCAAGACTTGGACACAAAACACATTAACATATTTTGAGCACCAGGATCCAGACTGAGAGTTACACCCAGAACTTTTTAGTAGTCAACCATAAGGGAAGTAGCTAAATATATTTGAAATAACTAGTGCTCTCAGATTTTAAAAAAGCAGTAAAATTTTCTGCTTCAAGATGTCAAATAAAAATCTTCCTCCATTAAGAGTAACACCTGTCTGATGATTGCCTCAATTATACTTATCATAAATTCCCACACCATCCACAGCTCCATTTGCTTCTGAGACCATGGTAGGCTTGCACAGATGTGCCTTTCCTCGTGATAAAAATGATCATGGTACTGGGCCGTGCACATGACAACAATCTAGCCCCAAATGGAGACCAACTCTAAGATGGCAGATGACACAGCCAGAGTCTACCAGAAAATCCAAGAAGCTGGGTACAGCCATGATGAAGTGGCTATGGAGATGTCTATGAAGCTACAGCCTCGGAGGAGACTGAAACCAAACACTTAATGTTTAGTTTTGAGCAAGTATGAAACAGTGGGTTCAATGGAAAATTTAATTAAAAACCAGAGTACTACCAGGCCACTATGAATCTACTTTTCTCATAGGCCTACTACATAGATAATACTGATTTCATCCCTTGAGCCTTCCAAATGTCACACAACTCTTATTGTAAACTACTGCATACTGGAACTGGAAAAAGAAGTGATTCTGAGAAATGAAGTCCCTAACCATACCAGTTAACATAACACAATTTTTGAACTCAAAATACTGAATCCCCATCCTAGCCATGGGCAAGAACCAAGAACATAATATGAAAATAGTATATCATGTGAGAGTATCCACTTCCAAAATCTTTGTACTTATTAATATCTGGTGAAAGTACTACACATAAAAACCTTTTGATAGTAAAAATTGATATTTTCAAAAACTATACCTACATGTAGTGGTGCGTGCCTGTGATCCAAACCATGTAGGAGGTTGACTACCAGTTAACATAACACAATTTTTGAACTCAAAATACTGAATCCCCATCCCAGCCATGGGCAAGAACCAAGAACATAATATGAAAATAGTCTATCATGTGAGAGTATCCACTTCCAAAAATCTTTGTACTTACTAATATCTGGTGAAAGTACTACACATAAAAACCTTTTGATAGTAAAAATTGATATTTTCAAAAACTATACCTACATGTAGTGGTGCGTGCCTGTGATCCAAACCATGTAGGAGGTTGAGGCAGGAGGATTGAAGTCTGAGGCCAGGATGGGCAACTAGAAGACTCTGCCTCAAAAATAAAAATAAAATGGGCTGGGCCGGGGATTTAGCTCAGTGGTTCAGTGGCCTGCCTTGCAAGCGCAAGGACCTGAGTTCAATCCCCGGTACCAAAAATAAATAAATAAATAAAATGGGCTGAGGGTGCAGCTCAGTGGTATAGCACATGCCTACCTCTAGGCAAGTACAAGGCTCTAGGTTCAATCCCTAGTACCACCAAAAGCAAAAAGCAAAACAAAAAACTACAGGTTCTCTTAGTTTACAAAAAGGAGGAAGAAAACAAAGAGGAGGAACTTCTACCCTAAAAGGGTAGGCAACTTCTAGTATCTGCTATCACAGACCAAAAAAAAGCTAACAAAAATCAAAGTATCCATACTATAACTATATAACTACAGACTTCAGAGAATAAGAGTTGGAAAACAATTTTTTTTTTTTTTTTGGTACCGGGGATTGAACTCGGGTCCTTGGCGCTTGCAAGGCAGGCCTCCAAACCACTGAGCTAAATCCCCGGCCCTGGAAAACAATTTTTTAAAAGACCTGCATATGGAAAATCCATCCTTCAGGCAGGCACCATGGTGCCTATAGTCCTAGCTACTTGGAAAGCTGAGGCAGGAGAATTACTTCTGTCCAGGAGTTCAAGGTCAGCAAGACCGTGTCTCAAAATATATACAGTAAGTCCCTGACTTATGAACAAGTTCCATTGTGGATTTATTTGTAAGCCAACATCTTATACAGTATACACTGTGAAAGTTTGTAACTGAAATGTTTGGAAATCAAGAACTTCCTGTATATATTTCAAATAAACTTTAGGTCTAAAAGGCTTTATAAAACTGTAAATAATCAATCCCTGGTTCCAGAGAAAAAAAACCTGGAAATAACACTTAGATGTGAGCCAAAACAAACACATTTCATACTACAAAGTATCTAACTATAGGTGAAAAAGTAAATTTATCACCTTTAATCTCATTAAAGACAGTAAAAATAAATGAGTCAGCAGACTGCCCTACAAATGAGGAAGTGATCTTTTCTGGTATAATTTTCTTATATGTAGTCAGTGAAGTAATGTTCAGGAAGGCTCTACCACATGGTTTACATATACAAGGTTTCACATAGATAACTTCAAGTCTTCAAAAGAACGAGTGACTATCTCCTACTTTCTCACATTCATAAGGTGTCTCCACCGTGTGAAACTTCACAAGTTGCTGAAGATTAGAAAAATCCTTGCAGATATTCCCGTATTTTTTACGTTCATATGTTTTCTCTGGTGTGGATTTTCACGTGTCTTCGAAAGTAGGCTGGACAAATAAAGGCTTTCCCACATTCCTTACATTCATATGGTTTCTCTCCTGTGTGACTTCTCACATGTCTTCGAAAGGATGAGGGGCAACTGAAGGCTTTTCCACATTCCAGACATTCAAAGGGTTTTTCTCCAGTGTGCATTCTGGCATGGACAGTGAGGTATGAAGAATGTCGAAATGCCTTCCCACATTCCCTACATTGATATGGTTTTTCCCCAGTGTGTGTCCTCATGTGGATGCTCAGGGCTGAGAAATAAATAAAGGCTTTCCCACATTTCTTACATTCATAAGGCTTCTCTCCAGTGTGAGTTCTTCTGTGAACTGTAAGATGGGAGGAACTAATAAAGGCTTTTCCACATTCCTTACACTGATAAGGCTTCTCTCCAGTGTGAATTCTGATATGTATTATAAGGTGAGAGGAAGAACTAAAAGCCTTCCCACATTCCTTACCCTCATAGGGTTTCTCTCTGCTTTGATTTTTCACATGAGTATTCAGAGAAGTGGGAAGATAGAAGGCTTTCCCACATTCCAGACATTCATAGGGTTTCTCTCTGCTTTGATTTTTCACATGAGTATTCAGAGAAGTGGGAAGATAGAAGGCTTTCCCACATTCCAGACATTCATAGGGTTTCTCTCTGCTTTGATTTTTCACATGAGTATTCAGAGAAGTGGGAAGATAGAAGGCTTTCCCACATTCCAGACATTCATAGGGTTTCTCTCTGCTTTGATTTTTCACATGAGTATTCAGAGAAGTGGGAAGATAGAAGGCTTTCCCACATTCCAGACATTCATAGGGTTTCTCTCCAGTATGTGTTCTCACATGTACAGTGAGTTTGGAGGACTCACTGAAGGCCTTCCCACACTCTTTGCATTCATAAGGCTTCTCTCCAGTGTGAATTCTGATATGTATTATAAGGTGAGAGGAAGAACTAAAAGCCTTCCCACATTCCTTGCATTCGTATGGCTTATCCCCACTATGAATTCTTTTGTGCTTGGAGAGTGATGAAGAACAACTAAAGGCCTTCCCACATTCCTTGCATTCATAAGGTTTATCTCCACTATGAATTCTTTTATGTTCTGTGAGGTATGAAGAAGTACTGAAAGTTTTCCCACATTCCTTACATTCATAGTTTGCCTTTCCACTGTGAATCTTCATGTGTGCCCTAAAGAATGAGGAACAACTGAAGACCTTGGTACATTCTTTACATTCGTAGGGCTTCTCTTCAGTGGGGGTCTTCATATGCTTCTTAAAACAAGCAAGGAAATGGAAGGCTTTCCCACATTCCTGACACTGGTAGGGTTTGCTTCCAGCATGAGATCTGACGTGATTCTTAAGGGATGAATGAAACATGAAGGCCTTTCCACACTCACGACATTCATAGGATTTTACTTCAGTAGTTCTCTTGAGCACATGAAGATGTGGAATTTGTTCACACTGATTTTCTTCATTACATTCATAGACATTCTCCACCATGTGACTTAAAAGTAAAAGACACAACATTAGTAATGAATATTTACCACTTTCTGCAAGTACATTTTCTTTCCCATAAACTTATAAGCTAAAAGTTCTCATAGAAGGCTCTATGATAGCCAATACTGTCAACAAGTTTTCTACTTATGGGATTTTCCTGATAATTATTTACAAATGAAATATGCATTCAAATATTCTACATCTGAGTATCATCTGTGGCAAAAAGTCTCCAGACAAAATTCTTTGTGAAGTCACAATTTCAGACTTACGCTTACATATTTACAAACTTCTGAAATCTCAGCCATTTAAACATTCTCCCCTGAGGTACTACTTTCTCTTCTTTAAAGAGCACTCACCTCAAATGTTTCTCATGGCTTTTGTTCTGCTCATCAACACAATGGGGCTCCCAATTTTCATGTAAAATAAAGGAACAGGAACCAGTTCTTTCGAATCTTACTGTTTTCTGTTCCCTGGATATTTTTTCTCCATTGATATCTTGAAAAGCAACTAATTCGCTAGTATTGAGTTGAGTCTCAAAACCTGAAACTAAAAAGTAAAGGCATCAATAAGTAAAGAACTTTCAGCAGAGTGGTTGTTTCAAGACTGATTTTAATAAACACAAGAGTCAAAATGATAAGCAATCCATTAGGAAATCCTTCTATGAAGACTGACACTGCTGGTGACATAAGAAGATTACAAGTACAAACAGAAAAATGCCAATTACCGAATAATAATTTTAAAAGATTAAAATAGATATGGAAGTCTTTGCCAAGAACAAGGAAAATATGAGAATGATAAAAACTCAAAATAATAATCAGAGGTATATACGGGAGATCAGCCTTCTTAGACAAAGTTTTGTTTTGTTTCAATTTGATTTTTTTCCCCAATCAAGAGAGTTTATCCCAATGGTTCGTACCTTCTTGGTGCTCTTCCATACAAGTGCCCTGGATAAGTCCTCCCTTTACCTTCAGCAGGTCTTCCTCTTGTCCCCACTGGGAGATCAGATGAGGAGGTATGGGTACCTGGTACCCTGCACAGGTGGAAACACATATCATGAAGGGAAACAATGAAGAACACAAACATTTCCATAAGACAGGACAGAAATATTAGTTTTTTGATACTTTAAAGATGTGCAAGTCAATGCAACACAATGTCAAATCTATAAAAGAATTTCAAAAAGTAAAAGAAAAGGATGATATGAGGGAATAAAGATAGACTGTGAGACCCAAAACTAATCTGACATTCACCACAATATTATTACTAGCTACTTCGATATAGCTGAGATATATTGTGTAGTAGACATCCCTGCCCAGTATTAGCAGGCTATAAATAGCACAAGCTTCTTGCCCCTTCACAATTTGGTTGTATTATTAGGGGTCAGACCAAAGCTTTATGTGATTCAAATGGGCATGTCATATAGCAGAGTTGGGAGGGTATAGCTCCTCAGCTAATAGCTGCCAAGGAGACTTAGGTCCTGGTCCATAAAGTGGCAGGGCCCTGATGAGTTAACATCCAGCCGAGGTCAACTTGACTCCAACTAAATTCTTTCCCTCTGAATGAAACATCTGTTCCCTTTTAAACATCTCTGCCTCCCTTTTACAGTCCTGCCTGATACCTGCTTTCACCAAGTGTCCCAAAGTTACCCTGCTCTCCTCCTTCCCACGTTTGGTATAAATAAATTCTAGATGTCCTTGGTGCCTTTTGTCTTTGCTGTCCAGAGCAGCTTAGATCAACCCCAAGACCCAGCTTTCTCCCTAGTCATGTTTCTGTCTTCTGCTCTTGTCAGCTTGTGTTATACTGTCTCAAAGGATATTGAGACCGATGGATAGGGCTCTCAAAAACATTCTCTGTAATATTGTTTTCCTGGTCAACATACATAATGACACAGAAGACCAACCTTGGACAATGCTGTTTTAAGACCACGCTAAAATGTAGCAAAATTAGAGTACTTCATAATTCTATTCTAGGACAGATAAAAAGAAGGCACTATACAACCAACAAGACATCCCTATACCAGTGGTGTCGAACCTATGTTGCTGCTGTTTGTTATCATTGAAAGTTCTAAAGCATTAACCATCACTGCCTTTCTGTAAGCATTCAATTTATATACACTGTACCCTCAAAAACTGAACACTGTCCCCCCAAAATCCATGTCCCAATAGACCAATGGAACAGAATGCAAAGGCCAGAATTAGATACACATAAATATGGCCAGGCCTCTGCAGTCATGGATTCAACCAACCACATATCAAAAGCATAATGGAAAAAAAATGCATCTATACATGTATAGACTTTTCTTTTTGTCATTATCCCTGTTCAATACAATATAATGAGTATTAACTTAGCACTTAACATTGTATTAGGTATCTTAAGTCATCTAGAAATGATTTTAAATATATGAGAGGAGGTGTATAGGTTGTATACATATACCATGCCATTTTAAATAAGAGATCTGAGAACCCACAGAGATAGGTACGGGGGTGGGGTGAATCCTGGAACCAATACCCTAAATACCAAGGAATGACTATAGAGTCAACTAACCTTGTGAAAATAGAGCAAAACCAATCCAATAGAGAAAAGATAGATTTCTTCCCACTAACAGTACTGGAATAAGTACCATCTCCATGAAAAAAAAGTTTTCACAAACATTAACTCAGAATGGATCACAGACCTAAATGCATAATATAATCTTAGAAGACAGAGGAAAAAATCTAAATGACCTTGGATTTTTAGCTATGACCTCAGAAAGCGGGATCCATGAGGTCCAAGGATTTAGCTCAGTGAGTCTAGCGCCTGCCTCGCAAGCACAAGGCCCGAGTTCTATCCCCAGTACCAAAAAAAAAAAAAAAAAAAAAAGCAGGATCCATGAAATAAAGATATGATACACTGAGATCATTAATATGAAAATTTTCTGCTCTGCAAAAAGATAGTGAAAAGAAAAACCATAGCCTGAAAGAAAACATTTGCAAGAGATATATCTGATAAGAGACTGTTTTCTTTTCTTTTTTTTTTGGTACCAGGGATCGAACTCGGGTCTTTGTGCTTGCAAGGCAGGCAGCGGAACCACTGAGCGAAATCCCCAGCCCAAGAGACTGTTTTCTTTATCTGTTGCATAAAAAACTCTAAAACTCAACAATAAGAAAACCAACTGATTAAAAATATAGGCCAAAGTCCTACATAGACACCTTATCAAAGAAGATATACAAATGAGAAAAATTTGAAATGCTGTTAGGAGGCAGAGATTATATGAGAACTCCTTCTAATTTACACTCAATCTTTCCATGAACCTGAAATTACCCTAAAGATTAAAATCTATTAATTAAAAAAAAGAAATGTCTACCCGGAACCTCATAATGTTACCTTCTTCAGAAGAAAAAAGGTCTTTGCAGATATTATCAAGTCAAGATGAGGTTATTTAGGGTTAGTGTGGATCCTAAATCCAATGACTGGTATCACACTAAGGAGAAAGATTTGAAACAAGCACACAACAAAGAATATGACGGAGGCAGAGACTGGAGTAATACATCTATAACCCAAGAAACATCAAGGACTGCTTGTAGTAACCAGGATCCAGTAAGAGAAGGGAAGGACATTTTCCCTAGAGCCTTCAGAGGGCACAGCCCAGCTGACACCTTAATTTGAGACTTCCAGCATTCAGAAATATAACAGAATTAATTTTTGTATTTCTTAATGACCAGTGTGTAATATTTTGTTGCAGAAGGCCTACGAAACTAATACTTTCTGCTTCCATAGACTCATCCCCAAATTGCTCAACCAAAGCACAAATCCAACAATAGGTACTTTCCAAAACCTTCTTACTAAGATGTCCCACAATTCCCCACGAGGGATGCCTTCCCATAATGCACTGTGAAATAAACCAAACATCTTTTAACTATAGGTATGTTCCTGGTAGTCTTTGGGCAAAGGCTGTTCACACCAGTAAAATCCTCAGAAGATCATAAATGAGTTTCCTGTACCCAAATATGACTCTTAAATGCCCACGTGTTCAATATGTAATAAACCTCAAGTTTTTAACCTCAAGAAAAACAAAAAGTAATTACATCAATGTTTATTTTCATAATGAAACTTCCAGAATGTTAAGGACACCGGAGTCAGTGACCACACTGTTCACCAATGTATTCCCATTGCTCAGCCCAAATCCTGTACGAAGGTCAATCAGTAAGATAAAACTGTTTTCTAAACAACTATGTGAACAAATACTGTCATTCTTACCTAGTGAGGCCAGGTTCTGGAAGGTTTCCAGCATCACATCTCTGTAAAGGTCCTTCTGAATAAGATCCAGCAAAGCCCACTCCTCTTCAGTAAAGTATACAGCCACATCTTCAAAGGTCAGTAAGTCCTACAAGATGCCACAAATTTTGATGAAGTCACAAGTCTTCCAGTATGTGTAAGAGGATGGAGGATGGTGATAATACTAGGGACTGAGAAATACTTCAGAGGATATTGAGAAGATTCTATGGTCTCCAGTATCTACTCAGACTCAGCAACAATCTCTTTTCCTTCCTACCCCTACACATTACTTGACTGATAAAATCCTTTTCTTATAGCCTCAGTACTTCTAAAACATAAAATTTCTCTCTCAGCAGTTTATTGCTAACTAGAAAGGAAAAATCAAAATGGTTTCCCTACTCTCTTACACCAGTCATTTGATAGAATACAGAACACTTCTCACAACTGCTATGTGGGGGAATTTTCTCACACTCTGTTATGTTTTAGATCTAAAATGTCCCCCAGCCAGGCGTGGTGGCACACAGCTGTAATCCCAGCACTCAAGAGGCTGAGGCAGGAGGATCGCTATGAGTTCAAGACCAGCCTGGGCTACACAGTGAGTTCCAGGTCAGTCTCAACTACATAGTGAGATCCTGTCTCAAAAAACCAAAATAATAATAATAATAATTTTTTAAATAAAATAAAAAGATGACCCCCAAAAGAGTCATTTTCAGAGGTGAGGCCTGATCAGAAGGGATGGGTCCCTGGGCCATCACTTAGAATGGTATATTGTCATCCTCAGTTCCCAGGATCGCTATGTTCAAGACCAGCCTGGGCTACACAGTGAGTTCCAGGTCAGTCTCAACTACATAGTGAGATCCTGTCTCAAAAAACCAAAATAATAATAATAATAATTTTTTAAATAAAATAAAAAGATGACCCCCAAAAGAGTCATTTTCAGAGGTGAGGCCTGATCAGAAGGGATGGGTCCCTGGGCCATCACTTAGAATGGTATATTGTCATCCTCGGTTCCCACGTTCTGTCTGCTTTCTGGTCACCGTATAATGAACAGCTTTCCTCTGCCACACTGTTCTGTCACACTGTTTCTACCTTGGAGCCAACAATGCACTGAACCTGCTGAAACTGTGAGCCAAAATAAACCACTCTTCCTTTAAGTTGCAAATGTAGGGTATTTTGTCCCAGTAACAGGAAACTGATAAATGCATACACCATGTCTTCAGTGGCGACATGCGCTCTTTAATGCAATTGAATTCTTACAAAACATACCTAGAGATAGCACCATCCTATAGGCTGCAGGCTCAAAATTGCCCCAGATTTGAGAGGTCAATTGTTAGTAGGCTGTCACCTATACATTTGACTGACCAGCTATAAATCAAGGCCCCTGCTATCCCCTCCTTGAGTTCAGTTAATGTGTTGGGAGGGCAGGTAGAGCTCAAGGAAATAGTTAGTGTCTACTGGTTTGTTATAAATGTAGGTAACAGCCAAAGAGATGTCCAAGGGATGATATGGTAGGAAGGGCTCCATGCCCTATCATGGTACTACAATCCAAGAACCTCCATGTGTTCGACTAGACGGACACCTAGTGGAAGGGAAGTATTCTTTTGGAGAATTACTACCTTTCACTTACCTGCATCATATTTTTCTGTGACCCAGAAGCTCTTCTTGCTGCCTCCATGTCTCCTTTAAGAAGAAAAGCAGGATACTGAAAAATTTGAAGCAACCAGCAGCCAACATGGCAATCTAACCTCTCCAAAGTTTCCCCGCTCAGGACCTTGAATGCTACAGCACAACATTAGGAGTGATAACGCCCCTCAAAACACACACACACACACACACACACACACACTCCAAGATGCCCAAGAAAACACAAGCTGATCATGTATGAAAATGGAGCAAGCCACGTGTAATGGTGCATACCTGTCACCCCAGCACTGAGAAGTCCGAGGCAGGAGGATGGCCCCAAGTTTGAGGCCAGCCTGACTAAACAGTGAGTTCAAGATTAGCCTGAACTATATAGTGAGATGGTGTCTCAAAAAATAAAGAGAAAAGAAAAAAGATGGAGCAACCTTATCATCTCTTAGAGCTAGAAAACAGTGCTTCCATTCTTGCTGATCAAAAAGAATAAGTTAAAGACAGGCATGGGAGCACATACTCCCTATTTCAAATCCAAGGAATCTAATTTTTTCATACACTAGGCTTCTAGGAGCTTCACTCCCAGTATTTCTCACTTCTGGACCAATTTAGTGAAACCCTGTCTCAAAATTTAAAATAAATAGGGCTAGGGATGTAGCTCAGTAGAGCAAGCGCTCCAAGGGTCAATCCCTAGCACGGCGGTTGGGGGAGCTCGCTGAAAGGACTGAAAGAGAAGTCTTTTTAACATCCTATTTAATATGGGTGACAGATAAGATCAGTTTCCTCTGAAACTGAAATAAGTCAAGGACACAAATTACATACTATTCTCCATCCAACTGAAAGTCCTGGAAGGTGCAGTAGAGAAATTAAACACAGAAAAAATGTAAAGTGCATGAATTTAAAAAGACAAAGTTGAAACTGGGCGATTTTTCTGTGTAAAACTTGAGACTCTATAAATAAGTGACTAAAATGTATCGTTTGATTAAACATAAAAGGCACTTGGCAAGGAAGCGGGTTACACAGTATGTAAAATAAATCACTTCTCTTTTATGTATCCGAATACAGTGTGCCAAGCTGACGATCACAGACAGAAGAACATTGAGATTCACACTACGCAATGCACCGGGAGAGGCCAGGCGGGGACGGAGCTCACCCAGCGCGCAGAAATCCAGGGACCCGCGCAGCGGCAGCGACAGCGACGTGGAGATTCGCGTCCCCCGGCCCCAAAGCAGAGATGCTTTCCCTTTCTGCAAAGACAGAGCACAGGATGCATTTGGGGACTAAAGACGACAGCGGTTCTCTAATCCCAGCCCGCGGGAGAACCGCCCCCCGCGGGAAGGGCGTGAGCCGGGCTGACAAGGCTCGCAGAGGACCTCGCCGCAGAGAAGCCAGCAGGGTCCGCGAGGGGAGCGGACCACGGACCCCCGAGCCCAGCCCTCCGCTTCCAGGGCCTGGAGAATGGATAAGGCGGGGCCAGGACCAGTAGGTTACAAACTGAGGGAGAAATTTACTTAAGACGGGCACAGAGACACGAGGGGACATGGCCGCCGCCCAAGCCGGGTGACAAGACAGCGTCTCGCGCATGCGCAGAACCGTACTTCTGCTTCTGGCTCCTGTGACGTGAAGGGCGTAAGGGGCGGGGCCTTGAGAGCCGAGGGTTTGGGTATCCCTGGAAGATGGAGGGTGAAGGGTGACTGTCCACCGGGGAATGGGAAATGCTAGTTTTGGAAGGGGCTGGGAGTTGGTCCAAAGGATGTGGATTATTGTTAAACTGGAAGGAGTTGAGAGTAAGGAGAGAAAAAGCGGACGGATTAGTCTGGGTGTGACCAGGATACCAGTGGGATCTGATTGGCTCCGCCCGCCAAGCGGGACTGTGGCCAGTGGCGGCCTAGGGGCGTGGCTTCTCATTATTCCAAGGGATGGGGTTTAATATGTACCCAGGGTGAGGGGCGGGGACAAGGGAGGGGCGGGGCTTAATGAAGAAGACAAAGGGAGGGGTTAAAATTAGGAGTTCCCCAACTCCTCCTGGGCCAAAGAATACGTTATTCAATCAATTTAGATTGTTTTCAGTTTTTGTGAATAAAACTGCCATAAACATTCATACATGAGGGTTTTAGTAGTAAAATATATATATATAGCAAAAATTACCATTTTAACCATGTTTAAGTATACAGTTCTTGGCTATAAGTACATTCATACTGTACAACGATCACCCCCATCCACCTCCAGAACATTTTTGTATTCTCAAACTGAAACTTTGGTACCATTAAACACCGTCTCCATACCCCTAGCCTCTAACCCCCAGCGCCTACCATTTTACTTTAGGTCTTTATTAGACTCCTCCTCCTCATATAAAAGAAATTGTGCAGTATTTGTCCCTTTCCAACTGGCTTATTTCACTACGCATAATCTCTTCAAGGGAAGCTTACCACAGCCATCTGCAGAGTCAGTTGAGGAAGGATGTGAAGAGGCCATCTTGTGTGCTGGAGAGCTGGAGGATCCAGGCCAAAGTCTAACTCCTGGAGCTCTCTGCAGAATCTGGTGTGAGTCCATATTGGAAAGTTGGAAGGTGTGCATCAGAAGACTTCCTGTGCTGGAAGTCTGGGCGAACATCCGGGTATGACAAACACCGGAGCTGATCTGAAAAAAGCAAAAGGGTGGAGTCCTTTCTTTCCCTTTTTTCATTTCATCCAGGCTCTAAACCTGATAGTGAAACCCACATCCAGGGTGAGCCTCCCCACTTCAGTAAGTCCATCATCCAGACATAGCCAGAACTGTGCTAAACCAGCATTTCTTATTCAAGTTGACCTTGCAGTTATCTATGACAGCACAGTTTAACTCCATAAGAAACAACCAATGCGTGTTTCCAAGAGGCTGCAACATTTCATATTGCCTCTAGCAATGTATAACCCAAGTTGTTGTTAAGATCCAGACAGGCTGTTTTCTGGAGGAAAACCCCTTACATGTCTGCTGCTGGCTTCAGGAGAGGAAGTTTTGAGTGGGCAGCTCTCCTGGGAGGGGGTGTGCACCCCACATTTCTAAGGAAAGGATGTGGACTCTAACCATCAGGGGTGGTCCAGAAATCTAAGGGTGTGGGGCTCTGGATGTGCCACCACTGCCCAAATTGAGTTCTGGAGAAAGCTTGTCGACATCTCAAGGTTGTGCCCTGCAGGAACTTAGCATTGGAGAACCCACAAGAGCAAAATCCAAGGGAAATGCACTCCCTGGAGGTCTAGCAAGTGATAGGTCAGACTTGGGAAGGAAGCTTCTCACACCTTCTTTTGTCTTCCAGCACCTCACAACAGTAACTGATAAAGGAGAAATATTTAGAGGGCCCAGCTCCATTATCATAGCACAGGCAAAAAGTGCAACTTTGCAGCAGCGGTAATAAATCCATAACTAGGACAATGGTCAACATATAGTTTTGCCCTTGTTACATTTCATGACAGACCAGCACCTAACACCACCCAGTCTTGGTTCTTGGTACCCATTCTTCTCTTTGCCATTGGAAGCTGCTCTTCTTTTCCTCTTTGTCATATAGGCTGAAAAATATTGCTTGCTGCGGATCAGGTAGTTGTTGAGTTTTATATGCATTAGCTCAGTTATCATTAATTCAGCTGATTCTCATTCATTTCTTTTCTTTTCTTTCTTTCTTTTTTTTTTTTTCTTTTTTTTGAGACAGGATCTCGCTATGTAGTTGAGACTGACCTGGAACTCACTATGTAGCCCAGGCTGGTCTCCAACTCACAGTGATCCTCCTGCCTCAGCCTCCCGAGTGCTGGGATTACAGGTGTGCACCACCACGCCCGGCTCTCACTCATTTCTATAAAAGAAACATTGGCTTGCTTTTTTTTTTCTTTTTTTCAGTGCCGGGTGTGAAACCCAGTGTTTCACACATGCTAGACAAGCACTGTACCACTGAAATACAACTCAGCTACTAAATGGATTTTATTCAGGACAATTACAGTGGGAAAAAGATCTCAGTATAAAATCTGACTGGGTTCTGAATATAGCATGGGCAATGGAGAATTTATAGCCAAGGAATAGGGTGGTTGGTATTGAGGAGGGGGAGTCAGAAAGCAAAATTACTAAGAGAAACCATCATGAGTAAGAGGGAATTCGGGCTAAACCGATCTGGCAAAGGGCTTACTTTGGCAGAACCCAAAGAACTTGATATTACTAAGTTTACCTTTATTATCTGTCCAGGAATACATGTGGCAAGGCGTGGTGGCACACTGTAAATCCTAGCTCTTGGGAGGCTGAGGCAAGAGGATCGCCATGAGTGCAAGGCCTGCCTGGACTACAGAGTGACTTCAAGGCCAGCCTGAGCTGCTTAGTGAGACCTCGCCCTGTGGGCCAGAGTTGGACACCTCTGTTCTAGGTGCTTGAACGAATTATCTAGAGTGGCTTGGTGACTTTGGCTGATTCTTCCTAAGTTTCTCCAGCTTTAGCTGAAACAAAAAGAAAATACACATTGAAGGCTCCTTAAAGCAGGAGTTTACCCCTAAAAGCCTGCCTCATTTAGGGGTTATGTTGTGGTTTCCATTCACATGCCCCCGTAAGACCTCATGCACTCATTGGTGGGACTTTGGGGAGGTGATTGGATCGTGGAGATGTGATCCTCATAGGTAGATTAGCACATCGATGAGCTTATAATCAAATGTGATTTGGGAGGTGCAACCTGGTTGGAGTTGGTGAGTACCTGGGTCATGGCCCGGGAGGGTAAATCAACCCACTTCTCCCTTGATAGCACTCTGGCTGCTTCTCACTGCCATTCTATGAGCCGTTTCTCCTCTGCCGCGCCCCCTTGCTTTAGCGCTAGCGACTATGGACTGAAATCTCTACAAACTGTGAGCCAAAATAAACTTCTCCTCCTTTGCGCTGTGGGTGCCCACTATTGAGTCCCAGCAACGAGAAAGTAACTAAGGCAAACAGAATATTGGGCTGGAATGTCAACCATGTGCTCTAGAACCCTCTCCTTGTTCAAACAGACTTCATTCTCCAATTGTTTTAACAATATCAAGGGCACTTACATATGGAGGATTGGGGAGAGGGGTTCTGGCTAAACTGACCTAGGAAGGAGTACAAAGAGGTGTGTAAATGAGCCCAAAGGAGATTCAAAAATCTAATGTTCAAGCAGTCAAAGAGTCTTTGTCAATAGGAGGACAGGACTCAAACCGATACCTTAAAGGGGTCTGCATGTTCTTGTCTGTATGCTATTTTTTATTCCTTTTCTTTTATTTTTGTGGTGCTTGCTAGGCAAGTGCTCTATCCCTGAGTTACATTCCAAACCTTTTAGATGCTAATATTTATTTAGCGATCCTGGGAACTAAGCCCAGTACCTTCTCACTGACCTACATTCCAACCCCTTCTAAATTTCTATTCTCAGACAAGATCTTGTTCAGGCACTAAATTGCCCAGGTGAGGCTCAATCTTGAGATCCTCCTGCCTTGGCCTTCTAGAGTGCTGAGATTATAGGCTTGCGCCACAAAGTCCAGTTTGGATGCTAATTTTGGGACCTTTCCCAAGTGAAAACGGTCCACTACTTTCTCTGGGTAAGAAATGAGCAAATATCATATTATTGCTCTCCTGGGAAAGCCAAGCCGTGTCTCCGAGACAGGCAGTCACTTCCCTGCTCAGGGATGTAAGGAACTGGAAGACGCACGTACACCCCCGCCATACCCGAGACCACACCCCTTCCGCAGACCTGGCGTTTACGCATGCGCAGTTTACGTGCGTTTGATTGCGCGTGCGCAGGCCGGCAGCCATCTTAGTTCGGCGCTCCCTCTGGTGTCTGAGGTAAACTTTCCTGTCTCCGCGTTTGTCGCTGTGCGAGAGCGACCTGGCTGGAGAGGAAGGGTGGAAAGGGGAGGTGCCGGGTGCCGAGCTCTCGCGTGGGCGCTCGGGAGCTGCAGTTCCTATTCCAAGAGCCACGGCCAAATCCGCCCGCCCGGACACAGCGACTTCCGTGGGCTCAAGTCCCGGGAGGAGCGCGGCCGCGCCCCCGTTGCAACCCTGGCGCCAGTTTAACCCGAAGGAAAAGCGTCCGTGTCGCGGTATGTGCAGCCCTCACGTCCTCCTGCCCTCACCGACCCGGTATCCGTGTCCCGGTGAGTACTTGGACTCGTTCTGGCTGTGCGGTGTCAGTTCCTGAAGTTTAAGTTGTATTAGTACGGGAAGAGAGCTCTTCGGGTTATCAGGGGGCACGTGGTTCTGAGAATTAAATGTGTCACAGCCGGGCGCGGTGGCACTCTCCTGACATCCCAGCGCTCAGGAGGTTGAGACTGGAGGATCGCCGCGAGTTCGAGGCCAGCCTGAACTAAATAGCTAAACCCTGCCTCTCTCTGTCTCTCTCTCTCTCTCTCTCTCTCTCTCTCTCACACACACACACACACACACACACACACGCACAGAGGTATTAATAAATGTGTGTCCAAATACAAAATTTACCACCAAGTAAAAAGCGGAACTCCTGAGCTCTGTTGTCAAATCATCGTATGACTCCATTTAGGGCCCGATAAATCTCAAGCTTTAAAATGGGGCAGCCTCCAAGGAAACGATGCAGGCTTTTTCTATTAGTAGCAGAATTGAGGTAGCTTCCCATAAGCAAGGTGAATTTGCACAGGTGGATTTTTTCATCCAGGTGTTTTAGGTTTTTTATTCCCCCTCCTCTCTTCATTGTCCTCCCTCCGTCGGATCTCCTCCCTCACGTTTTCTTTTTTTCTTTTCATGTTTGGTACACAGTGATTACATTTGTGGCGCGTAGTTGATACAGGTACATGACGCAGCCTAACTCTTTTTACACTCCTCCCACTCTGAGTCTCTGTGCTTTTCCTTGTTTCTTTTATCAGTCTTTTGTTTTGCTCTTTATTTCTACTTTGGACTTCTTTTGAGAAACCATATGATATTGAAGCTTGTGTGTCTGATTTTACTTAACGTTTTTAAGGTCCATCCATTTTCCTACAAATGTCTCAAATTTATCCTTTTTTATAGCCAAGTAGTATTTTTAAATGTAGATACATTTTCTTTATCCATTCGTCTGTTGATGGACATATAGTCTGCTTCCAGGATTTGCTGTTATGAATTGTTCCCTTATTTAAAGTATGTGTTTAGTTTTCTGTTTGTTTGAGATAAGGTTAGCCTCAAATTCGAGGTCCTCCTACTTCCCTAGTACTGGGGTTGCAAATAGGCACCATCACACCTGGCTCCAATTTTAAATTTTTAGGGGAGAGAAAAATGTTCAAGATGTGATACGTATATGCACTACTTCCCCAAGATGAATGTAGATATGTATCACAAACATACTAATTCGCTTAGAAAAGAAAAAGTAGTTTCAATAAAGTTCACGTTTGTTAACCTTAGATTCACTGGTTAAGATTCATTCTATTGGTTTTTCTACATGTACCCACTTGATCTTGCCATGTGCTAGCCCTTTAGTCTTATGAACGTGTACTTCCTAATAAGGATAATCTACCAAACAGAAAACAACAGATCTTTATTATCCCACACAAGCCCAAGAAAATCAGATTTCTTCTGTTGACCAAAGGTATCCAGGTATCTCTTATAATTGTTAGGTTTTTTTGGAAATAGGATCCAAACAAGATTTGCACATTGTTTCTTGTTCTATTTGCATTCCTGAAGATAGAATCGTTTTGGGCAATTGACCTCCCTAGCACTGAGCTACATCCCTAGCCCTGCGTTTTGTTTAGATCTCTCTTCCCTAATCTGTGTTACTTAGATCATTCACTTGAATTTTTTTAATATAATTTTGATTCCTTAGGATTTTAAGAACATTCCCTTTTTAGATACTAGCATTCTAATGTGATAGTGTTCCCATAGTTTTCATTCATCAATTGCCTCTGTCTCTTGTAGATGCTGGGTTTTGAGCAATACTGGCTTATACAAATAGAATGCATAACACAGATGTACTTTTAAAAATTTTAGAGGCTGTCTTAATTTTTTAAATTTTAGTAGTTAACTTTTTTCATTGCTGAGACGAAATACCCAATGCCCAAAGTTAAAGGAAAGAAACGTTTATTTCAGTTCACAGTTTATAGAGGTTTCAGTCCATAGTCAGTTGACTTCAAGGACCTGAGGCATGTCAGAGGGATACCACAGAAGAGAAACAAGCGATGGCATGGAGGCAGAAGGCAGCAAAGTAGCAACAAACCTGCCTTTCCTCTCTCCCTTTATATTCCATACAGGCTCCAAGCCTGTTGATTGGTGCCACCCATACCCAGGATGGGGGGTTCCTTTATACCTCCCTTTAATCTGAGGATCACACCCTTAATCTACATTCACACCCCCTAACAGCCACCTTTGAAACCCCTCACCTATGGCTTCAAAGGGCTTTAGGGGGCCATCTAGATACAAGCCATAATAGTAGCCAAATTAGAAAACAGTAAAATACACATGAAACTTGAATAGGGGAGTAGGAAATTGAACCTAGGTGTGCTCTACCACTGAACTCCATGCCCAGCCCTATTTATTTTGCAATACTAGGGACTGAACCTAGGGCCTTGACACTGAACTACATCTCCATCACTTTTTTTTTTTGGTACCCAGGATCAAACTTGGGTCCTTGCGCTTGCAAGGCAGGCAGCAGCACCACTGACTTAAATCCCTGGCCCTCTCCATCACTTTTTGAAACATGGTCTTCCCAAGTTGTTTAGTTGCACAGGTGGGACTTGAACTTAAAATTCTTCTGCCTCAGCCTCCCGCAATGCTGGGATTACAGGAATGCGCCACAGTGCCCAACTGCATGTGAAATCATTTTAATACTATACCTTATTTAACCAGCACACCAGTTATCAATGTAGAATTTTAATGAACTTGATGACTAATGTAGCCAATATAAAATTATTAGTGTAGGACCGGGGTAGTGTAGGACCGGGGATTTAGCTTGGTGGTTCTGGCGCCTGCCTGCCTCACAAGCGCAAGGGCCCGTGTTCAAGCCCCAGTACAAATTAATTAATTAATTTTTATGTTTACAAAAATGTCTTACTAATATATATATATTTTTCTATAATGTTTCTTTTGTACTAAGTCTTTTTGGATTCTGTGCATATTTTATCCTTAACAGCACATCTCAAAGTGGACTCCCCCTACCCAGTGAGAGTGCTTTAGATTGAACTCAGGCCTAACAGGAGTTAGGCAAGCACTCTGCAATTGAGCTACACCCCCAGGGAATGCTACATTTTCATTGAAATTCTTGATCTGTAATTAGATTATAAAATTTATTATTGAAAAAGATTTAAAGACTTACCCTGAGACGAGATTGTTCAGTCCATCTCTCTTTCCTCCTGTCGCTTGCCCCTTTGCCCCAGTTTAGTCCCCTGAGACTCTGGCCTGTGGTTCCTTCAGGGTCCATCCCCAGGAGACAAAAGCCCAAGTATGGACAGTCTAGCTCAACTCACCTTTGCTCCTAGCAGATGCCACTTCTACTCCTCCCCCACCCTCCTAAGTTTCATTCATGTGGCACCCCCTGATCAGGGATCCTCATGGGGCAGGCTGGGCTGTGGAAACTAGAGTGAGTGTAACACAGAGGCTGCCTCCTACCTACTTCCCCTAAAAGCTCTTGTGCATTTCACAGTGGCTTGGTTTCCAAATCTGCGGTGGAAGCGGAGCCCATGAACCAAGGAGCATTTTCCTGTTAAATATCTTAAACTCAGGTCATGCACTGTCATGGAACTTGGTTTTGACTGGTCCTGAGGGCAGTGGTGGCTGTGGTGAGTGCCCAGCTGCAACATCTCCCTTGAAAGTTTTTGTGCATTTCACAGAATGGCTTCATCTTCACATCTGTGCTGGGAGCAACCCCTGGGTTTGGGGAAGGCTTCACTTCTTACTTTAGCTTCCTCTTTTTCTGCACTTCACCTGTTTGCAGTCCTCTTCAAATTGTATTGCAATGGTTGGTGTCCCTACCACCACCTCCTGTAGCCTTTATTAGTGTACCTTAGTGCATGTTTTGGAGCAGTCTGTGAGTACTGCTTCCTTTATGCCATCTTGATCTGGGTCCTGTAGTTAGGTTTCTTGTTGGCTTTCATGCAGTTTGGATAGAAAGCCTAGAAGGAAGACAAAGATAATAGGGGCAAAATGGGATTGTTACCCATTTCTTCAATATTATATGGTAACTTTTCCATTCAATTTTATCAAGAATTTTTGAGTATTTGTCCTATGCCAAGAAATACTTAACTGCTCTAGCCCTCAGGGCCTATAGGTAGGCCTATAGTTTAACACACATTTTCTCAGTTTCTGCTCCATTGGCATCACAGGCCAGGTAATTCCCTGTGGTAAGGACTATCTTCTGCATTATGAAATATTTAGCAACATCCCAGGTCTCTACCCGCTAGATTCCAGGCACACTTTCCCCTCCCCAATTATGACTATCAAAAAATGTCTCCAGATGTTGTCAGCTGTTCCTTGGGAGAGGAGCAAAATTACTCATTTCAGAATCACTGGTTTGAAACAGTTCATCATGCTATAGATGTTCATCCGGATTCTGTGCTGTTGTAGGTATTAAGTTACTTATATTTATTTTTTATTTTGTAAAAGCCATTTGAAAGTGCACTGAAGTGATTTTTATTCTGTTTCATAATTCTTAAAAAACACGTTTCGGAAGCCTAGAGGAAAATTATAAATAGTATCCATGTGAGTGTATATGAGCCCCCTACACACACCCCAGTACTGGGGATCTAACTAAGGACCATGTGCTTGCAAGGCAGGTGCAGTGCCACTGAGCTAAATCTCTGGTCCATGTAGGAGCATTTCTGTAATTGTCATTATCTTACCAAAAAGAAAAATATGGAACCATTGAACTTGCAAGCCAGGGAAAGAACATTGAGATCCCCCTGAGGATTGTTTTCAATTAACTCCTGACCTGTAGATTAAGTTTCTTGAGCCCATGAAAGTTTTAGGGGTAATAAAATTGAGATTTTTAAATATATAGAGTATAAGATTTTTTATAAATTGGTTTTAAAATGAAGCCTAAACAAAAATGGATTTGACTTACTGCTCTTCATCACCTGCCTTTTCCCTTTTCCTCTTCCTGTATTTGAAGTGATTGCTCACCTATGCAATAGCTTTTTTGTTGTTTGCTTGTTTTGGTATTGGGGATCAAACTTGCGACCTTGCACTTTCAACCTTGCACTTACAAGGCAGGCAGCAGAACCACTGAGCTAAAACCCCATCCCTTCACCTATACAATAAGATACTTAGAGAAGGTTGTTACTTTATAAAGATACATTGCAGTTATATACCAGAAAATTTCCATAATTATACAAAATGACAGTGACTCCAGCAATGGAGAGCCCTGTGGTTGTAGAGAGAGTATGCAGTTGGTGAAGCAGTAAGTGGTGGCCATGTTTGGGCAAATTTATTCACCCCTCTAATATTAGTTATCTCCATTATCAGAGTGAGATGTATATTCCTTCCTAATTTAGGTTTTTATCATGAAAGATGTTGAATTTAGCTATATGCTTTTTTGCATTAATGAAATATGATCATAAGGTTTTTGTTCTTAATTCTTTTAATGTGTTTCACATTTGCATATCTGCATATTTTGAACCATCTCTGCATCCTAGGAATAAATCCCATCATGGTATATAATCCTTTTAATGTATTGTTGAATTTGGCTTGCTAATATATTTTTGAGTATTTTTACATGTATGTTTTGAGGAATATTAGCCTGTCATTTTTTTGTCTTGTAGCAACTACTTTAGTTTTGTATCAGAGTAATGTCTGCCTCATTAAGTAATTTGAAAGTGTTGTATCTTTTGCAGTTTTTTGAAAGCGTTTAAGAAGATATGGATCCGGGGATTTAGCTCAGTGGTTCCACCACCTGCCTCACAAGCGCAATAACCCAAGTTCGATCCCCAGTACCAAAAAAATAAAATAAGGTATAAAAGGTGTTAATTTTTAAATGTTTGATGGAATTCTGGTTTTCACTTTTATTTGTTGGGGGAGGAGAGTTGATTTTTTATTGAGTCTCCTTACTAATAAGCTTTAGGTATGTTCAAATTTGTATTTTCTCATAGGTCTGTCTTGGCAAGTTTTGTTTTTAAGAATTTGCTTGCCTCATTTTGGTTATACAGCTTGTCATATAATTATTCATAATACTTTATGATTTCTTTGTATTTCTGTGATATAAGCTGTAATGTCTTTTTATTTTAAAATGTGTTCAGGCCCGGGATTGAGCTCAGTGGTTCTTCCGCCTGCCCCACATGCACAAGGACCTGAGTTCGATCCCCGATGCCTAAAATAAAATTTATTTATTTGCTTAGTTATTGTGGTACCAGGGATTGAATCCAGAGCCAACTACCACTGAGCTACATCCCCACTCCTTTATTTTTTTTTCTTTTTATTGAGTTTATTGGTACCATCTAGGTATACAGTACAGTTACATTCATTATTGGGATCCTGTACCTTTATATGATGTATCTTGGTTCTCATTTTTTCCCCTTGTCCCTGCCCTCCCTTCACCCCCTCCTCCCCTCCCCATTTACAAACACTTTATCTCTATTTTTTCAATTTCTCATAATTTTTTCCTCTCCCTTATTACCTTTCCCCCACCCTTCCCACTTTCCCTACACCTTTAGCCCTGTACTTCCTATTTCACATTATTAATTATCTCATTAGGATCCTGTGTACTATTATAGTTTTTCACACCAGAGAAAATATTCAGTATTTCAGTTAAAGAAATCTCTGTACAAACCTTAAAAATAGGGAATCCTAACATAAAACTAAAAAGGAAAGTAAAAGAGAAAAGGCAGTGATGTAAGATTAAAATAACCCTTAATTCTGAAGATGAAAATGGTCCCTGAACATATTTAAATTGCCTCTTGCTCTTGTAGTCTTATCTTCTTTTTTTTTTTTTTTCATTATTTAAGGAATACTTTGTTAGTTTCTGTAATCAAACCCACGTAGATATAACCTCCCACTCCTTTATTTTTTGAGACAGGGTCTCACTGAGTTGTCCAGGCTGGCCCTAAACTATTGGTGCTTCTCTCTTGGCCTCCTGAGTAGCTGAAGTTATGGGCATGCACCATGGTGCCTGGCTTTTTGTTTGTTTGTTTTTAGTTTTTTTAAGATGGGGTTTCACTGTAATTCAGCTGGTCTTGAACTCATTATGTTAGCCCAGGCTGGCATTGAATTCTCAGCAATCCTTCTGCCTCAGCTTCCTGAATGGATTCATTTTTTTAATTTATTTTTATTTTATTTTGAGTCTCCTTTTCTCAAACTGGCTAAAGTTTTCTTAGTTTTATCTTTTCCAATGACTGGGTTAGTTTCATTGATCTTTTCTCATTTTGTTTTATTTATTTCTGCTTTGAACCTTGATACTTTCTTCTAACTTTGGGGTTTGGCTCTTCTTTTTTAGTTCCAAGATAAGTAACGTTAACTTGGTTGTTTGAGATCTTTTTTGACTTGGGTGTTTATTACTGCAAACATTCCTCTTAGAACTGCTTTTGCTGCATTTCATGAGTTTAGATGTGTTGTATTTCCATTTTCATTTTTCTCAAGATTTTAAATTTTTTTTGTTTTGTTGGTTTTTTGAAAAGCGTGTTTAGTTTCAACATAGTTGTGATTTTTCCTGCTTAGCTCCTGTTATCGCTTTCTAATTTCATACCGTTTTTGGCAAAGATATTTTACATTATTTCAGTTTGGCTTATTTTATGGCCTAATCTAAGATCTGTCCTGTAGCATGTTCCATTTGCATCTGAGAAAAATGTGTATTATTATACTCTTGGATGAAATATTCTGTGCATGTTAGTCTTATTTTGTGTACAGTGTTGTTCAAGTCCACAGGTTATTCTTTTAATTGCTTTTCTGTCTGGACGATCTGTTCATAAAAGAGGATTATTAAAGTCTACTACTACTATTTTTCCCTTTAGATTGGTTAGTATTTGCTGTTATTTATTAGGTACTTTCTCAATATATAGGAGCATATATATTTTTAACTTTTAAATTTTCTTGATGAATTGACCTTTTTACTGTTACATAGTGAACTTCATCTCTCATGACAGACTCAAGAGTCTTTTTGTCTAATGTTAAAATAGTCACTTCTTTTTTGATTAGCATTTATGTGGAAACTTTTTCCAGCTTTTCACTTTCAGACTGTGAGTGCCCTTAAAACTCAAGTGAGTGTCTTTTAAGTGGCATATAGTTGGATCTTGATGGAAGGGTAGTTTTGTTTTTCTATTCAGCTGCTTTGTCTTTTAGTCAAGAAAAAGAAATTTAACTCATATGATATAATTACTGATTGATGGGGACTTAACTTTTGGTTGGGGGTTGAGACAGGGTCTCACTAGGTAGTTGAGACTGATCTGGAACTCACTATGTAGCCCAGGCTGTCTCAAACTCACAGCAATGCTCCTGCCTCAGCCTCCCGAGTGCTGGGCTTACAGGATTGTGCCACCATGCCCAGCTGATGGGGACTTAACTATTGATGGATGATTCATTCGTTGTTTTCTGCTTTGTGGTACCTTTGTTTTTATCTTCCTCGTTTTCTTCCTTTGTAATATGATAACTCTTAGGAGTGTTTTTTACTCTTATTCTTTTCTCTGTATATTTTGTGGCTGTACTATAAATTACATTTGTGATACCAAGAAGTTTACATTTATAAGTTTAAGGTGATAATAGCTTAACTTTGATTGCATACATAAAACTCACTTTCTTATTTGCCCACACAAAACCGTTCTTTATTGATGTTCTTGCTTATGACTTTACATTTTGTACCTATTGACAAATTAATGTAGTGATTTCTAATTGTACTTAAAATTTTGCACTAGAGTTAAATGATTTATGTACCACCAAAACAGTATTATTCTGTGTTTAATGGTACACTTATCTTTATCTGTGAGTTTTATACTTTCATACATTTTAATGCTTCATATTGGTATCCTTTCATTTCAGCTTGAATTTTTTAGCATTTCTTATAAAGCATATCTAATGGTGATGAACTCTTAATTTCTTCTGTTTGTCTGAGGAAGTCCTTGTCACTTTTGTTTCTGGAGGAAGACTTCATCAAATATAGTATTTCTGGTTGGCAATTTTTTATTTCAGCATTTCGAATGTACCCTTCCACACTCTCGTGTCCTATTGGATTTTTCCTGAGAAATCTGCTACCATTTTTATGGAGTTTTCAGTCTATATGGTGAGTTGCTTTTGCCTCTTTCAAAATTATCCTTTGATTTGACAATTTGATTATAACATATCTTGGTGTAAATTTCTGTATAATCTAGTAGAGAAGATATCAAATCTTCAAAGAGATTTATAATTTCAAATTGATGGTGAATCTGAAAGTCAAACAGAGGATGGTATTAGGAGAAAATACCTAAAATGATTCTCTTTTTTATGGAAGGGGACAAAACATCCCTGAAAGGATCACATCAAGGCTATGACATTTAAACCAGGATCAAAAATATAAAGATTAGGAATTAGCC
Organism: Fukomys damarensis; assembly: GCF_012274545.1. Lineage (NCBI taxonomy): Eukaryota > Metazoa > Chordata > Mammalia > Rodentia > Bathyergidae > Fukomys > Fukomys damarensis. The sequence continues at coordinate 5,305,360 of NW_022900949.1, forward strand.
AGATGAGAATTAAGAAAGGTAGCATGGTACAGGAAGTGTTTCACATAGAACCAGTATCATGGCTCTTTTAATTAATTTGGTACAGTTTGATACTAGGTCATTTACTGAAATAGGTGAAAGCATTGAGTGAGGAAATAAATTTTGATAGAATTGATAGTAAAAAATGTTATTTCAGTAAAGTGATATAAACTAAATAGAAAAAAGAAAACAAAAAAATTATAGTGCTTTAATTTCATGAATAGAAAATTATTCAAATTCGACTCAGGCTAAACATTTAAAAACTAAGTTTCAGATTTTGAAGCATTTCAGATTTTCAAATTAGGGATAGTCAACCTATATCTGCTAAATTTGGACATATGAATATATTCTTTAATACAACCATGTAAAAGAATAAAATAGTCCATTATGAAACTCAACTCCAGTGTCTGTCAATATTAGAATATTTATATTGTGGTGTAATTTTCAGTTAAGAACTATAGATACATGCAAAATATGGCTAAATTTCATAATGTTGAATAAAAGATGCTAGACACAGATTAATCCATACCATATGATTCATTTAAATAGGCAAAAATTAAGAAATTAGAATAGTGCTTCCATTTGGCCATAAGAGTGGAGTTTTGGTTTAGGTTGGCATAATAATGCATCAGGATATAGAAATTCCTGTTAACGTACCATACATTTATAATTCCTTTTTGTATATGTAATTCAATAAAGTGCTTTAAAAATGAAGTCAGCTGTTATTTACAAATGTAGGAAAGAGATCAACAGATTAAACATAAGTAAAAAGGCATAAAAATAGATGCAGAATTTAATGGGAAAAAAACTGATCAATAAACCATAGAGGCAAGTTTTTTAGAAAAAATATAAAATAGACAAACGTTGAGTATTTCAGCACTCCACCCATTCTATACATTTTATGACTTCTGCTAGGACTTGAAGGAGACGGTCAGATCTCTGACTTTTCTAAGCTGATACTTGTTCAAGTAGAACAACACTGGATGTATAGTGTGAGTTTATTTTGTGAAGCATAGTAGTACTATAATGCTGTATGAATATCACTTTTTAAAGTACACTAGATGTCTGTTTTCAAAAGTTTTCTGAAATGGTTATCTTCTTTATTATTACCTTGCCCAAAATTGGACTGAGTCTGTAAATATAAATTGGGAAGAGAGGAAACTATATTCTTTATCCATTCATCTCCTTGACTTTTTACCATAGCATGTATCACCAACTGATATGTATTTATTATTTGCTTAATTCTTTAGGATGTGAGATACCTAAGGTGTGGAGCATTTCCTGTAGAGTTGACTGCTCTCTCCTCGCTATCTGATGAGAGAAGGCCCTTCGTGAATATTTACAAAACTAATGAAGGCATAGCCAGAGGTAAGGCAACCTGGCCTATGTGACTTTGCCAGCTGGAGGAGCTCCAAAATATCTGAATTCAGAGAACCATATGTGTTAGGCATTCCCAAGATCCTTGTGTTCAGTGATTCACTAGAACTAGGATTTATAGAACTTAAAACATATTAAACCTACAGTTGTCACTTATTAACAGAAGGATGCAGATTAGCAACAGCATGGAAGGTACATAGAGTGACATCCGAAGAAACTACATCTCCATCTGGCCTATCCATTGTAGTCACAGACAGCTCTTAATTCTGCTAAAAACAGTATGTAATATCCATACAAATATTGCCAACTGGGGAAGCTCACCTGAGTTTTTGAGTCAAAGGGTTTTACTGAGAGTCAGTCTTCTGAGGAATTCAGCACCTGTGTGAGTTTCTTCAACCCCTCAGGCCCCCCTCCCTGAAGTTCAAACTGAAATATCATTGCTCAAAACTTCAGACATTTAACATAAATTATATTGTTAAAATAAACTTTCCAATAAAGCTAGTACAGTGTGGTCAAGACCTCAGACATAGGAGACACACTTATCAGGCAAGGTATTCTGTGGTCTCAGATAATCTCTCACAGATTGAACCATGCATCTATCCAAAAGACAGATCTTTCTCAGCATAGGATAGGGTTTGAGCAATCCAGGCCTGCAGAATTAACCTTTTCAGCACACCCTTCCATGACCATCTTCTGGTCATATTAGAGAATAACAACAATCTTAGGATTTTGAGGCAGAACAACCTTTGTTCAAGTACTGGCTTGTCCCTTCCTAAGTGGTAATATTGGTCCAGTTACTATTCCTATCTTAGTTTAGGTTTCCTGAAGTATTAAATGACAGTAATAAAAACTGCTTTATTGGGCCAGGGATTTAGCTCAGTGGTGCTCCCACCTGCCTTGAAAGCACAGGGTCCCTAGTTCAATCCCCAGTATCCCAAAAAAACTGCTTTATTAATCATATGAACTTATCCTATCACTGTTTCTGGCACATAACTGGCAATTGTTACTTATATCTGTGTGTTGTAGTATACTAGTTTCTGAGAGCATTTGCATCAATACCTCCATCTTCTGCAGAGAATTGGCTAATGAATAAAAGATGAGCAGTACCCATTGCTGCAAAACTATCATTTCTGCTTAGTCAAGAGAAACAGTTTTACCTATCAGATGAGTTCAGACGCTGTCTTGATGGCCTGTGCACAGCTTGTCTTGTGATCAGAGGTTAGGGTCCATGCATTCCTGCTACTGAGTAGGAGGGATCTGAAGTAGATATGAATATCCTATTGTCTAAATCCTCGGATTTGGAAAGAAAGCATAAGTATTTATATTCTTTTGTGGGAAAGGCTCTGCTTTGTCACCTAAGTCTCATCTCTTTTGGTTTGTGGGGGTACCAGGGATCAAACTCAGGACCTTGCGCTTGCTGGGCAGGCACTGTGCCACTGAGCTCTATCCCCAGCCCAGTCTCATCTTTTTTGGTTTGGTTTGGTTTGGGTTTGTTTGGGTTTTTGGCACCTGGGATCGAACTCAGGACCTTGTGCTTTTGAGGCAGGTGGCGGCACCACTGAGTTAAATCCCCAGCTCCAGACTCATCATTTTTAACAGAAGAAAGAAATTATTAATCTCTCTACATTCTCATTTCTTTATAAAAATGAATTTATTAAAACTTTATAGTCATGGCTACTCAAAGCTTTAAGCAAATTCAAAATGAAAAGCCCTATGAATGGAAAGAAAGGCTTTACTCAGTCTTTACGGCTTACTCAACATCTAAAAACTGGCAGTGGACTGATGTCTGTGGAGTTTAAGATGTTTGGGGAAACTTGCTTATTCTCCAGATTTTTGTTTGTTTTTTGGTACCAGGGATCAAACTCAGGACCTTGTGCTTTCAAGGCAGGAAGCAGAACCACTGAGCCAAATCCCAGGCGCTCTCTAGATTTTAATAAACATAGAAGACTTACTGCTGGAGAGGAATGCTATGTTTGTAAAGAATGTGGTAAAGGGTTTACTTGTTTCTCAAAGCTTAGCATTCACTTGCAAGTTGACATTGGGGACATGCCACATGAGAGTAAAACATGGAAAAGTTTTGTTTATTCTTCAGGTCTTATAAAACACAAGCATTCACACTAGAGAAAAGTGTTACCAGTGTAGGGAGTGTGGAAAAACCATTGCTAACTCATATCTCATTGTGTACATAGTAAAACCTATACTGGTGAGAGGCCTTATCCATGCAAAGAATGTAGGAAAGTCTTTAGTACTTCTCCTAGCTTTAAAAGTCACATGCAGACTCATGCCGGTTGTGCAAGGCATTGTGGTCTTTATACAACCCTCATTTCTTATTCAACATTTAACTCAGTGGAGAGAGACCTTTCACATGTGAAGGATATGGGAAAACCTTTAGACTATCCTCGTATCTTTGTGAACATAGAAGAATGCATAATGGAGAGAGGCTGCATAAATGTCAAAAATGTGAGCAAACCTTCACTGCTTCATCAGGCTGTAACAGTGCACGTAACAATTTCTTTTGGATGTCAGATAAATGACCTTTTGGACATCAGGAGTGTGGGATGGCCTTTACACAATCACACATCTTACAAGCATTCAGGAATTCATGGTAGGGCCGGGGATTTAGCTCAGTGGTTTTACATCTGCCTCTCATGCACAAGATCCTGAGTTTAATCCCTGGTACCAAAAAAAAAAAAAAAAAAAAAAAA
>NW_022900949.1:5309678-5345096 GCF_012274545.1 Fukomys damarensis
AAAAAAAAAAAAAAAAAAAAAAAATTCATAACAAAGCCAAGTGTGGTGACATGTCTATAATCCATGCACTTGGGAGGCAGAGGCAGGAGGATCATAACTTCAGTTCCCACCAGAGCATCTGAGACCCAGTCTCCAAAAAAAGTTTGAGTATCACAGCTCAGCATTAAAGGTCCTGGGTTCAATCCCCAGTACACAAAAAATAAAATTTAAAAAGAAGTCATAGGGCTGGGGATTTATCTCAGTGGTGCCTCACAAGCACAAGGTCCTGAATTCAATCCCTGGCACCCCCCCCAAAAAAAAAAAGAAAGAAAAACATGGCAAGGAGAAACTATTGATAAGGAATATGGGAAAACCTTTTATAATTCTGACAGCCTCGTTGTATGGATACGAATTCACACTTGAAAGAAGCTTATACTTGGAAAGAAAGTCAGACTGCCACTCTTTCAAACACTTACTGACCATACACTAATTCATAGTAGCAGTAACCTAAACCATCTGAGGTAACAAATATGGGAAACCTCAAAAAATCCAGGAGAGAAGCCATGTGAGTGTAAAGGATGTGTGAAACCCTTGTCCCATTCCATATGCTGTCCTTACTACACGTGTGTACAAATCCTAGGAAACTGTCGGGAATGTAGAAGTCTTTCTCTCAACTTTTACATTTTCCTGAGTGTGAACTCATCGTCCTGGAGAAAAATACTGAGGATATGAAGAGGTAGAAATGCTTCCACTATTTTCTTAAGGCCTTACTGACCTTGTGAGCTCACTAGATGTAAATACAAGTCCTCTGGTGGAAAAAAATGTGTTAAAGCCTTTTACCCTGCCTTATACCTTAGTATTCAACTGTAATCTCACAGCTGTGGAAAATCTTACAAATAACAAAGAATGTGAGATTTTTGTTTATTTTTTATCTTCCACTTTGGGAAAATGTAACAGCACACATTACTGAGAAACCCCATGAATTGAAAGGGCTGTGAGAAAGCCTTTGATTATTCCTTGTCATCGGGGACATAGCTCACAATGGAGAGGGGACAGTGGAAAAAGGCGGTATAGTGTTAATTTACTATGATGCAAAAGATTACACTTGGGAAATACTGTATGTATGTAAACATAATCCTAAAAGCGTCTTTTGGGTATTAAATCTTTATTACAAAAAATTCTATACAAAACCCTAAAGAGTAATGAATTTGGGAAGGTTGTGAAGTACAATCTTTCATTTACTGTGTGCAAGAAAATTGATACAAAACCAAATAAGTACTTTACTTGAGTAGTTTTGCCTTTCTGTGTCTTTAAAGCCAAGTTATGTGAAGCATTTTTCATTGTCTTTTTCATTCATTTTGTCATTTTCATTTTTCATCCATTTGTCTTTGAAGTGTCTGTTCATCTCTTCTTTCACTGTTAAGTCTTTTGTTTGAGTTACTGAGGTGGGTTCTTTTAATAGATTTATTGTGACACCTGCCATTAAGTAAACTGTACATATTTTAGTTGTATAGTTTGTTTTGAGCCATACATGCACACAGATCCATGAGACTGTCACTTATCTCAAGATAACGTATCCATCAAACCTGAACAGTTTCCTTCTGCCCTTTGCAGTTCCTTCCTCTCACCTTTCTCTGCCCGTAATTCCCCTGGCCCAGTTTCTTTCATAGTAGGTTATTTTGCATTATGTAGAGTTTCATATAAATTGAAGCATACAAGATGCCTGAGTTCTGTGGCTTTCTCCCCCTGCCACCACTATAGAAGCAAAAATTGAATCCAGAGCTTTGTACATATACCAGGCAAGTGCTCTACCATTGAGCTACATCCCTAGCCTTTTTAATTTTTATTTTGAGGTAGAATCTCACTAAGTTTCCCAGACGACTGGCCTCAAACTTATGATCCTCTTGCCTTGGCCTCCTGAGTACCTGGGATTACAGGATTACAGTCGTACACCACCACACTCACCTGTATGGCTTCTTCCACTCGGGACGAGTATTTTGAGATTTATTCATGTTGTAGAGTCTTTTTCACTACTGAGTATGTTCTACTATAAAGTATATTAAAAACTTTACAGTCATGTGTTCTGTTTTGGCTCTTGCAATTAAAGGTGTTTTGAACATATACTGTACAGTTTATCTTTTAGTATAACTCATTTCTGTGGGTAATTAACAGTAGAATTATCACATCATATGTTAGCCTGTTTTAGCTTTTTTTTTTCTTTTTTTTTATTAGCTTTTTAAAGAGATTGCTAAACTTTTCCATGTGGATGTTTTCATTCGACTCTCCCACTTGCAGTTTATGAGAGTTGTAGCCCCTCCACACATCTTCACCAGTGCGGGCCATCTTACTTTGGCCATTCTGAGTGATGTATAGTAGTATTTCATGTGTTTAATTTGCATTTTCTCAAAGATTATTTTTTTCATTAAGTTTATTGGTACTTTTTAGGTATACAATACAGTTACATTCATTATTGGGATCTTGGACCTTCACATGACAGGTCTTGGTTCTCATTTTTCCCCATACTCCTGCCCTCTCTTCACCCCCTCCACCCTTCCCTATTTACAAAAACTTTGTTTCCATATTTTCATTTTCTCATATTTCTTCTTTTCCCTTATTTCCTTTCCCCTACCCTTCCCACTTGCCCTACACCTTTAGCCCTTTTCTTCCTATTTCACATTGTCAGTTATACCATGTGGATCTTACTTGCACTTTTAGTTTTTGACACCAGAGTCCTCAAAGATTATTGATGGTTACTTTTTCTGTGTGCTTTTCAGCCCTCACTAAATCTTTGGGGAAATATCTATCCAAATCTTTTGCTTGTTTGTATTGATTTTAGTTTCTTTTTTTCTTATTGAACGTTGACTTTAATAATGTTTATTACTATTTCATATTTAATAGCATGTGTTTCTATACATTTTATCTTTAATATAGGTAATATGTTTGATGTGTGCTTTAGGTAAAAGCACATGATGTACTTTGGGTTAAATCTGAATGGTTTCCTAATGAAAAACTATATTGCACAAGGCCTGAATCAAAATTGTTGGAATTTGGAGTTGTTTTTTGTTTTTATTTTGTTTTGTCCTTTCCACCTCTGCCTCCCACAAACATACCACATGCACTGATATCCTACTTTGTTCCAGTTCATTTGTTGAAAAGATAATCTTTTCTCCACTTAATTGCTTTTGCTTTTTTTGAAAATAGTTTATTATACATGTGAGTCTACTTCTGGTGTCTTCTGTTGCAGGGATATCTTTATCTTTACATGGATAGTGTCTTTTAACGTTTGATTATAACTTTGGAAATTAGGGTAGTGTCAACCTTCCAACTTTTCTCTTTTCAGAATTGTCTTGACTTATCATGCAGAAGTTGGCAAACTTGTAAAAACTCCATGAAACATTTTAAGCTTTGCAGACTATATATGGTCTCTGTTGCTTACTTTTTTCTTTTCCTTTACAGATCTTTTCAAATATAAAAAATCTATCCAGGCTGTACAAATGTAGGCAGTGGGCTAGATTTGGTCTTTATTTAGTAAGTGGGCTGTACTTAGCTGGCTCCCTGTTCTAGAGCTTTTGTGTTTCCACGTAAGTTTTAGAATTGATTTATTAAATTTTGCCCCCCAGAAGTAACTTGCTAAGTTTTTTATTGTAATTTATTTAATCTATTCATTAATTTTGGGAAAAATTACCTACAACATTGACCCTGCCAACTCATTCACATGATGTATCCCAACACTCAAGATCTAAATGATTTTGTTCTGCAATTTTGTATCTTTTTCAATCCTCAGGCCTTTCCCATCTTTTTATTTAGGTGCTTAATATCCTTTAATGCTATTGAAAATTGCATTTTTTAAATTTCTTGTTCACTGCTAGTATAAATGAAGTTGGTCGTTGGTTGTGGTGCTAGGGGTTAAACCAGGCCCTTGCATGTTTTATGTAGGCACTCTACCACTGACCTATACTCCCAGCCCAGATAATACCGTTTTTAAATGTATCTTGATTTTGTATCCTATAATCTCTTCTTAGTAAACTTATTTAATTCTAGCAGCTTTTCTTGTAGATCCCTTCACTTTTGGGGAGTGTTTGCTTGATTATTTATTTTTAGTTCTTTGGGGGTTTTCTTGGTGTCTGTCCGCACAGCACCCCCCCACCCCTCACCCCCCACACACACCCCGGGTGTTTTGTTTCATTGTGTTGAGACAAAGTCTTGCTATGTACTTCAGGCTGACCTTGAACTTGCTTTGTAGCCCAGGCTGGCCTCGAACTCACAGTGATCCTCCTGCCTCAGCCTCCCAAGAAGTGGGATTATAGGTATGCTCCACCATGCCTGGCACCTTTGCATTTATTTTCTACTAGGACACTCTTTTGTATGAAAATAAAGCATTATACCTCCATTATTTTTTCCTTTCCAATCTGAATGCCTTTGGTAGTTTTTCTTGCTTTATTTTACTAACTTGAACCTGTAATACATTGTTGAATAGATGTTACAAGTTTGATTCTTGTTTTGTTTCTGGTCTTAGAAAGCAATTAATATTGTACCATTAAGTATAACATTTGTTGAGCATAGATGCCATTTATCAAGTGGAGAAAGTTCTCTGACTCTATCTTTTTCATTATCTGTCTTTGACATCCCTATTGGTTGGGAAATAGTGGTCATTATGATTTTATTTGTACTTACCTGATTGTGCTTTTTGGTTATTTGTATTATCTTCTGAATTGGGAAAATATCTATTTAGATCCTTCACTATTTTTTTTTCAGCTTTAATTGAGTTTATTGGTACATTTTAGGGATACAGTACAGTTACATTCATTGTTGGGATCTTGTACCTCTACATGACAAGTCTTGATTCTCATTTTTTCCCCTTACCCCTGCCCTCCCTTCACCCTCTCCTCCCCTCCTCATCTACAAACACTTTATTTTCATCTTTTCATTATCTCACATTTTTTTCTTTTCCCTTATTACCCTTCCCCTACCCATCCCACCTTCCCTACACCTTTAGCTCCTTCTCATTTCTAAATGACAGTAATCTTATTAGGATCTTACGTTTTATTGCAGATTATTCACACCAGGGAAACTATTCGGTATTTACACATGTGTGACTTATTTATTTCACTTAGGAGTATATCTTCAATATGTATCCATTTTCCTATGAATTAATCTATTCTCTCATTCTTTATGGCTGAGTAATATTCCATTTTAGAGAAAAACCACATCTTCTTTATCCAGTTTCCAACAGATGGGCAAATGGGCTGTTTCCAAGATTTAGCTATTACAAACTGTGCCGCTGTAAACATGGGTGCGCATACTTCTCTGTGATATGATTCTTTTAGTTCTCTTGGAAAGATATCCAGCAGAGGGATGGCTGGGTCAAATGGAACCTCCAGTCCAAACTCTTTGAGGTATCTCCATATTGATTTCCATAGTGGTTGCACAAGTCTGCACTCCCACCAACAATGGAGAAGGGTTCCTTTCTCCCCACAACTCTGCCAACATTTGTTATTGTGTGATTTCTCGATAGCAGCCATTCTTTGTGGGGTGAGGTGGAATCTCAGTGTTGTTTTCATCTGCATCTCTCGAATGATCAGTGATGTGGAACATTTTCTCATTCATTTACTTGCTGCTTTTACTTCTTTGTCTGAGAAATGTCTTGAGTTCTATTCATTTTTGAATTCTGAGTTCTTTATATAGTCTTAATATACATTACTTATCAAGTTCTCATATTTTTGGCATTGTCTTTCATTTTCTTGATGGCATCCTTTAAAAGATTCAGAAGTTTTAAACTTACCTATTTCATGTTTTGTGCTTTTGGTGTCAAATTTAGGAAACCATTACCTAAGGCAGAGTCATGAAGGAGTTTTATTTGGCTCTTAATTTTGTTCTGTGATCCATTTGGAACTAATTGTATAAGGCATGAGGAACATGTTCAACTGCATGGGTGTTTTTTAGGTTTTTTGTTGTTGTTTTTCTAGTACTGGGAGTCAAACTCAGAACTTTGTGTTCGCCAGTGAGGCACAGCGTCACTGAGCTACATTCCTGGCCATCCAACTGCATGTCTTTGTATGTAATACTTGTCTCAGCACATTTGTCAAAAAGGCTGTTTTTCTCCCATTAAAACGTTGGCACTTGCCAGTCGTTGTCAAAAGCCAATTGACTGGGCTGAGGGCAGGGCTCAGTGATAGTATTTTGCCCAGCATTCATGAGCCTCTGGGTTTAATCCATCACCACCATCACCAACCCCACAAAACAAGGTTTATCTCTAGAGACTGAGTTCTCCTCTATTGTACCTGTATATCCTTATGCTCATACTAACCACCCTGTCCGGATTGCTATAGCTTTCCAGTAATTTTTTAAATTGGAAAGTGTGTTCTATGACCCATTTCAGTTAACTGCAGCATGGTATATGGTGCATTGAATGAATCAGGGTTTCTTTTGGGGGCAGTGGAAAGCATATAGATGTTTCATTTTTTCCATCAGTTTTATTGGTTAAAAATAATCTTTTCTCTCTCAGATTACCTTTGTAGCTTTTTTAAAAATGTTAAATCACATTTTAAAAATCAAATGTGTTTGGATCCATTTCTGGAACCTGACCTGTATAGTTAATCTATGTGTCATTCTTTTACTAATACCACATTTTTTTAATTATTGTAGCTTTGTAGTAAATCTTGAAAGCACATAGTGTGAGGGTTCCAATTTTGATCTTAATTTTCAGATGTGGAGTATTCCATGTTCTTTGCTTTTCTGCATAAATTGTAGAATCAGTTGATATCCATAAGAAATTTGAGATTTTATATCAGATTTAATTGAATCTAAATTTGGAGAAAATTACCATCTTAGTAATATTGGTTGTTCTTATCCATAGAAACCTCACTCCCAGTATGATGTATTAGAAAGGAGGCCCTAAAGCTCATGAGGACAGAACCTTCTGACTGGGACCTTCTAGGTCTACAGTCTACCTCTTTGTTTCTTAACATGTTTCTTTGGTTATGCTCTGTAGATTATTTGTATTTTGCGTCCTTCATACTACAGGCATTATTTAACCTTCTGTGATTTGACTTACTTCATTACTATTATGGTCTCAAGATCCATCCATTTGCCTACAAATGACTCAAATTTATCTTTCATTGCTGAGGAATACTCTATTATGTATACATTCTGTATCTTAATCCATTTACCTTTTGAGTGGCATATAGGCTGCTTGTATGATTTAGCTATTGTGAATTGTGCTGCTATAAACAGGTATGCATGTATCACTATAATATGACTAGAGCCAAGAGTGGTGCCACATACCTGTAATCCCAGCATTCAGGAGGCTGAGGCAGGAGGATCACCATAAGTTCAAGGTCACCCTGGGCTACATAGACCGAGTTTCAAAAAAACCTTTAGCTCTTTTGGGATGATACCCAGAAGTGTAACTAGGTCAAATGGAATTTCTAATTTCAAATTGTTGATGAATCCATACTGCTTTCTATTGTAGTGTACTAGTTTACATTCCCACTAACAGTGTTAGAAGGGTTCCTTTTTCCCCACAACCTTGCTAGCATTATTTTTTGAGTCCCTGTTAATAGCTATTCTTACTTAGGTAAGGCAGAATCGCAGTGTTGTTTTGATTTTTATTCCTCTAATGGCCATAGACAGTGAACATTTTTTTATGTGTTTATTGGCCATTTATATTTCTGAGAAGCATCTGTTCCTCAATTGCCCTTTTTTGTTTTAATTGAGTCTATTTGAGGGGTCTAATTTTTTTCAGTTCTTTATTCTAGATTCTCTTCTATCTGAGGAGTAGCTAGCAAAATTTTTTTCATATTCTGGAGGCTGTCTCTGGACTTGTCTGTAGAGTTGGTTTTTTAGAAGCACAGTGGTACCTCAGTTCATGAACTTAATTCATTCCACAGTTCTGGGGGAAATGTCCACAGTCATGTTTGTCACACAATGTGGAGTTTGCAAACAAAACCAAAAATTTGCCAGACACTTCTGTTTGCAAACCAAATTGTCAGCAAACTAGTGTTCATGAACCAAGGTGCAACTGTAATTGGGCCAAATGCTTGTGTAATAGTCCTAGATGTTATCAGATGCCCCCCTCCATAGGATCTGAGTTTGGAGCCCTCAGGATCTATATTTTATATGCAGACCTGTTTTCAGATAGTTAAACATGTTATTACAGAAACCAGCTTCATAATTTAAGTGTGGACTTGAGAGTGTTTATGAGTAATAAAAGATTTATTCTTTACAGTTCTGCCACTGATATTCCCTATCTCACACCTGAATTTACTGCACTGCTGGCAGGTGGCAGCCTCCTAAACATGAGAAGGAGCAATTCTGGTCTTTCCATCTCAGAATGAAGGCTTTCAGCTTGTCATTTCTTTCATGTTTGATAATTTTGAGATTAAGGGCATTTCTTCCTTTCTCTCCTACATTTACTGAGATTATTTTCATAACAGCTTTGTAGACATAATGCACACACACACCAGGGGTCCCTAGCCCCTGGGCCACAGACCTATATCAGTGCATGGCCCACTAGGAACCAGGCCATACAGCAGGAGGTGAGCAGCAGGCAAATGAGCAATTCTGAATAATCCACTGTTAATAATATTGAAAGAAAAACTTTTAAACTACTGACTAGGAAATGCCCAGGTCCTTAAAAAGATCCATTGCCAAATTCTACACGAACTTTAAAGAATATCTAATACCAGTAATCCTCAAACTCTTTAATGAAATCAAAAGGGAAGCAGTACTCCTAGTCATTCCTGGCAGCAAGCTTTAACCTCATACCAAAAGTAGAAAAGGACCCAACCAGAAAAGAGCTACAAGCCAGTATCTTTTAAAACAGATCCAAAAATCCTCAATAAGATGCTGGCAACCAATGCAGCAAATCATCAAAAAAATTATATACCATAGCCAAGTAGGATTCGTCCCAGGGATGCAGATTGTTCAACATACATAAATCAATAAATGTAATACCAGTAACATTTCTCACAGAACTGAAGATCGTAATTCTAAAATTCATATGGAACCAGAAGAGATCCAGAATAGCAAAAGCAGTTGTAGCTGACAAGGGCAACGTAAGGGGCATCACAATCCTGGGCTTAAAGTTGAAATACAAAGCTGCTCAGATATAAACAGTATGGTATTGGCAAAAAGTAGAAAGACTCATAAATTAATGGAACAGAGCAGAGAATTCAGAAACAACTGCAAGCATACACTGTTACCTTATCTTTGAGAAAGGGGCAAAACACTTTTTCACTAGAGGAAAGATAGCCTATTTAACAAAAGTCCTGGAAAAACCAACTTTTCACATGTCATAGATTGAACCTGGATTCATAAATCTCCATGAATGAAGCTGAAGTTGAAATGGATCAAAGAGCTAAAATATTAAAACAAACAATTTGCTAGAGGAAAGAATAGGTAAAACTATGCAAGACATAGGTATAGACAAAGACTATGAAGCAAACTCCAATTGCACAAAATATATTACAAAGAATCAACAAACAGGATCACATCATATTAAAAAGTTGCAGAGCAAAAGAAACCAGAGTTCAAATGGGAAGGGGAACGGGGAGATAGGAGTATAGGGAAGGGATGGAAAAGGGATTTAAAGAAAAAAATGGAAGTACAGTGGATGCTTGATTTATGAACTCAGTTCATTCCTGAGGGCTGGTTGTGACAAGTTGTTCAATTGCCTTCAAAGTCTCTTTCCCGTATAATTTTAAGCCACACTTTCTTCCAGGTAGGTCTTTGTCTTTACAGAGATACTGGCCCAGGATTTCTCAACCCCACACAGGAAAGGATGTTGTAATTTTCCTTCCAGAACTCTTAGTTTTTAATCTGTATCTGAGACCATCTGGAAGCACAAACTGCTGCTGGCATCAGGCCATAACCCAATACTTTGTTCATAAATTAAAACTAAAATTCCATTTGTAACCTAAGTTATTTATATATCAGGCTAGTCATAACTCAGGGGTGCACTGTAGAGCCTTTATTAAATGAGAAGGGAAGGAAGGATTGGTGGGAGGGAAGGGGACCAAAAAATAATATGTGTAATGTATACATTCAGATCCCTCATGATGAATGTTGTCATTATGTAATGCCAGTATGTACTAATAAAAACATTATTTTAAAGTTAGACATTAAAACACTGCTTCACCACAGAGACAAGCACCTTGCATAAAAGACATGCATTTGGAGTTGTTCCAATTAAAACAACATGAACACAAAGAATAGAAGCAGTTATTGAAGGCCATCAGTTCATTGTGTCTGCACTGACAGTATCATTCTTCAAGGCTAACTGTATTGCTAAAACTAAGAACTCCTTTACTATTTGTGAAAAGTGAAGCTACCTACTACTTAGGACATGTGAACTTTCTTTAAGAGAGTCTACAGTTCAAAAGGTGGCACATGTTCTTTTGGCTAGCAGCATAAGCAGGCAAGTTGATGAAGTAGCAGAGGATATTGAGGCATAATTATTAGAGGATTAGTCGCCAGCCTACACAATCCGGATTGACAAGTATTTAAGATTGACCAATATTTAAAAGGCAACAATGCTTGTGTTTGTGCAACATATTTTTAGGAGAAAATGCATGAGAATATGTTGTGGGCGCTCTTGTTGCCAGCAAGCACCATAGCTACAGAACTATTTAAACCTTTGAACAACTACATATTAGGAAAGCAGCTGGTCATTTTGTATCGATATATGCACAGACAGCAGGAGTCTTGAATGGAAGAGATCACTGCTTCTGACATGGCATCGGAATCCTTTCAGGAACTAAACCCAGAAAAGCCTTGGTTCTGTTTCACTTTAATCCTCAACATGCAGCTCAGGCAGTAATAACAATACTGTATATGAGATTTGCCTAATAAGCACTATTACATCATTTCATGTGCCTACTTCCCTGCTGCTTTAACAATATTAAGCCCACCTAATATTGTTACATACCCCATTAAGTCTTTTACCACTGGAGTGAAAGGACTTACAGTAATCTCAGAGCTAAACTTGTGAAACCTATGTTGCACCTAAAATAAGGGGAAATTCTCACTCCTGATATCAGCCAATATATCTTTGCTTTTAGTTTTGACATGAAATCATATCAAGTCAGTAGGTCCTGGGTCATAGGGAAGTGACATTAGGCCAAACTGAGCAACTACAGAAACACCTGACCACTCAAGTCTCCCATCCTTGGAACCAATCTATTCTTTAAGGAGCTTCCTTTTCCTCTGTTCAGGGAATGAGCTATCTGTTCAGGAAAAACAGTGCAGTCAGTATTTGGCCTCTCAATGTTAGACATATTTCAAAAGATCAAGCACAATTACCATTTTAAGCTAGTCAGGAATTATGTCATCAGTTACTAATGACAGTAAAGTTTTCAAGTTTGAAAAGTACCTGGTAGTTTAAAGCATAGCTCCTAACATAAGAGGCCTCACTCTATTAAGTTATCTTGGTGAGTTCTCCTTAAAAGTTGAGGATTGACACAAGTTAAGAAACCAGGGAGTTAAAATGCCCTTCATAGCCAAATAATTCAAGCTAACCATTAATGGTTCACCCATTGAGATACAAAAATCCATTATCCTCAAGCCTGCAAGAAGTAACTGGCTTAATCAGAACGAGGGACCTTTTTGTACATAGGTTTTAGAACCTATGAAAAAAATCAACAGGTATATCTGATCTACAGTATATCTGATATCCCTCAAGGTAAGGCAGAGAAAATGGCTGAAGACTTGTTAGTGGTCTGCAAATGGACCAATATAAAAGGCCCTATCAACCCGAATCTAGGGCCATTATTAAATCTGCTGATGAAAGAAAAAGATGTAATTGGTCCTCCAATACCAGTCATCCTAGGAGGAAGTTTGACCTACCACTTATACTCTGCATCCAATGATAGAGCTTGTCTGACTGGGTCTTTAAACATAACTTCCACACACTACTTTTGGAAAGTGACTGTATATAGAGTGTGCAATACTGGGATGAAGTGTGTGGTACAGGATTAGCCCACTAACTGGTTTATCATAGTCCTGGGTGTGGATAGTGGGAAGACCCACCCTTAGGTATGGATGGCACCACACCCAAAAGGCTTTACAGCATGGATGGGATAAAAGGGAAAGGCAAGCTTGCTGCTCACTGTTTTGCTGCTTCCTATGTGCTCTGCCATGAACTGTTTCATCGCATCCTTTGTGATGCCCCTCTGCTGTGCCATCCTGCCTTAAAGCCAGCCAACTATGGGCTGCAACTTCTACAAAGTGTGAGCTGAAATAGTCTTTCCTCCTTTATCTTGTCGGCATTGGATATTTTGTCCCAGCAATGAGAAATTAAGACACATTCCATAAACTTGTTCACTTCCAAACTCCATTGTGGGCATTAAGGAATTAAACTTACTACCTTCACATTGTATGCCCAAATTGCACTAAGAATGAAGAAAAATAATTCTCACCACCAAGAAAGCCACAACACCCTGGTTGGAGTGATACGCTTGTTGAACATCATACCCTGGTATGTTCATCTTGCTATTCCACTTAAACTAGATACTGAGGTGAGAGATATATATACTACTCTTGACTGGTCAGTCTCCCACTCACTTAAAGTAGCTCTCATTAAGTCATGTGCCACCCTTTCCAGAGTTGGTTGCCATAGCATTATTTTGCTACACAAGAAGCAGAGCATCACAGGTATCCCGCTATCTCGATTTCATATATAGCTGCATCTTCCCTGATTCTGAGACGGATCACCTTCTCAATGTTTAGTTTGCATAATTTAGGTCAGATTTTAGTTCTTGTGTTTTGAGCTTGGCATCTCCGCCATCTCAATCCCAGATTTATTCTTAGAGGAATTGATAGTCGCCAGTTACCTTGCATGGTCTTAGAATCAGTTGACCAAGCAGCTGATTGAGAGAGTTCAGTATCTCCAGACTTTGATTCTCTTATAGGCATGTTGAAGTCACTTGCAAGCCACCAGACCACAACAACCCACATAAAGAAGGCCAAACGCTTTTCTTCAGAACTGAATTGTGTCAGGAGCA
Source organism: Fukomys damarensis (assembly GCF_012274545.1). Lineage (NCBI taxonomy): Eukaryota > Metazoa > Chordata > Mammalia > Rodentia > Bathyergidae > Fukomys > Fukomys damarensis. The sequence goes on from NW_022900949.1 coordinate 5,322,659, forward strand.
AAATCTTTATCCATTCCCTCCCTGCTTGTCCTAATTATGTTTAAACTTATTACTCAAGGCTTATATTGCTTTTTACTAGGTAAATGTCACTGTGTTGTCCATCGATAAACCACTGGAAGTTGTCCTGAACGTCTGCCATGTAACAGAGGTTATGGTACACACTCATAGAGACCTGGGGCTTCTGAGGGCAGTGATGGTAAATGATCACTGTAACACTACAGCTGCAGATCTCTTCCAAGAACTGGCCCTGCCTTAGAACTCTTATATTATTATACTTGAAGCCATATCCTGAGGTCTCTCTCACCTATGATTATGCTGAAAACTACTTAGGTGTTGCTCCATGTGGATCAGGATGCAGCATGGCCTTGTGGGAGAGAACAGTTTGACCTGCGTGCTTTCCTGTAAACAACTTGGAGCTCTGTCCTGTATCCCCAGGTCTTGTAAGATGCCAAGAGAGGTGACTACTTCAGCAGTGTTGGATGCAATAAAACATTACTCCCTGTCGTAACAATCAAAGATTGGTCTCACACACTGTGGAACTTTCAGAGACTCACAGACCCAGTCTCCTCATTAACCAGCTTCATAGTTACCTGGACATTCTTCATGTTTCTGTTCATATTGCACACGTTGTTTTTCTGGTGTAAGAAACAAAGTGTAAATAACCAAAATGTATAATAGATACTGGAAAATGTTCAAATGGAAAGGGGAACTAGGCAGGGGGGCAGGGGAAAGGCAGGGAAATAAAAAAATAAGAAGGGTCAGGGATTTAGCTCAGTGGTTCCACCGCCTGCCTCACAAATGCAAGGGACGTTCAGATGCACAGGGAGGAATGGACCTGTATCTAAGGAGAGGAGCATATCAGGTCAAGTTATTTAAATCATGTTGTTCCATCAAAACAGACAAGGTGCAACTAGACACTTTGTCTCCACCTGCTGGGTGTGTACATTCAGCTCACCTGCCATATACCATAACCCATAAAGCTTAGCCTGAATGATTATGAGCCCTGCTCAGTAAGAAGAAAAAAGTCACTTCTGAATGAGAGTCTGTGCAGTGTGGCATCCATAGAGAAATACTGGCATTTTACAAGGTGCACAGCAGAGTTCTTTTAGAAAAAATCACCACTGGCAGCACACTTCAGTGATATAGAATGAGTCCCAAACCTTGCTTAATCATGTGACGTACTCAGCCTGCTCAAAGACTCAATTTGTCACTTTAGGGGAGAACAACGGTGTCCAGGTCAGCAAATAAAAATGGAATTATGGGGGCACTGATGCGATCTGACCGGAGGCCTATACTGCCCTGTCATACCAGTGATGCGGAGCAGCAGTAAGTACAAACGAAGCTCCCTCTCTGCTCATTGGCTTGCTGCTCACTTCCGGCTGTGCAGCCCAGTTCCTAACAGGGTTGGGGACCCCTGATATAGGGCCTTCTAAGTATAGGATCACAAACAAACATGGGTAATTTGACTTCTTTCCTAATTGTGTTGTTCCCCTCCCCCTCTGAGGTACTTGCTCTGGCTGACATTTCAGGAGATACATATGTTAGGTAAGAATGGTGAGAGTGGACATCACTGCCTTGTTCCTGATCTGCTTTGTAACTGCTGAGTCTCTTCTTAGTGACTATAACTTCAGAATCTGTGTCATCCTGATTAATGTCACCTTACATCCTCATGTCATTACCTCTGGTAGTACTTTTTATATTAAAATATCTAAAGTCAGCTTAGGCAAGAAAACTGTGTTAGTTGGTGTTTACTTGGTATAGCTTTTCAGTTTTGAGACTCGGTCTTTCTGTTCTGAGTTTGAGGATAGCTCATATCATGAAATAGCACAGAGCTGGAGTTTATCTATCATGACATTTATTTTCAAACTTCAGAGCTTAGCCCATTTATTTATACATACTGTTGTACAAATGATACAGGCATTTTCTTTTATTTTTATGTGTTTTGGAAGTACTGGGGATTGAATCCAGGGCCTTCCCACTGAGGTTTATCTCCATCCCTTTTATTTTGAGTTAGGGCCCTGGCATAAGTTGCAAAGTCACCCAGGCTGGGATCAAACTTGTGATATTCTCTTGCCTCAGCCTCCCAGAAGGGTGGGATTACCAAGTATATGCTGTTATGCTCAGCCTGTCTTAGACATTTTCTACCATCTACTTTACATTGTGCTTTTTATTTGACCTACTGGTTTTCTTTCTTTTCTCTCCTTTTCTTGTCTTTGGAATAACTGATTTATTTTATTCTGACCTTACTCCATTTGTTCTTCTGGACTGATGTAAGCAATGTCCTTCCTTTAGTAGTTACCCTATGTCAGTGATAATGAACCTTTTAGCGCTTTCAGTGATGATAAACAGCCCACTAAAGTACATGTGCTGTAGGTTTACTGCCACTGCCTTATGTTATCATGCATGAAGACTAATCAGTATCTCTCATCTCCACTGAAAAAGAGAGTATAAAACCCCAGGGCTAGGGATTTAGCTCAGTGCTTCCAGTGTCTGCCTTGCAAGTGCAAGGGCCCAAGTTCAATCCTCATTACTAAAAAATACAAACTCTAGTATCCTCTTTTCTAATTTATATATTATTATATATACTGGTTTTTCATCTTTAAAATTAGGTGTAATGAATAAGTTTGCTTCATTTTACCCATTTTGGTTTGTTCATTCTACTTAGTATTCCAGATTTTCAAATTCTTCCTGGAATACTGTAAATTTACTGTAGTGATACTTTTTTTTGGTGGGTCAGTTGTCTTAAGTTATTTTAAAATGCCTTGATTTTACTTAAGTTTTTATTATGGAAATTTTAAATTCTCTCCAAAAGTAGAAATAATATAGTAAACCTTTATGTCCTCAATACCCAGCTCTGACAGATTTTGTTAATTTTGCATCATCTAAGCCTGGCCATCCAGTATATTAAGTATCTAGCCACATGATTATTTGTTTATATTTAAGTTATTTAAAATTAATTTCATTTCACCTATTCATCAGCCACACTGAGTTATTCCTACTGTACCGGATACTGTAGAAAATATTGGACAGTCCTGTTAGCCAGTTTGTCATTTTTTATTTTGTTATGCTAGTGGTGGGGGTAATGGGGAGTGAATCCAGGGCCCTCGGACATGCTAGGCAAGTCCCCTTCTACTGAGCCACATCCCCAGCCGTTTTCTGTTTGTTCTTAAGAAAATTCCAGACATCTTGTCATTTCATCTTCAAATACTTAACTGTGCATTTCTAGTTAGTACATACCACCACACCATTATCTCACCTGTCTGAAGTTCTTTGATTGTCTACAGAATATCCGTTTATATCTGGTTTGTTCAAATCAGGATCTTTTTTTTTTTTAACAGCCAAACAATTTTATATTGCAGTTAGATGAATGCACAGATATTATGATCAACTTTAAAATATGTATGATTTAATCATGATTACTACAGGAAAAAAATAATTCTTTTATTTTTCTTAGACTTATGGCCAGTAAACGTTATCTGTGAACTATAAAGGATTATATTGTCCATAAGTGTGTCTAGAGTTTGGAATTTGGGCTAGGGTTGTATTCTGATGGCACAGCTGCGGTGACTGTTACCCAGGGTGAGGACTTTTTGCCAGAATGTAAATCAACAGCCTGCTTTCTTCATCAACAGAGGAGTGAGCTGAACATATGAAATCTGTGGATCTGAAATTTCTTTCTCTCACAGAAAGATCATTTAAATTGCTCTATAGTTTGTTTGGTTTTTTTCCATTGAGTTTATTGGTACATTTTAAGTATACAGTACAGTTACATTCATCATTGGGATCTTGTACCTTTACATGACTGGTCTTGGTTCTCATTTTTCCCCCTTATCCCTGCCCTCCCTTCACCCCTCCTCCCTTTTTTATTTACAAATACATTATTTCCATTTTTTCATTTTCTCATGTATGTTCAAATCAGGATCTTAATAGAGTTCTCACATTGTTTTTGCTTTTAAATTGTTTATTGGTACAGTTTAGATATACATAATGATCACATTCATCATATGGAATTTGTACCTGTACATGATATATCTTAATTCTTTTTTTCCCCATTCCCTTCCCCTCCCTTCAAACCTTCCCCTCGTTTACGTAAGCATTTTTTGTAGTTTATCTTTTCTAATTGTTTCCCTTTTCTCCTTCTTCCTTTTTTTCCCCTCCCCTCTCCCTATTTAATCTTCTCATTTGAACTTTTTCTTCCTATTTCATGTTATCTATTACACATTTTGGTCCTTTTTTTACACTTTCATTTTCTCACACAAAAAAGCAATCCAATATATGTGTCTGATTTATTTCACTTAAGAGTATGGTCTTGGAGCCACTGATTTAGCTCAGTGGTTCCGCTGCCTACCTCACAAGCACAAGGTCATGAGTTTGATCCCTAGCACCAAAAAAAAGAATATGGTCTCTAGGTGCTTCCATTTACCTATAAAATGTTTCAAGTTTATTTTATGGCTAATACTCCCATTATATTTTAAAAGCATCTTTATCAGTTGATGGTCATTTGGGTTTTCAAGATTTAGCTGTTACAAACTGCTGCTATAACATGGGTGTGCATATGTCACTGTGTATTAATGCTTAACTCTTTTGGATACTCAGAAAAGGAGGAATAGCTGAGTCAAATGGAACCTCTAGTCCTAGTTTTTTGAGAAATCTCACTGATTTCCACAATGGTTATGCCAGACTACGCTCCCACCAGCAGTGGAGAAGAGTTCCTATTTCCCCCAAAGCCCCACCAGCATTTGTTATTGGTTGATTTCTTGATAAAAGCCATTCTTTCTCAAGTGAGATGCAATCTCAGCAGTTTTAATTTGTGTACCTTAAATGACCAGTGATGTGTTGAACATTTTTTTCATATATTTATTTGCTATTTGTATTTCTTCATCTGAGAAGTATATTCATTTCAGATACCCATTTTTGTATGGGTCTTTAAATTTGGAGAGTTTGGGTTTTTTTCACTTGTCTCTGCTCTGTTGGTGATTTCTTTTGCTGTGCAAAACCTTTTTAATGAGATCCCAGTTGTTGATTCCTTGTAATATTTCCTATGCAGTCAAGGCTTTGTTCATAAAGTCTTTGCTATACCTATGTCTTCAAGAGTTCTACCTATTCACTCTTCCAGAAGATTTAGTGTTTCTGTTTTAATATTTAGATCTTTGATCCATCTTGATTTTATTTTACTGCATGGTGAAAGATGGGCTTAGTTGAAGTCTTTGGCATGTGGAAAGCCAGGGAATATTTTTTTTTAGCACATATATTTTTTTAAAAAAGCTGTCTTTCTTCCAGTAAAGGTAGTTGGCCCCTTTGTCAGAGATAAGCTAGCTGAGTGTGTTTGAAGTTGTTTCTGCATCTTCTAATCTGTTCTGTTGATCCTCAGATCTCTTGTATTGCCATTACCATGCTATTTTTATCACAATAGCTCTGTAGTATAATTTCAAGTAGGGGATTGTGATGTCCCCTGCCTTGCTTTTGTTGCCCTGAAATGTTTTTGCTTCCTCAGGTTCCAAATGAATTTTTTTCATTAAGTTTATTGGTACATGTTAGGTATATAATATGATGACATTCATCATTGGGAACTTGTAACTTTACATAATGTATCTTGGTTCTTATTTCTCCCCATTCCCCTGCCCTCCCTTCAACTCCTCCACCCCTCCTTATTTACAAAGATGTGTTTTCCATTTTTAAGAATGTTTTCTCTAGCGGTGTCTCATAGTTGCGCAGGTGCAGTTATGGAGGCAGGAGGTGCTAATGGCTTTCCCAAAGTATAAGCTGTGCTGCTGACCACTCTTCCCCCTACCCTTAACCCAGCCAAGTGTGACATATCTCCAGAAACCCAGAAGGCACAAGCCAAGCGTTTGGCCATAAGAGTTCATATTGAGTGAGAGTATTTGCTTCAGTTCAATGACCCTGGTTGCCAAGGACTCATCGAAGATCCTGCTTTGACTCATTGGACCTATGCAAGATCAGCTAGTATCTATCCCAATTTCAGGCCCACTTCTAAAAACTCACTGATAGGAATTTCATTTGGACTTGGGCCCTCATCTTCTGGTACTGTGTTTTCAAAACAGATAGGGATAGGAAGGAAAAGCTTATCCAGGAAGGAAAATTGGAACAACCATTTACTATCTCATATTAAGTCTGGCAGTGATGACTGTATTTTCTTGCTTAAATAAATCTACTAAAGGCCAGGCATGGTGGTGCATTCCTGTAATCCCAGAATTTGGGAGGTTGAGACAGGAGGATCGCTGCAAGTATAAGGCTAGCCTTGGCTACTAGTGAGTTCAAGCCCAGTCAGTGAGACCTTGTCTCAGAAAAACCAAAAAAAAAAAAAAAAATTAATAAATCTATCAATCATTAGTTTGTCTTCATATTTTTAAAAAGAATGTTTTCTCTAGTTCTGTGAGGTATGCAATTGGTTTTTTGATTGGCATTGCATTTAAACTTGTGAAGCACTTTGGAGTATGGCCATTTTTACTGTGTTGGTTCTTCCTACTCACAAGCAAGGGCTGCCTTTTTCATTTTCTGATATCCTCTTCAATCTTTTTTCATAATACTGTAGTTTTTTACATAAATATCTTTAACTTTCTTTGTTAGACATTGCTAGGTATTTTTTATGCTATTGTAAAAGGAGTGCTTCTTTAATTTCTCAGTAAGTTTATTTGTGTACAGGAATCCTATTGATTTTTGAGTGTTGATGTTGTATCCAGCTGCTTGAATTTGGTTATTAAGTAAGAGGTCTTTTGGTGGAGTTTTTGGGACCATGTATGTAGAGTCATCTGAAAATAATGATAGTTTAACTTCCTCCTTTCCTGTCTTTATTCCTTTTGTTTCTCTTGTCTCATTGATCTGTCTAATGTTTCCAAAACTACATTGAATAGGAGTGATAACAGTGGACCTCCTTGTCTTGTTTGATTTTAGAGTGAAAGCTTTGTTTTGTTTTGGGTTTTTTTGGTTTTTTTGTTGGGTCTTTTTTTGGTTTTTTTGTTTTGTTTTGTTTTTTTGGTACTGGAGATAGAACTCAGGTCCTTGCACTTGCAAGACCACTGAGCTAAATCCCCAGCCCTTGACCATTTAGTATGATGTTGGCTATTGATGTCATAGATGGCTTCTGTCAGATGGAGATAAAGACCATCCGTATTCCCATTTTCTGTAGGGTTTTTATCATGAATGGGAGTTGGACTTTGTCAAGTGCTTTTTCTCCATCTGTTGAGATGATCATGTGATTTTTGTCTTTGGCTGTGTTTATATGGTGTATTACATTTATTAATTTGCACATGTTGAAACATCCCTGCATCCCTGGGATGAATCCTACTTGATTGTAATATAATCATCTTGATTTGCTGCATTCTGTTTGCCAGTATCTTATTGAGGATTTTTGTGTCTGTGTTCATTAGGGAGAGTGGCCTGTAGATCTCTTTTTTGGTTGGGTCCTTCTCTGGTTTGGGTAACACTTGCTTCCAGGAATGACTTTGGGAGTATTGCTTCCCTTTCAGTTTCATTAAAGTGTTTGAGAAATAGTGGCATTAGGTCTTCTCTAAATTTCTTGTAGAATTCAGCAGTGCATCTGTCAGGTCCTGGACTTTTCTTTGTTGGTAGGATTTTAATTATATCTTCAATTTCATTGAGTCATGCTGGGTTATTTAGAATTTTTATATCCTCTTGATTCAGCTTTGGTAATTCATATTTATCTAGGAATCTGTCCATTTTTGTTTTTCATCTTATTAGAGTACAAGTTCTCAAAGTAGGTATTGATAATCTAGATTTCTACAGGATTCATTATGATTTTCACCCTTTTCATTCCTAATTACATAGATTTGAAGTTTTTCTTCCCATTTTTTATAAGGTTTTCTAAGGGTTTATCAATTTTAATCAGTCTTTCAGAAAACCAACCCTTTGAATTATTGATTCTTTGTATTGCTTTCTTAGTCTCAATTGCATTAATTTCTGCTTTGATCTTTATAATTTCCTCTCTAGTACAAGCTTTGGGCTTGACGTGTTCTTTTTCTGGAATTTTTGAGGTTCAACATTAGGTTATTTGAATGTGCTGTTTTCCTGATGTGAAAGTTCACCACTATAAATTTCTCTTGTAGAACTGTTTTCATTGCATCCCATAAGTTACAGTATGCTGTATTAATATTACCATTTAATTTTTAAAACTGCCTAATTTCTTTTTTAATTTCATCTGTGACCCATTGGTTATTCAGGAGGGTGTTATTTAATTTCCATGTGTTTATGTAGTTTTTGTGTTTCTTTTGCCACTTTTTTTTCCAATTTTATTGCATTATGGTCTAATAATATGCATGGGATAATTTTGTTTCCTTTGCATTTACTTAAGCATGTTTTCTGAGCTACTGTGTAGTCTATTTGGGAGCACATCCCCTGCACAGATGAGACTAATGTGTATTGTGATCTTGTGGGGTGGAACACTCAGTTGTCATGTACTAAGTCCATTTTTTCATAGGTTTATTTCAGTTGTGATATTTGTTGGGGTTTTTTTGTCTAGTTGATGTATTTGTGGCAGTGGAGTATTGAAGTCTCCCATTACAGTTGTATTAATGCTTATTTAATTTTTCATGTCTTCTAGTATTGTTTTATATAGTTGAGTGCACTAGTATTTGGTGCATATGTATTCATCTCTTCCTCTTGGAGTTTTAACTGTGCCTTTATGTTGTTGTACTGTTTCCTATTAAGAGTAGTTAGAATCTATATTAAATTCAGGTTTGACTTTATAGAGTCACACTTAAAAGTTTAACTGTGTTTAGAATTGTACATTAATAGTTGTTTTGATTCATTTTTTTAAGACACCAGAAATACTGTCCATCCTTCTAATACCCATTGTTGCTGTTAAGTCAACCTTCAATCTGTTTATTTTTCCTTTTTAAGTGATCTGTTTTCCTTCACTACTGGCTTTTAAGTTTAGGAAGGCACCAAACATGAAGGAAGAAAAATGATAATCTCTTTTTATTTATTCACCTTGCTACTGTAACTTACAGTTCTTCCAGGACACGAAGTTTAGTGTCATTTACAAGTTCTAGAAAATTACTTATCAGTCTACTGGAAAATATACAGTACTTAAAAATTATTATATGGTAGTTAATTCTTATCTTGAGTTTCTTGTTTCAGTGAGTTTTTCATTTCTAAACTTTTTATAAACTGCTTGACCATTTTTATAGTCTTACTGTATATTTATCCAAGCTTCATTAACCTTTTTAAGCCTTTTAAATGGTGTTTTATGTCTATAAATTATAATATCTGAAACAGTGTATTTCATTTCTTTTTCCCTGCTGCCTGTGTTTTGGCTGCTTCTCATGCATGGTACTTAGTGTATTTGTGTTTTACAATGCTTTCAGCTATGATTTCCTCAGTTTACTTTAAATGTTATATGTAAAAATTCCTTGAGACCTGATGTAAAGTTGAATTTTCTAGAGGTAAGTAAGGACTTCCCTGAGGGCAGTGCCATGAAGGATACCTTATTTTCTTCAGACTATTTGAACTATATAAATATATATTTGGGTTGAAATGTTAAAATAGAGCATATGTTTACATAACTTCGTGGGTTGGTTGGTTTGTTTTTAACTATACCTGACAGACTTTGCCTGCTGTACCCAATTCAGTATGAGAGTTTTACTTTTTTAAAAACTTTTTTTATTGTAGGGTCAGTGCTTGGGATCAAACCCCAGGTCTTGCTCATGCTGAGAAAATGCCCTAAAACTGAACTACACACCCAGTCCAATTTGCTTTAAAACTGTTGCTTATGGATTTTCAAGTGTACTAAGCATATATTATGATGAAGGTGCTATGTAGCCTCCACCCAGCCTCAGAGATTGTTTTGCCATTCTTATTATTGCTGTTCTGTGCTTTGCTTACTTTTTTAATTTAGTTATTTCCTGGACCATTTGTTTTCTGTGGCCAGGTGTAAATGACAAGATTTTTATATATTGAAGTTGTGATATATATATAATATATCCATCACCTCAGCTGTATATGTTAAGAACACTGAGGATGTACATTTGGCAAATTTCTATTATAAAATATATGAACTGTCCTCACTATGCTGTGCATTAGGTCTCCAAAACTTACCCATCTACAAGTCTGTACTCTTTAACCAGTATCTACTGATTTCCCCCACCTCTTGTGTCCCAGGTAATGACCATTCTTCTGTTTGTATGAGTTTGACTTCAGACTCCCCATATAAGTGAGATCATGCAGTATTTGTACATGTACCACATTTTCTTTATCCATTTGACACTTTGGTTGATTGACAATTGTTTTTTGCATAACATTTACATTGTATTTGGTATTATAAGTATACAAAGGTCCCAGGATTTATTAGCTCAGTGGTTCCGCCACCTGCCTTGCAAGTGCAAAGACCCGAGTTTGATCTCCGGTGCCAAAAAAAAAAAGTTCCACCTATAAGGATACAGAAAGATATACACAGGCTATATGTAAATATTGTACATCTTATATAAGAACTTCAGCATCCCTGAATTTTGCTACCAGCAAAGCAGAGATCTGAAACCAGTCTCCCCAGAGGATTGAGGTAGGGCTGTAGTCTTGTTTTGTTGCTCTGATTTGTTTGTTTTTTAAGACCCTTAGGCAATCTGTCTTGGTATACCAGGAGGAACAGCTGATTCTTTTCCATTTACCTCTTGGCCAGTTTTATGTTTGGAAAAATGTCTGTTTCAGTCCCCTGCCCATTTTTTAATTAGATCTCTTTTTTTTTTTCAATGGAGTTTCTTATATATTTTAGATATTAGTGCCTTATTGGGTACATGGTTTGCAGATAACTTCTCTACTTAAAGTTACATTTTTATTTTGCTCATTATTTCCTTTGCTATGCAGAAATAATATAGTCTCACTTGCTTTTACTTTTGTTAACTGTACTTTCGTGTCTTATCTTTAAAAAATTGTTGCCCAAATTAATGAGATTGAGCTTTTCTCCCCCACATTTTCTCTTAGGAATTTTAGATCTTTATTCCATTTTGAGTTGATTTTTGTGTATTTCAAATTTTTACATGTGGATCTCGTTTTTCCAACAGTTTATTAAAGAGACTGTCCTTTCCCCCTTGTGTATTCTTGGTTCCTTTGTACAAGATTAGTTTATCTTGCTAGATGTGGTTGTGCATGGCTGTAATTCCAGCATGCAGGAGGCTGAAGCAGGATGATCACCCTGAATTTGATCACCCAGCTACTATGGACTATATAGTGAGTTTAAGGCCAACCTGAACTACATTGCGAGACCTTGTCTCAAAAAAAAAAAAAAAAGACCTTGTATGTGTAGATTTCTTCTTCTGGGCTATCCCTTCTGTTACATTTGTTGATGTGTCTTTTTGTGACAGTATATTACTACTTTATTGTACCTTTATAATGTATTCAAATAATGAAGTATGATGCCTTCAGCTTTATTTTTACAGAACATTGCTTTAGTTTGAAAATATCTTAAACCTATTACTTTATATAATTAGTATATGCTAATAATTTCAGATTTTACATTTTCATTTAAAAAACATTGCTTTTCCTATTTGAGTCTTTTCTATTTCTGTGAAAAATAGTGTTGGAACTTTGATAGGAATTGCAATAAATCTTGTTTTGGAAAGTATGGCATTTTGGCAGTATTGATTCTTTCAATGCATGAACCTAGGCTGCCTTTCCATTTATTTTTGTTGTCTTTAATTTCTTTTACTGTCTTTTCATAGTTCTTGGTACGTGAATCATTTACCTCCCAGGTTAAATTTATTTCTCTTTTATTGTATTAGCCTTTTGGGGCAGGACAGGGGATTAAACTCAGAGCATCATACATACTAGACAAGTGCTCTATCAATGAACCTGTATCTCCTGTCTTTTTTAAACTTTTTATCTTTTTTTTTCCCCCTCAGTACCAAGGATTGAACTCAGGACCTTGCTCTTGCAGGGCAGGTGCAGCACCACTAAGCTAAATCCCTGGTCCTTTAAATTTTATTTGAGACAGTCTAAGTTGCTCATGTAGACTTCAAACTTGGGGATTCTCTCTTAGCCTTTCAAGAAGCTAGGATTGCAGCCCCGTGCCACTATACCTGACAGTACCGTAGTATTTATTTTATTGTGAATGGAATTTTCTTAGGTGTTGTTTTTTTCAGGTAGTTACAGTGTTAAAAATACAGTGGAGTTTCATGTGGTTTTCTATCCTACAACTTTATTAATTAACACATTATAACAAGGATTTGGTACCTTGGTTAGGTATTTCTATATAAAACATGTCACCTCAGGCTTATCATTATACTTCTTCCTTTCCAGTCTGGACACCTTTTTTTTTTTAAAATAAAAAAAAAAAACTTACACAACACTGCGAAATAGAGAGAACATCTTCATCTGGTTCTTGATCTTAAAGAAAAACTTTTAGCTGGACACTAACACATCTGTAATCCCAGCACTCTGGGCCAAGGCAGGAGGATCACAAATTCAAATCCAGCGTAGGCTACTGAGCAAGACCTCTCAAAATTTAAAAATAAAAAATTTTAAATGCTGAGAATGTAGTTCAGCATGAAGGACCTGAGTTAAATCTCCTGTGTTGAAAATTTTTGAACATTTTACTGTTGAATGATATTAGCTGTGGGTTTATGATATGTGCCCTTCATGGTACTGAAATATATTCATTCTCTACCTAATTTGTGGATGTTTTATGAAAGTATAAATTTTTTTTTCAGTTTTGAGTTTATTGGTACATTTTAGGGATACAGTACAGTTACATTCATTGTTGGGATCTTGTACCTCTACATGACAAGTCTTGCTTGGTTTGAAAGGATAAATTTCATCAAATGATTTTTCTGCATCTATTGCTCATGGTTTTTATTCTTCATTCTGTTAATAGTTATTCATTTATAGTTTTGCACATGTTGAACTGACCTTGCAAATCCCAGTTGATCATTGTGTATGATTATTTTAAGACAGGATCTTGCTCTGTGGTTCAGGGTGGCCTCAAACTTGCAGCAATTCTCCTGCCTCAGCCTCCTAAGCACTGAGATTACAGGCATGCACCACCATACCCAGCTGTGTATAATCCTTTGAATGGCCTGTTGGATTTGGTTTGCTAGTATTTTCTTGAGTTTTACATCTTGAATTTTGTCCTTATTTAGCTTTGGTGTCTGGCTAATTGAATAAAATGAGTTTGAAACTATTCCATCTGGTTCAATATTTTGGAAGACCCAGCTGTGAAGATTATTCTTTAAATGTTTGGTAGAATTCAGCTATGAAGCTATATGATCCTGGGCTTTTCTTTGATAGGACATTTTGCTTACTGATTCAGTCACCTTACTCATTGTTGGTCTATTTCCTGTTTTTTCATCATTCAGTCTTATCAGATCATATCTTTCTAGGAATTTATCTGTATCTTTTACTCAATTTGTTGGGACATAATTATTCATAATACTCTGTTACAGTCATTGGTATTTCTGTGCTATGAGTTGTATGGTCATACACAATGGCTAGCTTGGTAAGCTGGCCTAAAATTCCTAAGTTCAAGTGACTCAATCTCTTGAGTAGCTAGGTTTACAGGTATATACCACTGTACCTAGCTTCATTTCTGACTTCATTTGAGCCTTCTCTTTTTATCTTAAATAATCAACTCTTTGTGGTTTTTTCCCTATTACTCTTCTAGTCTATTTCATTTATTTCTACTGTGATCTTTATTATTTCTATCCTTCTACAAACTTTGGGTTGAACTTGTTCTTTTTCTAATTCCTTGGTAACCTTAAGTTATCCACTTGAAGTCTTTGAAAGCTACCCTTGCTCTTATGTCTTTGTGTGGAATTTCTTTGTCATTCCTTTACTTTCAGGCTACTTAAATCTCTAAAGTTGCACTCCCTCTGTGTGTGTGTGTGTGTGTCCGTGTGTCCGTGTCCCCACCTCTGTAAACTAGAAATTGAACCCAGCACCTTCACCCTAAACCTGATATTTTTTTGAGAGGTTTCACTATATTTTTCCAAGGCTGGGCTCAAACTTGTGATCCTCCTGCCTCACCCTGCCAGAGTTCTGGGATTACAGCCAGGTGCCACCATACTGTTTCATATGTATAGCATATATAATTTGGTCTTTTTCTAAGGTCCATTCACCTACTCTTTTAAGAATTTATTCCATTTCATTATTATTGATAGCTAAGTACTTTTGCCATTTTGTTGAATTGTTTTCTGACTGTTACACAAACTCCTTTTGTTCTTTTCCCTTTTTTTGGTACTTGGGATTGAACTCAGGACCTTGCACTTGAGAAGCCCCAGCCCCTTCCTCACTTTTTTATTATTTGATGAGTTGTCTTAGCAGAATGCTTTAATCTTTTTGTCATTTTTTTATATGGTAGTTACATTTTTATGGTCACTATGAGGCTTATATAAAAGTTTTTTTTCAATTGAGTTTATTGGTACATTTTAGGGATACAGTACAGTTACATTCATTGTTAGGATCTTGTACCTCTACATGACAGGTCTTGGTTCTCATTTTTTCCCCTTGTCCCCGCCCTCCCTTATATAAAAGTTTTAATTATCTTATTTTAAGCTGATAGTGACTTCAGTTGCATACAAAAACATGCTCTTCCCTTGCATTTTACCTTTTAGATGTCACAATTTATATCATGTATATCTATTATGAAATTTTTGCAGCTATAGTTTTATGGGATTTTGGGGGATTGGGAAGGTTGTTTTGAGACAGGGTCTTGCTTCACAGTTCAGGCTGGCCTTAAACTCACTACATAGCCTAGGTTGGCCTAGAATGTGCAGTGTTCCTCCTGCCTCAGCCTCCCAAGTGCTCAGATTATCAGCGTGCGCTACTACGCCCAACAGTTACAGCTATTTTGAATATCTTTGTGCTTTAACTGTTCTAATAGATTTAGAGGTAACTATATACTACCATTACAATTAGAATTATCTGATTATGACTGTGTATTTACCTGTGCCCTATGGTTTTTATAATTTTACATATTTTCATGTGACTGTCCTTTCCTTTACGCTTGAGTCACTCCCTTTATCATTTCTTGTACATCAGCTCTACTTCTGATTAACTCCGTCATCCTTTGTCCAAGAAAGTTCTAGTCTCTCCTTCATTTTTGCCAATAAAGTACTTATACAGCTATATCGTCCCACTGTGTCCTGGCCTGCAGTGTTACTGCAGAGAAAGGCCTTAATAGCCTTCTAAATGTCCCCTTGTGTGTGTTATTCCTCTTTTGTCTTGCAACTTCCAAAATGCTCTTTGACTTTGATTTTTGAAGTCTGGTTAAAATGTATCTGTTGAACTCTTAGGTGTAAACTTCTTAACTTCACATCCCTGTATGGTCCGTATCACTCGGCAGAGTAGGCTAGACTTTTGCTGGCATCTCTTTAAACTTTCTCTGTCTCATGTTACACTTTCAGTATACTAATGTTAGCTCTTATACTGTCTCATACATTACATAGGTTTTCTTTATTCCTTTTCATTAATTTTTACTTTTTCTTCATTTTCAAATTGTCTTTAAGGTCAAAGTTACTTCTTTTGTTTGCTGTTGATATCCTGTAATGTGTTTTTCATTTCAGTTATTTTATTCTTTGTTGAATGTCTTCCCTTTTAGTTCATGTATTATTTTTCTAATTTTTTGAGCTGCCTATCTGTCTCTCTCACCTTCCTTAATTGTTTTGTATTCTTTGTCAAACATTTCCTGATCTCTTTTTCTTTATAACCTGTTACTGGAATATTATTGTGTTCCTCTGTCGTGTTCTTTTTCCTCGGTTTTCATGTTTCTTGAAGTCTTGGTTTGCTATCTTCACATCCAACAAAGCATCTGCCTCTTCCAGTCTTTACTGGGTGGCTTTAGGAGAAAATCACCTTCACTAAACAGAATGGTGAGGAATTCTGATGCTGTCAGACCGTTTTGCGGGGAGGGTACCATGGATTGAACTCATGATCTTGTGCTTGCCAGGCAGGCATAGTGCCACTGAGCTACATCCCCAGCCCTCAGACCTTTTCCTTGAATGCTGCCATTCCACTTGCCCTTAGTGCTCCTGGGAGCGATGGGTACTCTTCACATTACACAGTTTGCCTTCCCTTGGTTGCATGCTTCCCATTCGTCTTCCCAAGGGCAGAATTCTGAAATGCTCAAGTTTGTTTTCCTTCCAAGTCTCCAAAGTCAAGCTGGCTTTCTGCCTGAGACGCTTGGGTTACAGGATTGCACTCAGGAAACAGGTTTTATTCAGTGCACCTGTACTCTGATGTTTTGTTCCAGTTAGTGTGCTGGACTTTTTCTACTGGTCTCTTAGGGTTCCACAGGGCATTCTCACCCATAGGTCACTGGGCTATATGTATCAAGAAAAACAGACAAAAGTAGGTTTTTCTCAGGAGACTATATACAATCAAGTGCAAGCATCTAGCATAAACGGCCTCAAAGGTGAGCTCCTGGGTTAAGGAGACCTGATTTAAGTCTTAGTCCTTTTGTAGGGTTTGTAGCATTAAATTTTGGTGACTTCATTTTCCTGGAATGTAATCCTTTTATTATACAATGAAAATATGCTCACTTACATGGAAATACAAGCAACTTAAAATTTTTAATCTCTACAAAACCCTTAGGAACTGGCAATTATTGTCTAATTTACATATATTTATAATCCAACCCTTTGAGATTAGTTCCAAAGATAAGGAAACTAAGTGTATATATGAAATGTTCAGACCCGTCATGAAGGTGTTCTTATACTGGACTAAGTTCTTGCCCCTGCAAGTGCAAGTTTCTGTCCTGGGTAAGAGGCATCTAGACCCAATTTGACAGACTAGGGCAGTGATGGTGAACCTTTAGAGTTTTCAGTGATATAAACTGCATGCTTTGGCATGCATGCCAGAGTTTTGCCACCACTGGGCTAGAAGCTTACTGTTCCAGAGCTGTTATAGCTGTAAGTCTCTTCACTGGCTCAGGCCAGAAAAAAAATTCATAAAAAATTAGTACATACCATATTCCTAATTTAAGGATAAATTATGTTCCTGGGTAGAAAAACTTTAACTCTTAGGTTAGCATGAGAAAGGTGAATCTGACAGGCCTCAATTCTCATTACTTTTCTCTTCTCCTGTAATTCTGCCTCCTCAGGACCCTGGCCGGCCAGCCCAGAAACACAAGGAAAAATGGCTACAGGATTGCTGATAGCCCAGTCCCAGGTGTGTAGGAAGTCATTTTGTTTGCAGCCAACCACTGCTGTGATCAAAGAGCACATCGCCTACCCATTGGAGCTTCACAGCTCAACCAGGACTGGCCTCAGTCTTGCCCAGCCACTGATCTGGGCTTTTGACGATGAAATTCCTAGAAAAAGCTTCCATATTACATTGATATATATATATTTTTTTTTTTTGATATTCATTTAGGTTAAGTATGAATTTCATACCCTGCTGGGTACTGTGAAGCTTTTCTCTAGGAAAACCCATTATTCATTTCCCAAGTATCTCTCTCATTCTTGCAGCCTGTCCTATCTATACTGGATCTGAGTAAGACTGAAAGAGTCCTCCCAACTTAATTGTGGAAAAATCAAACAACCATGTAGAAAAGCTGTGAAAGCCATGCAACCGAATGAGATGGCCTAGGATTTAAAGAGAACTCTTTGCTTTGGGGCAAAAAATGAAAGGCTTCAGGCACTTACCTGAGCTTGTACCACCCTTGAGCCCCTCAGTCCTGTCAATTTCCCTCACCATCCTCCTGGCACATTGTTAAATATGGTCATTGTCTGAGCCAGAATGTGTATGTGACATTTTAGAACTCAGTGACCTTCCAGGAAGTGGCAGTGGACTTTTCCCAGGAGGAATGGGCATTGCTGAACCCAGCTCAGAAAAGTCTGTACAGAGATGTGACACTGGAAAACTTTAAGAACCTGGCCTCAGTGGGTAAGGTTGGCCTTATTCGTTCATTTGTTCATGTAGCTAATAGTTCTAAATACAAGTACATACTGTGTTCCACAATCCATGAAAAGAATGTCAACATTTGGTGAACATAAAATGGATGGTCTTTGCCTGTGCGGGCCAGTCTATCAGTTTCTCATGAAATACATTGATTTCATAGTCTGGATCTTGTATTAAAAGCTTTGGCTAATTTGCCAGCCATGGTAGTGTTCACCTATAATCCCAGCTACTTGGGAGGCTGAAGCAAGAAAATTGCCAGGTTCGACACCAGGCTAGGCAATTTTGCAACACCCTGTCTCAAAATAAAAAGGACTGGGGTATAGCATAGTGGAAGAGCATTTGCCTACCGTGAGGTCCCCAGTACCATAAAAAGGAAGGAAATAAGGGATATCAGTGCAAGGCCTGGGTTCAAGCCCCAGTACCAAAAAGGGGGGAAAGCTTTTAAGTAATTAGTAGCCCGTGTCTTGATTTCAGGTTTCAAGGGTCACTTACCCGATAAGGCATAGTGTTTGCTTTTGGGAAAGAGCTGTGCTCTTGTTTATATTGCTGCTCTTAAAGCCATACTTGACCATCTTCATCCTCTTCTGAGACCAGATGACCAAGGTCAATTTTGTGGAGTCTTGTCTCTTCCACAGTTTTCCACATTGTCTTTCCTCACAAGCAGGGTACCAAGTCTGCAAACACAGTCTGACCTCCAAGGTGGAGCAGGGACAGCTGAGGACAGAGGAGAGAGGAGTTTTTCAAGGCGCCTGTGCAGGTAAGGCCTGGGCAGAAAAGAGTTCCTGTGGAGCAGCCTTGGCCAGCAAGGACTTATACATCTGGGAATGAATGAGTGCAGGCAAAGGCAGCTGAGGCCATTACATAATCTCTTTCGCTTTCACTCTATCCCATCACCTGTGTTTTCATTAGGTCTTGGAGAAAGAACTCTGAATTCCCCTTTAAGTTTAATTTTTCAAGGAGATCCCGAGTTTCTAACTATACCACACTTGGGAAATGGAGGGACAGGCCAGTGCCAGTGGCTAAGAAAAGGGTTAGGACCATTAGGGAAATAGGAGAAAGAAACTGCAGGAGCTGAGGCTTCTTTCTTCCCCCATTGACACATCCATCCATTGCTTTGTTTTTTGTTTTGTTGGTACCAAAACCTTCCACATATGAATCGGGCCTCCATCAAAATATTGACAGAAAGTATCCTCCATTGTACTGGAAAGAAAAGACCTGGATTTAAAGTCAGGGTCTGGCCCAGCATGATTATACATGCCTATAATCTCAGTACTCTAGGAGGCTGAGGTAGGAGGATTGCAAGTTCAAGCCAGCCTGGGCAACCCTGTGAGATTCTCACTCAAAATAAAAATGCCCTGAATTCAATTCTAGTGCTACAGCAAACAAATAATTAAAGCTGGCCCTGATGGCAGCTGTGGGGTCTCAAACAGTTGTGTCATAGCTCAAGTCTGTGAGCTGATATGTAAAAAGAGAACACCTACCATGCAGGGCTTAGTGGCCACTGTTCAGCTTTTGTGTTGTCTTTGTATTATTAAAAAATTTCAACAGCTAAGTGGGAAAAAATGAGCATTGGTGATTGTTTCTCAGTACCAAGAACCTTCAGCCTTGCCTCTCTCACACCTTTGACACAGGCTGTACAATCCCTTTCCTTTTCTCATTTATATATGTTCAGGAATCCCGATTTTGCTTTCTAGATAATACCATGTCTTGTTTTCACAAAACTCCAGAATCCTTGCTAAAGAGATTCCCTCTCCTTTCTGTAGCATGTTCCTGTCCTTTTTTTGGTCATTGGTTACATTTTCACATTTTCTTCCTTATTTTTATGATTTGGGGCCTGCCTCCCTTTATTCTTCTTATCCCAACCTTTTCTCCCAGTAATTATAAAATTTTCCCTTATACCTTCAGGACGGGAAACTCAACTTAAATCAAAAGATGCAATTCCTATGCAGAATGTTCCTAGGGTTACATCCTGTGGCAACAGAATGGTAAGGTATTACTAGGAATGATGAGTTAAAATATCACTCAAACCAGGAGGAAGAATTAAGCCTAGTAACATTTACTCACTAGAAAGCCATCTCAGGGGACGGTTTATGACACTCACAAAATTAGAGAAACCCCTAACTCAACATTTGGTGCCTCAGAGAATATCTACAAGTAAACATTTCCTTAAGTATTAAATACTTAGTACATAAGTCATTCTTCATTTGTTTTTAGAAAGACTTGTACTTAAAAAGCCCATTGGTGGAAAGGAATAATTTGGGGCCTTGGGCAGGGCATTCAGCTTGTTCATCTTGAAAAATAGAGTAAAAGTCCTATCTGTAGTCCCAGCTACTTAGGAAGCTGAGGTAGGAGGATTGCTTGAGCCTAGAAATTCAACATCAGCATAGGTAAAACAGCAAGATCCTGTTTTCTTTTTAAAAATAAAAAATGTAGTACACACACTGAAAATAATTATGTACCTCTGATATATGGCAGACTCCACATAAAGAGAATTCCTATAGGTGTGATGAGATGAAGCCTTTTACTTACCACTTTGTACTATTCAACAGGTACGAACTCATCTTGGCATGAAACCTGTAGAAAGCAATCATTGTGAAAAATTCTTCAGAAAAAACCTTCACTTTATTTATACCATGCATTTCAAAGAAGAAAAGTGCCGTGGATACATAGAATATGGCAAAGCCTTCAGACATCCTTCAGCTCCTAGGAGTCATGTGAAGAAAACTTTCAGTGGGGAGTCAACCCTTATGAAACACTTAAGAATTCTCACGGGAGAAAGCTCTCATGAGTGTAATCAGTGTGGTGTACCCTTCACCCTACATCCTTCCTTCTCAGCATGTGGACAAATGCTCTGTAAATGCACTGACTATGGAAAAATAGCTTCCTTTAATGTTCACAAAAACATACAAACTCTGAAGGAGGGCTTTGGATGTAATGAACACGGGAAAGATTTCATTTGCCCTGTGTCCCTACAGAAATATGTCAGAACTCACACTGGAGAGAAGTTCTACGAGTGCAGTGACTGTGGAAAAGTCTTCATTTTCCAGTCTTCCCTTAAGAAACACATGCGGTCCCACACTGGAGAGAAACCCTACGAATGTAATCACTGTGGGAAATCCTTCAGCCAGAGTTCTCATCTTAATGTGCACAAAAGAACTCACACTGGAGAGAAACCATACCAATGTAAAGAATGTGGGAAGGCCTTCACCGTTCCTTCATCCCTTCAGAAACATGTGAGGACTCACACAGGAGAGAAACCCTATGAGTGCAGTGACTGTGGGAAAGCCTTCATTGATCAGTCATCCCTTAAGAAACACACACGATCTCACACTGGAGAGAAACCCTATAAGTGCACTCAGTGTGGAAAATCCTTCAGCACGGGCTCTTACCTGATCGTGCACAGAAGAACTCACACTGGAGAGAAAACCTATGAGTGTAAAGAATGTGGGAAGGCCTTTAGGAATTCCTCTTCCCTGAGGGTACATGTGAGAACACACACTGGAGAGAAGCCCTATAAATGTATTGAGTGTGGAAAAGCCTTCAGCACAAGTACTAACCTTATAATGCATAAACGAATACATACCAGACAGAAGCTGTGAGCAAAAACAAACACGGAAAGAGCTCATGTCCTTCAACCCTCTCATCATTTTAGAATTCACACTAGAGAAAATATACTGTAAGCAATATGGAAAAGGCCTTGAGGCATCACTCTTGTTACTGGAGAATAAACCTTTTAAAAAAATGTTTCATCCTCAAGGTGGCAAAACTTGGTAGTTTGTAAGTAATAAAGATTGTACTGTAACTTTATATCACTGAAGTTTTGATATCAGATCATCATACTTAGTACTAAATGTTATCTAATTCCCATAGATGTCTTAGGCCCACAGATATATCTAAAAATACTTTTAACAATATGCAGATCCTATATATCTGTTCACTAGTTTAACTGTATTTGCGGACAGAATGCATCATGTTTACGACACACATTCAAACAGAAAATTGCTCTGTGGCATACTGTGACTGATAGAACTAGTTGCACTTCCAGTATTCCTCCTTCCTCGAAGTAACAAAACTTGGAATTTTGTTCAAGTATAGCAAGTACTTTTTGTTACATTTTGCTTTGCAGTACTGAGGGATGGGCCCAGGGCCTCACCTGCTAGGCAAGCTCTCTACCACTGAGCTATATTCCCAGCCTTTTTTTTTTTTTTTTTTTCAGGACCTTGCACTTGTGAGGCAGGCACAGTGCCTGCCACTGAGCTAAATCCTCGGCCACCAGCCTTTTTTTATGCTTTGATACAGGGTTTTTTGCTAAGTTACCCAGGTTGGTCTTGCCCTCGCAGCCTCCTGAGTAGCTGGGAATACAGGTGTGTACCGACACTCTGTATGTGTGGTATTGGGAATTGCTACTAGGGCCTTTGTATTGAGCTACATACCCTGCCCTTTTGAGAAAGGGTCTCACTAAGTTGCTAGGCTTGAACTTGCTAACCTCTTTTCTCAACCTCTCAATACTGGATTCAAAGTCAGTCTCTCTCTCTCTCTCTCTCTCTCTCTCTCTCTCTCTCTCTCTCTCTCTCTC
>NW_022900949.1:5345250-5358836 GCF_012274545.1 Fukomys damarensis
CCCTCTCCCTCTCCCTCTCCCTCTCCCTCTCTCTGTTTTAGGCCATACTTTCTTCCAGGCAAATTTCAGTGTCCTTTCAGAGACATTGGCCCAGGTTTTCTCAACCCTGCACAGGAAAAAATGTAATGTTCCTTCCAGAACTCTTTAAGGGTTAAATCTGTATCTGAGACCATCTACAAGCATAAGTAGCCGTCATTTGGGTCTTAACTCAAGACTTTGGTCATAAGTAAAACTAAAATGCCAGGTGTAACCCCATGGGTCTACTGTACTACATCCAAAGGATAACAGTTACAGGCTACTAATGATATATAGCAGGAGAGACAGCATAATCTGGCTGCATCAGCCCTGGGCCGTATTACATGAGAAAATTAAACTTTAACTAGTTTAAACTTCTTGTGGGATGTTTCTCTTATAACCAATTTTAGTCCCAGTTGTTACAACTGATAAGCAAATTTTACGAATCTTTCAAGTATGGTTGTAAACAATGCATTTTCCACTTGGGGGGGGTATAAGAGGCTTCTCAGTGGATCTACTGGATCTTTTTTTTTTTTAATGTCACTCTAGCTAAGTTATGGAATGTCTTTAAAAATTTTCTCTTTTGAGTCACTCTGGAAAACTAAGATCAAAAAATTGCAAGTTCGAGTCCAGCCTGTGCAACTTAGCATCATAGCCAAACCCTGTCTCAAAACATAATAAGGGCTGGGGCTGGGGATACTTCTCAGTGCAAAGACCCTGCATTGAGTTCTCCACACTGCACTTAAAAAAAAGTGCCCAAGACTGTATGGTTGGGTACGTCTCTGGTAAACTGTCCTTTTATTCTTACATGGTAAATATCCTTTTTCCCTAATGAAGTGTTACTAATTCATGTGATATAAGGGTGAACCCGTGGTCTAGCTAATGCCACGTTCTCCACAGTAACTTGTAAGGATAACCAAAGCAACTTACCTTTTGTCAGCACACACTCAGTGCTGTTTCTTACAATAACGTCTGCCAGTATTGATCATCTTCATATCCCACAACTGCTCTTCTCTTGATTTCATGCTGACTGGCCCTGATGAGAGGAAGTAGCAAATACTTTAAATGCCTTAGAAAAGCACACATGAATAACAGGACTGGAAACAGACCCAAACAGTAGAGGTTCAGCTATCTAGCATATGCCAAGACATTCTCACGGTGAAATCTGCTGCGACAGAATACCACCTACCACAAAAAAACCATAAGTCTATTTAAAAGTACATATAATATGCAGATTCTCTACATATGTTAACTTTTAGTTTTAACTTTTTGTGGACAGCATGGTGTTTGTGATACCGATTCAAACAGCTTGGTAGGCTTTTATGACTTCTGGAGACACCATGTGACCCATTTGATTACTCACTGAAATATCTGCAGATGACCATACTGGTGAATGTTACATAGAAAGGAACCAAGTATAAAAAGAATTTGAGAATTTAGAAAATCAAGAATAATGCTGGTCACATATGAAGGCAGCATTACGTAATCAAAACTAAACAAGGACAGATTAAAGCCCAGAACCCTTCATAAGTTATTAAAATGCACTGGAAGCCAATCAGGTTTTTTTAAGAGAATCCACCATGTTCAATTTGTTTGCCCAGAAACACAAAGTTAGTTTCACACTGGAAAAGTCAAAAATATAATTCACTTTTGCGTGGATGGATGTGGTATTGTCAATTGATCCCAAGGCCTTGGCAAATAGTCACCATTGAGATGATCTCCAGCCCATAAAATTCACTTTTTAAATAGGCCTGTTGCTCATTCACCTAATAATTATTGGGCACCTAAAATGAGAATACTCTAAATACTTGTTGCTTATTTAACTACTATTCTAGTAGATACAAAAGAAATACATACAGAGATCTGGGATTAGGGTGTTAATGTGTAGTTCAGTACTAGAGCATTTGTCTAGCACAATAATGAAGCTCTGGGTTCCATTCCCAGCACTACAAAAAAATGTTTTCTAACAAAATTTCTCAATATAAACACTAAAACAGTAAGAAAAAGATACAACAACAGACCTAAGCACCAGGCTGGGGATATATCTCAGCGGTACAGCACTTGCCTACCATGTGCCTGTAATCTCAGCTACTCGGGAAGTTTTGGCAGGAGGATCACTTGAACCCAGGAGTTAAAGGCCAGCCTTGGTCAACACTAAGAATCAGGGAAAAAAAAAAAATTAAAACTGTTTTGGAAACAAAATATCAAAGATATTAAAGACAACCTTTAAAAAATCATTCATTCATTAAAAGATTCACTTCTGACCAGGTATAGCACATGCCTCTGATCCCAGCCCTTGAGAGGCTGAGGCAAGGGTGTCGTTGGATACAAGGCCAGTCTGGCGTATGTAGTAAGACCTTATCCAAAAAAAAATCTGAAAAGACTCAATTCTCCCACACTGATTTAGAGATTTTTTTAAAGTTTCAACACAACTTTTCCAGATTTACATGAGATTATGGAACACACTAGCAACTACAAAAACAAACACTACAGTGATTATACATCTTCGAAGACACTGGAGATCTGTTAATAAAAAAAGGGTAAATTAAATACCAGAACAAGACCCTCCTAACACAGCAATGGCTGTTCTTTTTCTTGAGGATATAATCGTCTGTGGCCTAGAAACAGTGGTGAAAGACCAGGCTCACTACAGGCAAGGGAACTTTAGCGTATGGAGGGGCCAACAAGGCACTACTCAGTCATCACAGAGCTTAGTGTGCACAAGGTAAAATGAACGATTCGCAGACACAGAACTGTTAGATTCCTAACACTGCCCCTCATCTCCCTGGTATTCATGCTGAGTGCATCAGCCTAGGGTACAGGGCACTGAAGAACAGGACATCATCTGTTGTGCTTAGATGTACAGGGTGTGACCTGAAGTAGTCATAAAAATGACCTTACTCTCAAAGGTGAATAAAGTCCCATCTCAACCTCTGACCTGATTAAAGCAATAAACCCCTCACATGATCTGGGCAGATGAAAGAAAGCTTTTTCAGTTGAAAATATCTTTCTTCAATGTCTAGAGTTCTTTTATAAGTACTACCCACGCAGAGTTTTCAAGTCACATGACATGCAAAGTGACAAGACAATGTTAACAGTCAAAAAGAGCTAATATAAACAGATCCACAGAAGATGAGAATTAGCAGACAGAAGAATTATCAGATACAGGAAAACAATTTTAAATGGATGAAAATATGTACAATTGCAGTATGTAAGTAGACTAAACTGGAAACAAACAGGTATCCTAGAATTGAAAATTAAAATTTCTGAAATAAACAATTCCTTAAATCAGTTTACTAGTAAAATAAATACAACATAAGGGCTCAATTCTCTACCACAACTTGCTTTAGAGGAACTATTAGTAACACAATACATGAAAGAGATAAGACTCAATATCGGAAAAAAAATAATTCAAAAGAAAGGAAGAAAAGACAATGGGGAAACAAAATAGAAAAATAGAGCCGGGCATGGTGGCGCACACCTTTAATCCCAGCACTTGGGAGGCTGAGGCAGGAGGATCGCTGTGAGTTCGAGACCAGCCTGGGCTACATAGTGAGTTCCAGGCCAGTCTCAACTACATAGTGAGACCCTGTCTCAAAAACAAAGAAAAATAGAAAAATGATAAGTTTAAATCTGATATAACTAACAACCTTACACGGATAAAACATCCTAAAAACTATACTCACTGATTGTTTTTAAAACTGTTACTGTGTAAGCTGCTTATAAGAATCACAACTTTAGGTCATTTTTTTAATGGAGGGGGTAAATACCACATTTGCTGTATCCTCAAGAAAGCTGGTATAGGGCCCGGGATTTAGCTCTGGCTCTGCCGCCTGCCTCACAAGCGCAAGTTCCCAAGTTCGATCCCCGGTACCAAAAAAAAAGCTGATATAGCTATATTAGTATTAGCTAAGAGAAGGGGATTTCATGATGGCAGAATCCTGTGAGTAGCGTCTAGACATTTTGCAACTAGATATGCACTGGGGAAAAAATGGAAGGCCAGAGAGAATGTGGGTCCTTGATGACTTTGGAGCCATCGAGTAAGTCAATCCTGGAACTGCCCTACTTCTTGTCCACACTGATTTCCTAAGTACCCTCATCAATCCTCACAAAAGGAAACAAACACTCTCCACAGAAATAATATAGTGGCTCCTCGGTTCACAAATTTCTTTCCATGATTTTGGTCACAGAATTTGACTGCAAACAGAATCATGGAAAGAAATTTGTGAGCCACGGTACCACTGTAATAAAATAATAATTTACCAGTTAATGGGCCTGAGTTTTAGCACGTTACACTTGAGGAAACGTTTCTTCCTCGAGATATAGGAACTTGGGCTTGGACAACACTCAGTTCTGTCTGCAGTGATAAAAGATACATTTTTGGATTCCTATACTGCCAAACATCTGACCTTTAATCCAGGGGAAAGGCAGACCTAAACCTAGTAAAAGTTCTCAATCACTGGTAACAACACAATGAAATTTAGGAGGCAGAAAAGCGAAAACATCAACGTCTGAACTGAATCCTAAGTTACCAAAATACTGCAACTATGCCAACGTTCAGCTGTAACGTTCTCCCCAGAAGTACTGTGCCTGAGACAGGCAGGAACCTCTGCCATCCAGGTAACGGCACCGAGCCAACCATTTCTGCCCTGCTCTAATTTATAGCGTTATTTGGGTGGACAAGGCAAACAGTGTGATACAACATTCAGGACAAGGGACTTCTGAAGTATCACCCTGGAATATTTAGTTCTACATTTTCAAGTAAAAACGCGTCAAGCTGTGTAGACAGAACTGTGAATTGAATGTAATGCTGAACCTGGAGATAGCAGGTGTTACAGTTTGTCTCTCGATGCCCTCCCCAAAGCTTCATGCACTCATAGGTGGGGCTTTTCAGGGGTGGCAGGACCTACAGTGTGTGATACCAGGATTAAGGGTGGATGATAAGTAAATGAGTTTAGCGTAGTTCTGGGTGTGGATGATGGAAGCTTCACCCTGTGCGGAGATTTTGCCAATCAATAGGCTTATAGGCTGGATGGAGCACAAAGGGGAGAAGGAAAGGCAGGCTTGCTGCTGTTTGCTGCTCACTGCTTTTGCTTTCTGCCTGCTGCACCATGAATCGTTTCTCCTCTAGGATGCCCCTCTCCCACACCACCCTGCCGTGGAGCCAGCCAACTATGGACCGAAACCTCTGCAGTCTGTGAGCTGAAATAAACCTCTCATCCATTAACCTTGGATATCAAGTATTTTGTCTCAACAATGAGACAAGTAATTGAGCCAGTAAGATCTAGGTCTTACTAAATTCTTTTCTTTAACATTACCAGCAGCATCAGATTTCTCAGTATAAGGGCATAGTCTCATAGACCTAACAATTTTCAGAAATTATTTTGATAGCCTACAAAAATATTTTTTGGGTTTGTTGTTGTTGTTTGTTATTTCTCTTTGCTTAATTGCTGTGGCTAAACTATATTCTAGAACTATATTGAAAAGGAATGGTGATAGTGGACATCCTTGTCTTGTTCCTGATTTTAGTGTGAAGGTTTTGTTTTTGACCATTTAGAATGTTACTGGCTGTTGGTTTTTCATAGCCTTTATCAGGTTGAGATAAAAACCATCTATTCCAATTTTCTGTAGGGTTTTTTTGTTTTTGTTGAGACAGGGTCTCACTATGTAGTTGAGACTGACCTGGAACTCACTATGTAGTCCAGGCTGGTCTCAAACTTATAGCGATCCTTCTGCCCCAGCCTCCCAAGTGCTGGGATTACAGGCATGAGCCACCACATCCGGCCTCTGTAAGGTTTTTATCATGAATGTGTACTGAATTTTGTCAAATGCTTTTTCTGACTCTATTGAGATGATCATATGGTTTTTTTGAGACAGGGTCTCACTATGTAGTTGAGACTGACCTGGAACTCACTATGTAGCCCAGGCTGATCTCGAACTCACAGCGATCTTCCTGCCTCAGCCTCCCGAGTGCTGGGATTACAGGTGTGCACCACCACACCCAGCTCAAAAACATTTTTATATATCATATCCTCAGGCTACAACTTGACTATGAGCCACATACTATTTAAGATATTATTCTGTCTCAGCCATTTGACTTAGCCTGCCATTACTGTAACAAAATACCTGAAACAATGAACTTACAAAGAAAAAAGCTGATTTATATTCTCACAGTCCTGCCGTTTCCAACCATGATCAGTTGGCCCCAGTTTCTGGGCCTGTGGTGAGGGAGCACATCATGACAGGAGGTATGTGGTAAAGATTCTTACCTGACAGAACCAAACAAGGAAAAAGAGAAGGGGCTGGGTCCCTCTGTCACCTTCAAGGCAGCCCCAGTAAACGAAAGCCTCCGTTAGGGCCTGAAGTTTTCAACAGCACAAGGCTGTAGGCTAAGAATTTAACACATGGGCTCCGGGCAGATATGCCAGGTCCAGACTATAGCATTCTGCTCCTAGCCCACCAAAGCTCCTGCCCATCTCACAATGCAGAATGTATTTAGTCCATCTCAGAGTCTCCAAGTCTCAACTGATCCAGCTTGCTGAGAAGTCCAAGTCCAAATCTCCTGCAAGACTCAAGGTACAGTGAACTGTCAGCCCCTGTAAAAATCAAAATGAAAGTTGCACGCATCCAAGAGAACAACGGCACGAGGCTTTGCGCAAGAAAGGAAGAAAGAAATAAGAAGGGATGGGACCAAAGCAAGACTGAAACCCATGAAGGCGAGCGTTTAAGTCCTAAGTCTCCAGGCCCAGCATCCAGGACTCCAAAGGGGTGGGAGCCCCACTCCTGCAGTTTTGCTGGCTGCAGCCCGCATGGTCTATCTTGGGCAGGTTCTGCATACTTTCTGCAACATCCCTTGGCAGACATCCCCGTGTTCCTGGCATCTCTAGTTTCCTGCCGTGTCCACTACAGCTTCGGCTTCCCTCTTACAGACCCACGCCTCACCCTGCGAGAGGCCGCTTACGGGGACTGTGGCCCTGCTACTGCAGCAGCGGGTGTGTGGGAAAGCAACCACTCCCCACACCGCCGCTTAGAGCACAGGTCTCGGTGCTCCATGACGCTGTGACGTCTTGGATGGCAAGACAATAGTACAGCTAAGGGCAGCAGGACTCTTCCTTCTGGAGGCAGAAGTTAATCTACAGGAAGAAACAAATTTCCCATCCGTCCACGAGCTGTTCCTGCGGGAATGCCTCATTCCCTTGTTGTTAGGACCCTGCTTGCGTCCGCTCTCCACGCCACTGTTCCCTGTACCGCCCCCGACCCCTTCGAGATGCTACAGCCTCTTAACCTGACAAGAGCTCTGACTGCCCTGGGCCCCCCACGTACGCAGTGAAGATCTTGTCTTTTGTTATCCTGCCGCCGTGTGTTATCTGACCGTACCCACTGGTTAGATGACTGAAGGTCTGATCGGCCTCCGGTAGACACCCTGTAACTCTTACATACTGCATTCCTGACAAAAACTGTATCCCACGGATGGACACCAAGATATGCCACCAGGACGAGCTACTTCTGGGCTCTCTTGATCTGAGGCTGCAGTGGCCTCTGGGTGCCTCGCCAAACCACGGTGCAAGACACTTGGGTGATTTTTAATGGCTCTGCTCTCTTTAGCAACTGCCTTCTTGGCAGCACCTTTAAATGCACATTTTTTTCTAATCCATCTACAAGCTTTGCAAGATCGTCTGTTCTGTCCCTCTTCACTTCTGATTCTCACAGTAAGCTTAGCGAAAAGCCAGTGACACCAGTGTCACAACCTGAATACTGTGTTCTCCTTGACATTTTCTCTACCAGGTAAACCGGTTGATCACTTTAAATTCAGCCTCCCGGTGTCAATGGGAAAATGCAGTCAAACTCCCTGCTGTGGTGTAATAGACGAACTGCAGTTCGGTGCCGAAGAGTCCTCCTTTCATCTGAAGCTCATCAGCACAGCCTCCTCCATCCCTCATTCCAGTCCTCACAGCCCTCACCAGAACTCTCTTAAGCTCTGCTTACAGCATCCTGGGCTTTCTCTGGCCTCTTCCTCCAAACTTTTTTTGGGCTCCTCCAGCAAAGCAATTCCAAAAGCTTTTTCACATCATCTCAAGAGCCCTACATCTCATGGCCAGTTTTCTAGATGTCCCTCAGTCGAGTTGACAACCAAAATTAACCATTACACTTTCTAATAGGCCATAGGTAATTCTAGAGCCCGCTGGTGTGTCTCCAATGGACTATGTAAGTCTACAGCATAGAATCTCATTTAAAATATCCATTCAGAGCCCGGCGTGGTGGCGCACGCCTGTAATCCCGGCACTCGGGAGGCTGAGGCAGGAGGATCGCTGGGAGTTCGAGACCAGCCTGGGCTACATAGTGAGTTCGAGGTCAGACTCAACTACATAGTGAGACCCTGTCTCAAAAAAAAAAACAAAAAAAAAACAGCCAGCCAGCCAAGCGTGGAGGTGCAGACTGCAAGTTCAAGGCTAGGCTAGGCTAGGCAACTAAGGGAGAGTATGTTCTCAAAAATAAAAAAGGACTGGGACTGTAGCTTGGGGCTCCATGGTTATTATCCTGAGTAAAAGGGGATCTAAATGTCTACAGGATTGAGTAAATATGTACATACTAAATATAATAGGATGTCAGGGTTAGACTGGTGGTGTAGCTCAGTGGTAAACCCTATTATACACATGGCCTTGGAGTCAATTCCCAGCATCCCCCCCTAAAGCAAGTCGGGGGAAATGAACATAAACACAGAAAATGGGGCTGGGGTTTTAGCTCAGTGGTTCAGGCAAAGAAACCAAACACAAAGTAATACATATTGTTTGTGTTCCTATAAAGGTTAAGAACAGGCAGGGCTGAGGATTTAGCTCAGGGGCACCATTCCTACCTTGAACGTGCAAGGTCGTAAGTTTGATCCCTGATACCATAAAATAAAAAAGAAGAGGCAAAACGAATCCATAGTAATACAAATCGGCTGTGAGATCCTCCACTGGGGAGATAAGGGACTTTCTGTAATGGTTACATGTATGTGCTCATTTCAGTACTCTCTCTGAAATGTTCACTTAAATTGGTACCCTTCATGGTAGATAAACTATACCTCAGAGTAACGTGCAAAGCATGGTAGCACACATTATAATCCCAATACTTGGGAAGCTGAGGCAGGAGAATCTCAAATTCAAGGTCAGCCTGGAGTACGTAGTGAGTTACAGGCTACCCAGAGGACACAAAGAAACTGTCTCAAAAGGACAAAAAATAAAACAAGTAAAATCAGAAAGACAGGAAAGAAATGCAGTAACATTTCAGATGTTAAGAAATTTTAAGTGAAGCAGGTATGGGGGCACACAGCTGTAATCCTCAGCACTAAGGAGGCTGAGGCAGGAGGATTATAAATTCGAAGCCAGTCTGAACTAGTAGGAACCTATCTCAAAAAAAAACCTAAATAAATAAGTAAATAATTTTAAATTATGGGGCTGAGGATTTAGCTCACTGGAGCTGCCACTGCTTCACAAGCACAAGTTCCTGAGTTTGATCCCTGGTAACAACAACAAAAAACATTATGGTCACTGTTTTCGCTCTTGCATGGACCCACTGTGACTGTAGGGTGTACTTCTCATCCTATTACTTGGCCCAAACTTAGTCTGTAAAGCCTATTTCCTTTCCTACCTGTAATAAAACTTTCCTAGCATTAAAAAATAATACAAATAGGGCTGGGGATTTAGCTCAGTGGTGCTGCCGCCTGCCTTACAAGAGCAAGGACCCAAGTTCAATCCCCGGTACAAAAAATAATAATAATAATAACAATAATACAAATAAAGGGGCTGGGGATTTAGCTCAGAGATTCCATCACTTGCCTTGCAAGCACAAGGACCTGAGTTTGATCCCTGGTATCAAAAAAAAAATCATAAATGAAAAGTCTTATTCCCAAGCAAAAAAATATTTACCTTACTCAAAGTAGAAAATTTAGCAATAACAATGGAATAACATGCCATCATGTGCGTCTGATGAAAAGCATCTTTACAAAATGTAAAATAGCCAGGGATTTAGCTCAGTGGTTCTGCTGCCTGCCTCACAAGCACAAGGACCTGAGTTCAATCCCCTGTACCAAAAAAAAAAAAAAAAAAAAAAAAAAGAGTAAAATAAAAATTACTATCTAGCTTCTAGATATAATTTCCCCTTCATAGAAAACACAGGGAGTAGCAGAACATGTTAACACCAACTACTCCTAGAATACAATCAAATAGCAAATAACTGTACTTTCCACAAGGTAACTGCTCCAGATTCACTAAAAAATAATATGGAAAAAAGCCTGAGTGATAGCATCCTTGTAACCCCAGCACTCTGGGAGACTGAGTCAGGAGGATCACAAGTCCAAGCCCTGCCTGGGCAGTTAGGAATTTAGAGACACTCTGTTTCAAAATAACAAAATGTAAAAAAGTCTTGAGCTGGCCAACAATGGACTGAAATTGCTACAAACTGTGATTCAAAACAAACCTCTCCTCTAAAAAAGCGGGGGTGTGGTTTGGGGGGGCCTTGGGCTGTAGTTCTAAATGGGAGGCCCTGGGTTCAATTCCCAGTACAATAAAATACGGAAAAATACGCAGGCAGGCTGTTCGGGTTAAAAGGCTAAAGAGATGGAAAAGCCTTGCGTGGTCCTTGAAGCTTGAGATACATTTGGAACAGTTGGAAAGATTCAGTTTGAATACATAGTAGGTAGTAGGTAATATTGAATTAATGTATTTCCTTAGCATAGAAGACTGTGGTTCTATAGGAGAATGTGCTTATTCTGAAACTGAAATGGTCAGAATGTCAACATATGTCAATTTAACTGTCAGCACACAGTGTTAAATACATGGAACATGGTGGCATTTTAATGATCAGTGCATCTATGACAACAGTCACTCCCTGTCCTGGACTTTGACATTTTCAATTGTTTCTGTTCTGGGGATTTTTTTTTTTTTTTTAAGACAGGGTCTCACTATGCAGTTGAGACTGACCTGGAACTCACTATGTAGCCCAGGCTGGTCTCGAACTCCCAGCGATCCTCCTGCCTCAGCCTCCCGAGTGCTGGGATCATAGGCGTGCGCCACCACGCCAGGGTTTTTTTGCTTTTGTTTTTGTTTTTTTGTGTGTGTGCTACAGGGTATTGAACCCAGGACTTTCACATTGAAGTACAGTACATTCCCAATGTTTGGTTTTGTTTTTTTTTAAGACAGTCTTGCTACACAGGCCAAGGCTGACCTTGAACCCTCGTCGTCCCTCCTATCTCAGCATCCCCAGTCTCAGATTACAGGCCCAATCTGTTTTTGAAACAGGGTCTTGCTAAATTGCCCCTCGGAATGGGCTGGAACTTGTGACCCTTCTGCCTCAGCCTGGCAAGTACCTGAGATTCCAGGCACCCACTACCATGTACAGGTTGAGTTTGAGCGTTGTCAAATCGGTACTTGGAAAATGCTCTTCCCTGTTTACAGTCACTTTCAGTCCCAGCTGCTGATACAAAAAGCCAGCATTTTCTTTTCTCCTGGAGATGTCATTAGGAAAGTGACGTATTTACGGCGTTCCGGGGTGAGGTGGTGCTGCTCTGAGTGAGAAGCTGCAAAGTGTGCGACTCTGTTGTATTCATCCGCATCTGCTACACATGCGTTAAATTCCCCCAGCTACACCTGCTCCCTAACAAGCTGAGAACAAGCCTGATCTCCACCTGAACCTCATTTACCGAACATGCGTAACCGATACCCGAAAGGAACAAATTCACCCGCACTCACCACGGAGGGCTGAAATGTCCGAGTCGGTGAACCGCTAGGGACAAAGGTGCCAGGACCTAAGGACAAAGGCTAAGGGGCTGTGCAAACCGGAGCTCGGCGGCTGCAAAGGCCCGCGAGCCGGGCGCGCAGGCGCACACCTGTCATCCCGCCGCTCTGGGAGGTCGAGGCAGGAGGCTCCCGAATTCGAACCCCGCCTGGGCGACTTAGGGAGACCCTGTCACAAACTGAAATACTAAAGGAGGGGGCGTGCCGCCCAGTGCGAGGGCCCCAGGCTCAATCCCCAGGACCACGGTCGGAGGAAGCGCCAGATGCGGCCAGCGCCAGCCCCAGAGGAGCAGTCAAGAGGCCGCCCCTGGGAGGCAGAAAACAGCTCAGCTCCGCCCCCGGCTGCTCTTGTCCCCGCCCCGAGGCCACGTTCACTCCTGTTCTCGCGGTAGCACGCGAGACTTGACAGGCGGATATGGACAAAGGAGGGAGGGGCTGCCCTGGAAGCAGGCAACTTCCTTTTCTGCTCACTTCCGTTTCCGGTCACGGGAGGAAAGGGAGAGGGCCTAGGGTTAGCTGAGAAACCGCGAGTTTCCAACGTTGAGCCGGAAATCCTAGGGTCCACGCGCAGAACCTAGACGGGAAAGGCCTCTGACTCCGCTGTGAGGGGCTTTGCGAAGGGTTTTTTTAACCTTTCCTCCATTTTATACATAGGAAACAGACGCCCAGACCAGCCACTGGGACTTCTACAAATCATGAGGTGTAGTAATTCGGTGAAACAGGATCAGAGGTTCCTTGACGCCTTACGCGTCCTCTAGGAACTATACTGAATCGCCATCACAAGCAAGGGCGTATATCCGCATTTAAGGTCCAACGTGTGGTCCTTCTTAATACAGTATTTTGATTGCCCAGTGAAATGTTGCACCTCAGAAAGCCTCTGTGGCATTTTCTGAATGTCCCTATGAATAAAACATCTGCTGCATGAATGGAGACACCTTCGGGATTGCCAGGAGTTCCTTCACTTGTGGTCTTGGCGTCTAGCCTGAAATAAACCCGTCCCCGTGTGGTCGGCACGGTATAGCTCACTTGTTCACCTCTCCCAAAACCCATCACGTTCCACAGTTGCCGACCAGGATGAAACCTAATGACCAAAACACCAGTCACGTAGAAAGCTCCTCCCTTGGACAGGGTTTTTTTGGGGGCGGGGTAGTTGTATTTTGTTTGTGTTTGTTGTGTTTGAGGTACTGGAAATTGAACCAGGGCCTGCACACTAAACTACATCCCCAGCCCGTTTTTATTATTTAAAAAAGGGTCTCCGTAAGTCTCTAAATTGCCCAGTCTGGGCTTGAACTTAGTGATCCTCTTGCCTCAGCCTCCCAGAGTGCTGGCATTACAGGAAATACCACATCTGGCTTGCAAGTGTTTTCTTTATCCTGCACAAGCCTTCACGGATATGCCTATGTCCTTTAATAAATGAAGAGTCGCAAGGTTTTCCCTGCTTCCAACCACATTTGAGTGTCCTCTTGCTCCCAGAATTCCCATGAAACCTCCTTCAACAACTCTAACGCCTCTGGGGCCTATGACTAGTAAATTCATTCTGTGAACTTGGCTTGCACTCCCTCCTTGACACACAGGAACCTAACTCCCATCCTCACCCCTGGGGCTCTCCTAAAAATCGGCCAACTTGGCTTATGACCATTCTTAAGAGAGAGCTCAAAACCAAATTACAGGGCCAGGGATTTAGCTCAGTGGTTGCGCCCCCTGCTTCGCAAGTTTAAGGACCCAAGAGCAATCCCTGGTACAAAAAAAAAAAAAAAAAAAAAAAAATAACAAAACACAAAAAACAAAAAAACAAAA
>NW_022900949.1:5359983-5380468 GCF_012274545.1 Fukomys damarensis
AAAAAAAAAAAAAAAAAAAAAAAAATTACAAAACCCATAAAGCTAAAGAACTAAAACATAGTGTGACTCATCAATTTTACTTTCGGGTTTAAATCGAAAGAATTGAGGGAATTGAAAAGATATCTGTACACCCTGTTCATACCATCATTAGTCACAACATCCAAAAAGTGAGGGGACCAAGAAATAAAGGGGGGGCGGACGAGGAAGGAAGGGGATCTAAAAAGAGGAAAATGTATTATGTATACGTACTAATTTCTCCACAATGAATGTAATCATGTACTACAAACATGGACTAATAAAATTTTTTTGTGAATGAGAAAAGTTTCTTTTCTTTTATGAAAAAAATTTTAAAAGGAAGAAACCTAGGTATGATGATGTAACAGAATAATTAGAACCTACCAAGAGTGACATAAACTTTGCATTTGAATTGAAAATGTGATGCTGGGCACTGTGATGCTCATCTGTAGTCCTAGCTACTCAGGAGGCTGGGTCAGGAGGATCATGTGAGACCCGACTGAGTTAAAGTGACTCCGTGTTGGCCAGCTAATGACCCCAGAAATTCTTGTGTCCCCCTCCCCTTATCCAACATCAGGGAAAACTGCTCAAACTGCAAAAACCTCCTTGCGCTAATTGCAAGTTTAATTAACAAGCCTGCCTGGGAACAGATGGGATGTTAAAGGTGACTATAAAACACTACCCCTATAAGATAAGCGTAAGATGAGTAAATGTGTTTGAAGTTTCTCCCCCTTGCAGCTGTGAGAAAACCCTGACCTACGTTTGAAATTTTGTTTGAAAAATCCTATAAAACCTATGCACAATCCTGTAACGGGGCTTCACTTCTTTTAGGAAATGAAAGTCCACACGTGTGTAATAAACTTCTTTCAGTTTTATCTGTGTCCCGGTATTTGGTGTTCTCTCGCTGGCTTGGTGTAGGAGATCACTTGAGCCCAGAGGTTCAGGAAGAGCCTGGGCAATATAGCAAAACCACTTCTCTTTAAATAAGGCAAGACGAATCTCGGCCAGAAGTGGTAGTGTTATCAGTTAATTCCTTTATAACTGGCTGTTTTTATACACTCATAGTCACTTTATTCTTGTTTGTTTTTTTTTTAAACAGGGTCTCACTATGTAGTTGAGACTGACCCGAAACTCACTATGTAGCCCAGGCTGGTCTCGAACTCACAGGGATCCTCCTGCCTCAGCCTCCCGAGTGCTGGGATGACAGGTGTGCGCCACCACGCCAGGCCATAGTCACTTTAATTAGCTTTTAAATGTTGTTAAACATTGTCTGCTAAGACATTGGTCTTTAATTTCTCTGCGTTTAAACAGGGAGCAACAAAAGCCAGGGGCCGATAGCCTCAGACAGGCTCTTGTAGTGGGAGAGAGCAGTGCTGGTAAACTGTGAGAGAAATTCAGTCATGGCTGAGCCAAGTGGGCCGCACGCACATCTAGCATGCTAGGGGATACTCAGGACTTTGTGCGTTGAGACTGGCTTAGAGCCGGCTGAAGGACATCTGGTTCCTCCTATTTGCTGCCTCCATCGCTCACCCAAAAGATCACCTTATATAGAAATATGAGAGCATCAACCAATCACATTAGGCCCAGCATACAGTGTCCCTCCCCTTGCTCCTTGCTTCTGTAAGTGACTGTTCTGCCTATTAAAAATGGAAGTGTTCCAGAAACCTCCCCGGAGTCTGCCTGGTGGTTCCGCGCCTCGCCCTCCCGATCCGAGCTTCAGAGCCAGAGTAACTGCACGACAACAAACAGACAAACAACAACAATGGTAAACTGTATGCAGGCTCAGTGCCTGAGACACACAGGCAGCTCTGGTCTCTGGAGCGCCAGCACCAGCTTGTGCTCTGTTGTCACACTGAGAAACACAGAGCCAGTGGCCCAAATTCCCACTCACACAGGACGGCTGTTGTGCTTGATGCTCTCTGCTCAGCGTGTTCCTCACAAGGCTGATAACACCTTGGTGCTTTGGGTCTTTAAGAAGGCTAAGCCCTTGGCCTAGGTGGGAAACAAAAGCCTTCCAGGAAAGTTCCTTGACCCATCCTTACCAAGAATCCTTGTTCTTTCCTGGTACTATTGCTACATGACTTGTTTCCCCATTGGATCCCCATGTAATCAATATTACCTAAGTGACTGTCGTTGTCATAATTGACAGGTCCCCCAAGTTGGACCCCCACCCAAGCAGACCCACTACTCACATTCACACGAGCAGACATAACAAGAAGCCAGCAGCCACCCTACTTATCAGCCAGCCCCAGGCCCATCACCCACGGGACTCTATAAATTTTTCCATCCTCTTGAGCACTGTCCCCTCCCCTACCTAAAATGCCCCATATCACCACGAGCACCCTCCTCTCAGTGCCAACGGCTTTCTCGTCCTTGGCCCGTCTGCACCCAGAGGGCAATAAACTCACCGCATGTTGCTTAGACTTTGCCTGCCTTGGTGGTCTCAGTCATGCCTTGGTCTGACCTTACAGTAATCTTATTAGTTGATCATAGGTTTTTGTGCCACCTTAATAGCTATCTTTTCTCAATAAAATTTTTCCTACTCTTAACCTCTGTTGTTCCTAGAATTCATTCTTCGATTTTAGAGACTGCAAACTCAGACTTCGGATATCTAGCAGTTTGGGAGTTACACCTATCCCCCCTGTATCAGTAGCACCTTAGATAAAAACAAGTACCTTACCACAAGGGCCTTAGCTTGGCCTACTCGTACCTGAATTCTACACTCGTGGCTGGCTATGCCAAAAATGTCATTGGGCAGTTGCTCCGGAAATCGCCTGCCAATTAAAAGTATTTCAGGTCCTTCTTGCCTCCGACACAGAATTGAACGAGCCAAGCCAAAAGCTGGGCCAAAAGTTATTTGAAAAGTGAAGAATAGAGGGTGAAGGAGCTTCCTCTTTTTAACCCCCTGTGTAACGGGGGGCGGGGGACAACCCAAAATGACGGTATATCCATACGATGGAATGTCAGCCTTCAAAAGAGAGGAAACTCTGGACAAACCTTGAAGAGATTACACTTACTGAAATAACCAGTCACAAGAAGTCAAACACTGTGACTTCAGCTGGGGATTTAGCTCAGCGGTTCCGACGCCTGCCTTGCAAGCACAAGGTCCCAAGTTCAATCCAGTGGGGTGGGAAAAATGCTGCGACTTGATTTCATGAGGTACCCGTAGTAGTTAAATCAGCAAACATATACAGGTGTTTGCCAGGGGCTGGGGCTGAGAGGAATCAGGAATTGGTGTTTGATGGTACAGAATTTTAGTTTGGAAACCTCAAAGTTCTGGAGACTGGTAATGGCGAAACTTGAATTTTAATTAATAGCTATAACTATTTAAAATTGTGCTGGCATTGAGGCCATACTCTTTTTTGTGGTTGTTTTTTTGTTTTGGTGCCAGGGATCAAACTTGGGTCCTTGCACTTGCAAGGCAGGCGTTGGAACCAATGAGCTAAATGCCCAGCCCTGAGCCATACTCTTAAGTGAAATAAATAGAACACACTTGAGTAAATACTGAATAGTTTCTCTGGTGTGAAAAACTAAAAGTGTAAATAAGATTCAAGTGTTGTAACTGTTAATGTGAAATAGGAAGAAGAGGTCTAAAGGGGAAGGGGAAAAGGAAAGGAAAAAAGGGGAAAAGGAAATAAGGGGGAAAAAGGAAAACATGGAAACAAAGTTTTTGTAAATAGGGAAGGGTGAAGGGGGTGAAGGGAGGGCAGGGGAAAGGGGAAAAAATAAGAACCAAGATACATCATGTAAGGGTACAAGATCCCGATGATGAAAGTAACTGTATTGTTTACCTTAAATGTACCGATAAACTTAATGGAAAATAAAATAAAATTTGTGCTGCTCCTGCCACTCTTGCCGCTGCTGCTGGGTGTCATGACGTGTGTCTATAGTCCCAGCACTTGGGAGGCTGAAGCAGGAGGATCACCAGGAGTTCAAGGACTGTCTGAGCTACACAGTGAGTTCAAAGCCAGCCTGAACTATATAGTGAGACTCTGTCTCCAAAATAAATAAACAAAATAAAATAAAATTTGTGCTGGGCATGGCGTTACACACTTGCAATCCTAGCACTCACAAGGCTGAGGCAGGAGAATCACCATGAGTATGAGGCCAATCTGGGTTATACAGTGAGATTAAGGCCAAACTACACAGTGAGACCCTCAAAAAAATAATTAAAAGTACAAATTAAAATGATTAAAACAGTAAATTTTATGTGGCATATATTTTACCACATTTTTTGGAGACAGGATCTCCCTAAGTTTCCCAGGCTGGATTCAAACCTGGGATATTCCTGCCTCAGCCTCTCAGAATGCTGGCAATATAGGTGTGTGTGCACCACAGGACCCGGCCTCACTACGATGCTTTTTTTGTTGTTTTTGTACCAGGGATTAAGCTCAGGACTTTGCACTTGCCAGGCAGGCATGGCACCACTGAGCTACATCTCCATCCACCATGTGTAGTAAGTAAAGGAGGTTTACAGAGTGCTCAATGGTACGTACTAACATGTGTGAGACCCTGGGTTCCGTCCTCAGCACCACAAAAAGAGAGAAGCCTCCAAGGACCACAGATGGGGATAATGGATTCAAAACTAGTTTGAGTGGCAGGGCTAAAAAAAAAAAATACCCACCATACGACCGGTGGGAGTGCAGACTGGTGCAACCACTGTGGAAATCAGTATGGAGATGCTCAAAGAACTAGGTTTGGGAGTCCCTTTTGACCCAGCTACTTGCCTGCTTGGTATCTTCCCTAAAGAGTTAAAAGAACCATACCATAGAGATATTTGAACACCCACGTTCATAGCAGCAACAGTC
Source organism: Fukomys damarensis (assembly GCF_012274545.1). Classification (NCBI taxonomy): domain Eukaryota; kingdom Metazoa; phylum Chordata; class Mammalia; order Rodentia; family Bathyergidae; genus Fukomys; species Fukomys damarensis. Next base: position 5,364,807 of record NW_022900949.1, read on the forward strand.
TGTAATACTAAAACTTGGAAGCAGCCCAAGTGCCCATCAACAGGAGACTGGATAAAGAAAATGTATGTGGGTTTTTTTTATACAATGGAGTACTACTCACCCATAAAGAATGAAAAACTAGAGACATTTATAGCTAAATGGATGCTCATTGGTGCAATACTCGTAAGTGAAAAAACAGAACATATGTAAATAACAAATAGTTTCTCTAGCGTGAGAAACTGAAAGGGCAAATAAGGACCAAAAGATACAATAGTTAATGTGAAATAGGAAGCAAAGGTGCCAAGGGGAAGGGGAAGTGGGAGGGGTAGGGAACAGAAAGAAGGGAATGGGATTAATATGAGAAAAAGAGAAAATGGAAAAGAAGTCTTTGTAGATAGGGAGGGGTGGAGGGGTTGGAGGGCAGGGGAGGGGGAAAAATAAGAACCCAGATGGATTATGTAAACGTGCAAATTTCCAGTGAGTGTCATAATACTGTATACCTTAAATGTACCAATAAAATTATGGTTTAAATACCCACCAAAACACAGAAGCAACTTAAAGCGCCTAGAGCTTTATTACTCATATTAGATTTACACATCAGTGCCAAGCACGGTGGTGCACACCTGTGATCCCAGCACTCAGGAGACCGAGGCAGGACTGCTGTGAGTTCAAGACCAGCCTGAACTACATAGTGAGACCCCCGTCTCAAAAACCTAAATAAATAAATAATTCACGCATCTGAAAGTTTAAAACATCTTCAATCAACTGGTAAATAAAATGTTAGATTTTTCAGTTAGTACTAAATTAGATGTTGCATCAAGGAATTCATCATAGTAAAAAAAAAAAAATTCACTACTCTTACATGGATTTAAACAATGAATGAAACACCTAATACTAAACAGCTTTTCCGGGGGTTGCCAGGCAGGTCGAGAGGGCTGGAATCCAGGGGGCTCGATTTCCACACATCCTATCACAGCCAATCACAAACAAGAATGAATGGCTTGTTACTAGGCAGATATTAGCAGGCAGGCCAAACGCGGATGTGTACTCAGACCCTATGCACCAATGGCACCCAAGGAAAGATGGCCCTCTGAACGGAATAGCCAATAAGAAGCTCAGGTTTCTTATTGGCCAAGCAGGGCTCAAACTTGTGATCCTCCCGCCTGAGCCCCCAGAGTGCTGAGATTAAAGGCGTGCACTACCATGCCTGGGAGTTTACAGCACTTTTAGAAGTGTAAAATAAGCCTTGTGAATCAGGTGCACACCTGTAATCCTAGCACTGAGAGGCTAAGAGAACTGCTCGAGCCCAGGAGTTTGAGACCAACCTGGGCTTAACAAAGACCTTATCAAAACAGAAAAAAAAAGAGGTCTTCTCTACACTGAGTTCTGTACTTCATACATAAAGTTATACTTCTTACTTTCATACAAGTTTCTTTTATGTTTTTATTTTCACACAGGGTATGCTTCCAGAGAAGTTATAAGTGAATTCTAAGATATAATAAAAGCAGAAAAGCTCTTCGCACACCTGCCATCACAGAGCTGTCTTGTGTTGATTTCCTGTTTCCCATCGCCTGAAAGGTCTTTCCCCCATTCCTTATAACCTAAGGCTTCTCTGCACACTGGGTCAATACACAAATATCATGGTTTATGGAACATCTACAGCCTTTTCTGCATTCCTTACCATATTAGTTTCCCAGGGTTGTCATAATAAAATGGCACAGACTGGCTTAAAAGAGAATTTTATTGGCTTACACTACTTCAAGAATTTGAAAGTAGGCTGAGGGTTTAGCTCAGCCGTTCGGTGGCCTGCCTTGCAAGCGCAAGGACCTGAGTTCAATCCCCGGTACGAAAAACAAAAAGGAATTTGAAAGCACAATATCAAGTGATGGACAGGGCTGGTTTCTGTTCAACCGCTGTCCTGGTTTTTGCCAATAGTCATCTTTTGGCAAATTCGCATGGCTGTTCTCTGGGTATGCCCTTCATTCCATTTTGTCTTTTTCCCCCCAGTAGTGGGGATTTAACCCAGGGCCTTTGCATCAACCTACATCCTCACCCTGTTTTTATTTTTCAGAATCTTAGTTAATTGCCCGGACTAGGCTCCAACTTGTGATCCTCCTGCCTCAGCCTCCCAATATGTTGATCATGTGCCACCACACTCGAATTCACTTTCCCTTCTTCCAGGAACACTGATGATGCTGTATTAAAGGTTGGCTCTATCAGCCTCATTTTAATGACCTGTTGGAAGTCCAAGTACTCACACTGTGAGGAACTAGGGGTTAGAGCTTCAAAATACAAACTGAACGGCTGGGGATTTAGCTCAGTGGTTTTGCTGCCTGCCTTGCAAGCACAAGGGCCAGAGTTTGATCCCCAGTACAAAAAAATACACACACACACACACACACACACACACACACACACACACACACATATAAACTGAAGGCAGAATCACATTTATTTAAATCATACCCTTTCTCTTTAATCAGTTCATATATGCATATTAAGGTTTGTGGAATTTCCAGATTTTCTTCATATGGTTTCCCTCCACCACGGCTTCTGATATGTGACTCTAAAATTGAGCAAAATCTGGGACAGGGATTTAGCTCAGTGGTTCCGCCGCCTGCCTTGTAAGCACAAGGACCCAAGTTCGATCCCTGGTACAAAAAAAAAAAAATTTTGAGCAAAATCTTTTGCACATTTCCAACTGACACAAAATCATCTTCGCTATGAACTCTTACGTGTTTGCTAAGACCTGAGATAGGAGCACAGATGCTCCTAAATGCTTTACATTTGTAGGCTTCTCCCTCGAGTTCGTGTCTTCAAAATGAACATGACACCATTAAGCTTTCCCGCACCCCTTATACTGACAGTTTCTCTTTGGTAATATCTTTGTGTATGATTCTGAAATGAACTTAGAGAACTGAAGGCTTTCCCACACTCTTTACATTCATAGGGCTTTTCTCCAGGGTGAATCCTCAGATGTCTACGAAGATTTGAGGAAACAGCAGACGCTTTCCCACATCTGACACACTCAAAGGCTTCTCTCCAGTGTGAGTTCTCGTGTGCTCGTGCAGGCGGGAGGATCTGGTAAAGGCTTTCCCACAATCTTGACATTTGACAGGTTTTAATCCATGGTGAATTTGAAAGTGATCATGAAGGCAGGAGGTGTTTCTAAAGGATTTCCCACACACCTTACCCTCAAATGACTTTTCCACGGTGCGATCTTTCACACGTTCAGGCAATTGAGAAGATGTTGGAAAGACAGTCCCACACTCCTTACCTTCATGGGGTTGCCTCCACTATGGGCTCCCATGCGAATATTAAGGTAAGCAGAACACCTGAAGCCTTTTCCGCAGTCCTTACACCTGTAGGGTTTTTCTGTACTGGGTCTTTGCATCAGCACAGCAAGGCTGCTGGCGTGAAGGAAATCCATCCCACATCCGCTCAGCTCGCCAAGTTCGTTTCCACTGTGCATCCTCCTGTCAGTCTGAAGATGTGACGGATCAACAAAGGCCTTCCCACAGTCACTGCCTTCAGCGGGTTGGGCCTGAGTGCACCTTCTTGGGTGAAGGACAGCTCGAGGTTGGCTGAGGGCTGGTTCGCACCGATTCAACATGAAAATTTTCTCTCCAGTAGAGATCACCTTGTGCACAGGAAGGAAGTCACGCCCAGAAGTGCTCCATGTATTCTGAGTTCCCACGTGTGACTTAAAGCATGGAAGTCCACTGACAAAGTCTCCACAAGGCTCGCAATCACAGAGTTCTGCTCCACTGTGGCTTTCTGCCTGTTGATGAAAAAGGACGTGGGCCGGGAATTTAGCTGAGTCGTTCCGTCGCCTGCCTCATAAGTATAAGGTCCCGAGTTCAATCCTCGTATCAAAATAAATGAATAAATCAATAAAATAAATAAATAAAAAGGATGAATACTGACTAAAAGATGTTTTAGATTCATTAAAAGATCCCATGCATCCAAAGACAGAATTATTATGATGATTATCTCAATTTGACCATTTGTATTACATATATACAGCTCCTGTTCTGCTGATTTATTGCTTGTTTAGAGACAGAGTCTTGCTATGTTGCCCAGGCTAGCCTCAAACTCCTGGACTCGGAATCCTCCCACCTCAGCCTCCCAAGTAACTAGGTCTACAGGCACTGGTACGGCTTGTACTGAGATGCCCCCCACAAAGATTCATGAGGTCATAGGTAGGGCTTTTCGACAGTGCCTGAATCTAGGGTGTATGCTGGGATTACGGGTGTGTGACTAACAAATTAGCCTACTGATTCTTTAGTTTAGTTGTGGGTGTGGATAATGCGGAGGGCCCCCTTGGGTGTAAGTGGCACCATCCCAAAGGCAGGTAGCCTGGAAGGGATAAAAGGGAGAGGCAGGCTGCTGCTGCTTCTTCAATACCGTGTGGCTTTCCTGCCTTCTGCCCGCCATGAACAGTTTCTTCTCTGCGGTGCCCCTCTGCCGCGCCATTCTGCCTTAGAGCCAGCCGACTGTGGACTAAAACCTCTATACATCATGAGCCAAATAAGCTTCTCCTTTAACTTGTGGATGATGGATATTTTGTCCTAGCAACAAAGAAAAGCAAGTAAGACAGGCACAAGTCACCACGTCCGGTTAGTTAATTCCTTCAAAGTGAAATGAGGAAAGGCTTTGCTAAGAGCTCTGCTACCTACTTTGATTTTAAAAACATCTCTAGAGGGTTTCAAATAAATCTTTTTAAAATGACCTAGTTACATATCTGGGAATGTGTGCTTCTGGGAACTTTAAGCAACAAGCTTAAAAGCTCTTAGAAATTCATCATATTCCAAGGTTTCCCTCCAAGGCTGCTACTCCCACTCACTTAGGTCAAGGCAACTTCTCTCAAATATCTCTCACTTTTCCGATTTTCTTTAACAGAATTCCTAACGTCTCTGAATGTGGAAAATAAATATCCTTGTGGCTGAGCGTGGCGGCACACATCTTTAATCCCAGCGCTCAGAAGGCTGAGGCAGGAGAATCACCATGAGTTCCAAGCCAGCCTGGGCTACACAGTGAGTTCAAGGCCAGCCTGAATTACGGAGTGAGACTCTGTCTAAAAAGAAAAAGAAAGCCGGGAAAGAGACAGAAGGAAGGAAGAAAAAATATCCTCGTGAGCCTTACCGTGTAAATCTTTCTGGAGGTTTGTGCCCTCAGAAAATCCTGGTGAAGTGCGGACTCTTTGGTTTTACGTCCCACTTTCCTTTCTGCAGTCAAAGAGAAAAAGAAATAGAAGAGTTTGGAGACAGAGATGACAGTGTAAGGAGGAAGTGAAAATGACAGGGCTCACTTCTGTCTTCAAATTAAACACAGCTCCAAAAAAAGAAACACCAAGTTGGGCACGATGGCACATAACCTGGGAGGCTGAGGCAAGAGGATCACTGCGAATTTAAGGTCAGCCTAGGCCACACAGCGAGTTCAAAGCCAGCCTGAACATCAGAGCGAGACACTGTCTCAAAAAAACAAAAACAAACAAACGGACAAAAAAGAAGCAGCAACAAAGGTAAGGACACAGGGTTAAAATTTTAGATGATTTATGACAAATACATTCTGTGAGAGTTAAAACTGGTGGTAAAAGCAAAGGACATTACCATGGGAGGAAATGGAAATACAGGAAAAGAGACAGACATCGAAACAGTGAGCGTAAAGAAGGGACACAATGACCTATATTATGAGATGACAGCAAAGCCTGAGCAGACAGAAAGTAAAGACATACAGGTTGAGGACTTCCTAATATCTGAGACCTTCTGAGGTGAGGTCTCCTCATTACAAACAGTGAGCTTGCTGCTCAGAGTCATTCTCCAGGAATACGCCCCTTCGAGAGCTCCTCCCTCCCCTGTCCTTAACTCTTTTTGTTGCAACCAAGAGATAAGGCTGGGTTTGAGGAACTCACATCCTGTACGTGAAGAGACTTTCACAGAGTGGAAGAGTTGATGGGCCTGCCTTCTCTAGATTCAGAAAATAACAGCCCTGATAAAAATAATGCAACGATTTTAAGAAACATGCTAATATCCTTTCTGCCTTGTCCCCCAAAATTGGTGTCTCTGGCCACTGAAACCTAAACCCAGGCTTATGTTCATGATTACAAAACACTAAGGCTTTTATCTGAACAGAAAATAAAGTACATGGGCTGGTGATTTAGCTCAGTGGTGCTGCCACCTGCCTCGCAAGTACAAGGTCCTGAGTTCGATCACCAGTTCCAAAAAAAAAGAAAAGACAGTGCATGTAACAGAAGTGTTCATTTTCATGGGGGAAATGACCATATCTGTGAATTTCTTTGTGTGTGCGTGTGTGGTGCTAGAAATGGAACCTAAGGCCTTGCCCTGCTAGGAAAACACTCGACTTCTGAGCTATACACCCAGCCTGCACAACTGTGATCCTGAAACATTACAGTGCATCAGATCCGTCTGGAGATCTTGCAATAACGGAGTCGGCAGAGCCCAATTGGTATGTCAAAGATGGACACTGAGAACGTACACGTCCAACAGTGATAGTCACGTGACGTTCCTGATTTCAGACCACATTTTGAGAACTGCAATGATAGATCAAAACCTATCATAGCAGGGACCACATCTTGGTTATGTCCCACCGTATCCACAGCTGACATCACTGATCCTGCGACACAGTAAGTACTCAGCATGACCTGTTTCCTAAGAGGCTACAGGAATGACAGCGGTCTTACCTACTGCGGCCAGGTTCTGGTAGTTCTCCAGCATCACGTCACTGGACAGGTTTCTCTGAGTTGGGCCCAGTAAAGCCCGCTCCTCCTGGGTGAAGTCCACGGCCACATCCTCGAAGTTCACCGAGTCCTGTATCATCACGCACAGGCTTGTTTGAGCCAAATAACACATCCACCACCCAAGTTCCCAGGAGAATGAAGAAGTAACACAATGGCCGCATAGCGTTCTGAGGCCCCCCAGCTGTCTACCCAGGGTTCGGTGTCCCAAGGAAGGGCACGATGTGGCGACTCTCTTCCCTGTGTCTGCACTGACTCAACGTGGATCTTCCTCTGATCACATGGCTCTGACAGCCTTTCTTGAACGTGATCTTATCACAGTGCAACTGGACTAGATGCTCATTTCACCTCCCCCGAGAGCAGCACACTCTTGAGCACACTGTAGATGCCTGATAAACGTAAGGAATGAATACACTCTTGAGCTCAGCAACATCAGAAACATGCAGTCAGCACCACGAGGCAAGATCGGTTAGTAAATATGAAGTATTGGAAGGCGTTCAAAGCAATCCCTCACCCGGTGGCTCCTCTCTCTGGGGAAATCTGACGAGGGACCCGGGTCCTTGAGTGAAGGTTGATTTGCTTTAAGGAGGCCTGGGAAGCAGAGGGCAGTGGGCACACCTGTAGTCTCAGCTACATGGGGGACAAAGCTAAGAGGATAGTTTGAGTCCAGGAGTTTAAGATCAGCCTGGGCAAAAGAGCAAAACCCTAGGTCTTTAAAATATGAATGGATATGGACAGACAGACAGACAGACAGACAGACAGATGCTGGGTGTGGGGGCAGTGCACTTGGGAGGCTGAGGTGATTACCATGACTTTAAGGCCGGCCTGGGTTACACAGTTTCATTCAACATCAGTGTCACCTACATACCAACACCCTGTCTCAAAGACAATAACAGGTAATAGCAAGACCCCATCTCTTAGATAGATGGATGACAGACAGACAGACAGACAGACAGACGCGTACATGCTCTGGAAATGATTCCAAGTAGAAGGAAGTCTGTTCCCCCAGTGGATCAAGTACACGATTGTGTAGATTCGCCAGGCAATCAGCCCTCTTGTTTTCGGCCTCTGTCTTTCCTTCATGAAGGCAGACTGGGTCCCTCTAAAGAAGACTGCATGGAAAAGAAAGAAGACAAAGAACTAAGAGTTGACCGTACTTCCCACACTCACCTGCCTGGAAGTTACTCCATCCTAGTTCCAACTTCCCATATATACCTGGCTGAGGACATCACTTAGTAGGACAGCGCTCGCCCAGCTTACAGGAGGCCCTGGCTTCAATCTCCACTACCGCAAATCAAAAACAACTGCAAAAATGCAAATCCCCATACATCCCTGTACACTTATGAAAACTCCCACAAATACACTTTACTCTCATGAGATGCCAGAGCAATTGCCTCACACAGAGCCAGACACAGAGACTGTGTGCTATGCTGGCCACCAGGAAAAAGGTCACAGACTCGTGATCCAAAAGGAAAGTGACGCCCTGGGTAAATATTCGTACACGCCCATGGAGATAAAGCTCATGAAGCCAAGTCAGGTGGCACCAAAACATCCGTGCAAGGGCTCACTTCTGCACATCCTAACTGAACCAGCAGCCTGGCTGCCTGTGCCCAGGCCTACAGGCTCCATATTGCGCTCTAAGGAGAACTTAAACCAGAGTCTCTGGAAGACCACAATGGACTCAGCACAGGAGGAAACGGTTACCACCCTCCCTGGGAGGCTGAGGGCACCATGGGCCTGAACACGCCTTTCCTTGACCCAGGGTGACTTCAGGACAGCTTGCAAACCTGCACGGAAGCGGCAGCCTCCACTCCCCTTTATTCAAAGTAGAGTCCTGTTCACATCACCATCGATCAACATGGTCAACTGCTAATACTCCAACACCAATCAATATACAGATGGTGTATGTGACAAATCACTGAGACAATCTGACAATCACACTAGAAACACCAATCTGCACTTACGGAGAACTGGAGGCTGAAAGTTGCACGAGGAGCTTTATGGACACGAGATCACTTCACATATTCCTACTGGCTTGAGTGACCAGGGGTCCATGCACGACTGACCCCTCAGGCAGCCTGTACCGCCCCATGGGACTGTCCCACGCTGCCCAATGGGACACTCATGCATGCACCACCAGTGGTTTCCAGCCACCTGGCCGCAAGACACATGAATGACAGGCCGTTGTGAATGTGTCAATCACTGCAATGACCCTTTGTAAGAGATGTCGTTGTGCCTAGTAAGCAGCCCGATTTTATACCCAGTTAAGAGGACTTCAATGCAGTTACATTTGTCACTAACACCTGATCTACCGTGGTGGTTGTTATAGGACTGATGCTTCTTATCCAGTGCCCGGTCTACTCTGGTTGGTTTATAAGTAGAGGATCCTTGTCTGAAATGCTTTGTGATAAAATAGATAGATAGGCATTTCAGTTTCCAGAGTTTTTCAGGTTCTGGAATCTTCACATAAATTTTACCAGGTTCAGCCACGCATTCAAAAAGCTGTGGACTTCAGAGCATTTTGGATTTCAGATTTTCAGATTGGGGATGCATAACCTACACTTCTCAGTGTGACCAGAGGTCACTTTATTCAACATAATGGTCACTAGCCACATGTATTATGGAACCTGGGACAGAACAACAGTGAGACCTTGTTTTATTTAAAAAAAAAAAAAAGAAGCCAGGCGTGGTGGCGCACGCCTATAATCACAGCACTCAGGAGGCTGAGGCAGGAGGATTGCTGTGAGTTCAAGACCAGCCTGGGTTACATAGTGAGTTTCAGGTCAGTCTCAACTACACAGTGAGACCCTGTCTCAAAAAAACAAAACAAAACAAGCAAACAAAAAAAGACTGAACAACAACCATGGGGGTCAGGGATGTAGCTCAGTGGCACTGCACCTACCTGGTAAGCGCAAGGTCCTGAGTTTGATCCACAGTACGAGAAAAAAAACAAAAACAAAAAAAATGGGACATCAAGCAGCAGGTGGCCTGAGCTTCCTGCCACGACCTGGGTGGTATGTGACACAGCAAGGCATACTGGGCAGCAATCTGTCATCAAACACAGATGGCACAAAAGACACCAGGCTGAGACAGGTCCGGGAGGAAGTGCTCATCTACCGGTTTGATTAGTGCCAAACTGCCCAAGGAAAATTAATCCTGGCATACAAGAGACAAGGATCAAGTGTTCGAACACCAACCGCTTCTACAATGCCTCTGTGGCTACCGCAAGCCAGATGGACTAGCAGACACCTATAATTCCAGCTATCGCCAGTTGGGGGCCAGCTTGAGCAACTCAGTGAGACCCCATCTCAAGATAAAAAATAGAAAGGGCTGGCAATGTAGCTCCATACAAAGGCCGCAGGTTCCATCCCCAGAACCACACAAACACACACACACACAAACACACACACACACACACACACACACACGCAAAGGTAGTAAACCCTGGACATGTGAATATCAACCACAGCCTCAATACCCTTTACAGAAACAAGAAATGCAGCAGCTTTGCCTATTTTCTCTTCCCTTGGTAAATGTGTGTGTTTCTTCATATGCATGCATTTATTTACATTAACTAACCGTGCGATCCGAAGTCCTTTCCACTTTGTTTCACCTGCGACCAGCGGCTGAACTCACAATTCTGTCTCTAGGTAACACGTACTAAGACTGTGACTAAACATGAAAAGTAATTGATCGTCTCAGATGGCTACACAGGACTGTCGGGAAGGTGCATCCTGTCACTGTGCGGAAAGCTAAGGGCCTCTTCTCTTATGCCTTAAAATCCAGACTCATCCCATTATTATGAGGACACCCAAATGTGTGCACAGCCGGAGTGGGCTGAGCCAGGCCCCAACGGATGAATCTTGCTCTGATTTCACTTTCAGTACCCGCTATGGAATCAAAGATCATATTATTGATTTATATTATATGTCTATCAACAGCATACTCAGCTTTGTACACCTAGGTGTGTCGTGATGTGTTTTTTCGTTGTTGTTTTTTTTTTTCCCAACACAATAGCTGCCTTCACATCCATTTTCAGGCCAGACGTGAAGTTATTTGAACTCAGCCGTACCCCATCACCCCAACCTAGTTCAAGTTCAAGTTTCCCCCGCTCGGACAGCTGTTTGCTACCCACCTTTCTTATTCTTCATCTACTGACCAAAAACCCCACATCCGCAGAAAGGGGCCGCAGTTCAACTAACGGTTCAAACCAGAGTCATATAAGTCAAGTCCCCTCTTCCCTGATTGTCTCTTTTGAGACACAGGAGAGCAGTTTGTTTTGTTGAGCTCAAAACTAATACGAACCCGAAGGCTCTAATGGCTGAATGAGGCATTTGGTCCAACCCTGAGATAACGGCACATCAGGGTCTTGAGCTCCCAGAGAGACTGAAGCCGCCTGATTGTAAAAGTGGCAAGATAAAAAGGACCACTGCCAACATTTGCTCCCCTGACCCTGAACACCGCCTTCCTAGGGGCTAGAACGGATAACTAGGCGAATCTTAAAGGTAAACTCCCCAACCGCAAAGAACTGTTACGTCTGGGTTGAAAAGACGAACTATTTTGTGACCACGATGTGAACAGTGAGAATGAAACGTAACCACCCACATGAAGTCAAGGCTGTGAAACCCTATAAAAGGTGGAGCTGTAACCCAGTGCGTCGTCGATCCAGGCACGGCTTATGTGCGACCGACCCTTATCGATGAGTACATTTGTTATTTTACTTCCATTCTGCCGCCTCTCTGTGTGTCCCTTACTGATTCCTTCCGTGACATTTGGTGCACTGGCCAGGAAGGAAGGGGCTGACACAGCCCGTGTTGGGCCTTGACCCGAGTCCCGCGGCCCGGGGATTTCCTGGGTTCCCTTCCTAGGACTCGGGGGCCAGCTCGCCGGCAGCAGATCGCTCAAACCTGGAGCACAGAGAGCAGAAGGGAGGCGAGTGAGGGAAATCGTCCGTCTGAATGGTGAGATCCCCTGGGCTGCTACCTAGTTTGTCCTGCTTTGCTTTGGTTCTTAGTGGAACGTTTGGGTGGATCACAGATTGGAGGCCTGATTACCCTCCTTTCTCTGCTATTCGTGAGGATTTCTAGCCTCAATTTGGGCAAAAGTATAGAGTGCTGTCCTAATCACCCCCACCCTTGGCCACTCGTGAGGGTTTTGCTTGTATATTCTCAATCTGCTATTGTTCTTTCTTAGGGGACCCAGGGAGGGAAGGTGTCAACTTCTCGCGTGACTGTGTGTATGAGCGAGACTTGGTTAGGAGAGTGAGGGGAACACGAGCTACGGAAGCCGTCGGTGGCCTCGTCTGTGCACCAAAACAAAGGCAGGGGGCGCTCGCGCTTACAGAGCCCTCCCGGCGTGGTGGAGCTTGTGTGGGTCAGTCCTGCGAGTCTGTGGCCGCGCTTGTGACGAGAAACTCTCCTTAGTCCGAGTGGGCCTGAAAGAGCTGGGAGGCTCACAGCCAGGCCGTTTTCCGGAACAGCACCCCACCCTCTGTCTTGCGTCACCGGACAAGGGAATATCTAGTGTCGCGAGCCGGCGACGCAGAGCACCGTCCAGCAGTGCCTCAAACCTGAAAGAGCAGCGGGGTGGAGATGGGGCAGAGAGAAAGAAAGGACGCCAAGAGTCTGATCAAGGCGACGTTTATTGCCGGCAAGCGACGGCCTTTTAAAGCAAAAAAAAAAAAAAAAAAAAAACAAACTATTATGGGATGGGGTTACCATAGTAACTGAAAGGTCACACAGGAAAAGAGCAAACAGGCTCAACAAAAACAACCCACCGTGGGTAGTAGTAACCCGGACAACCACACATCTGAAGGTCAGAGACAAGAAACTGTAACTTACAGGAATTCCACAAAGGAAACACACCACCTGCTAAGCTGGAGAAACTTAACACATACGGAGTTACTAAAGTTAACAATACCTACAACCAATACTCATGATCCCCACAATCTAGTTGTCACGGGAAATGCTAACACTAAACCAACTGTTCTTACCTGCAGGATTCAGAATTTTGATAAAGGTTTTGGGATTATGGGATAAAACAGAAACCAAAGACACTCAGGAAACTTTGTAGCCTATCTTGGCCCCAGTTAAATTGCTCTTGGCCACCTGAGGGAACCACAGAGGAAAATTCAGAATGGTTGGGAGTAAAACTGCTGCCCGAGGGCAAACTAACAAATATCAACATATAGATACTTGGCTAACTTTGTGTTCGTTTGTTTGTTTTGGGGGATTGTTTGGTTGTGGAGACAGGGTCTCACTATGTAGTTGAGACTGACCTGGAACTCACTATGGAGCCCATGCTGGTCCCAACTCATAGCAATCCTCCTGCCTCAGCCTCCCGAGTGCTGGGATGACAGGTGTGTGCCACCACGCCCAGCTTGGCTAAATTTGTGTATAAACATGCCCCCTTGGCTTCAAATTGTGCAGTGAACAGGGATGCCCAACTGTTTGTTGTTAAAACCCAACAAGACCCTGGGAAGGAAACAGGAGATTCACCTCCTCCTTATCGGGCTAGAGTTCAGGAAACAAGTCCCTAGTCCCCTCAGCTCTTGCTAATTCAAGACTACTGGCTCCAACTCCCAGGAGCACTCCCTTAGCCCATAGAACCGGGTCTAAGCCTCCACACGCCGCTACATGAATACCCAGGAGAGGGAAGGATCACTTTTATACATTAGCCTTTTACCTCCACTGGCCTAGTTAACTGGAAGAGAGGAAATCCCTCTTTTTCGGAGGATCCAACGAAAATGGTTCAATTGTTTGAGTCAATATTTTGTACCCACCGCCCCAATTGGGAAAACTGTAAGGAACTCTGTAGAACGACTTTAACCACTGAAGAAATCCAGAGAATTATTGGGGAAATTAAAAAGACAGACAGTCCCCGCATACCACCGGGGACACCAAATCTGGTGAATGGCATGAGCAACAGTTCCCATAACTAATCGGCCAGAATGGAACCCGAATACCCCAGCTGGCCGGTGTGATCTGGCAAACTACAGAACCTGTCTTTTAGCAGGAATGAAAGCTGCTAGTAAGAAGCGCACCAATATAATTAAGGTGATGGAAACATTCCCAGGGTCGGATGAGAGCCCCGAAAAGTTCTATGAAAGACTCCGTAAGGCGTATCGGATGTATATACCACGTGACCCAACTGCAGCAGAAAATCAACAGCTGGGAAACACTGCTTTTGTAACTCAGTCTGCTACAGATATTAGAAAGAAGATACAGAAACAAGATACCTGGGGAGGGATGAATATAACACAGTTGTTACAACTGGCTAGGAACGTGTATGTTAACAGAGATTCAGTCAGAGCACAAGCAAGGAAGGTGAGAGAGAAGAAAGGTTATGGGAAATGTTGTGCCGGAAGGCAAACGGCAAGAGAAAGGGGAGGAAAACAAAGGTCAGATGGGTGTGAAAGAGAAGGAATGAATTAAGAGAACAGATTTAGAGCCTGGTCAGTGTGCGTACGGCAGAGAAAAGGGACATTTTAAGAGTAAATGCCCTAAGCTAGCCGCCTAGAAGAAACAAGAGGCCCAGAAAACTAAAGACTCACGAGATAGGAGTTTTGCTCCCCCTCCTCGGAGAAGACCGTGAATGACGGGACCGGGCTCGATAATACTCAGCCCTCAGGAGCCCATGGTTAAAATGAAGGTAGGGGACCCAGGTACCTTTCCTCGCAGATAGCGGCACTGAATATTCAGTGGTAACTAAACCAACTGCTCCACTAGGGGGAAGACAAGTACAAACAACCGGGGCTACTGGGCTTTCAGAGAGATGACAATTTGGTCATGAGAGAAGAGGTCAAATTGGAGGACACCAAATAAGACATGAGTTTCTCTACCTACCTGAGTGTCCCATTCCACTAATGGGCCGTGACCTGCACCCGGTAGTTTCGAACCTGTACACTTTGTTAGGCTTTAACACCACCCTCGGCAGCCTGGTTCGCTGGCTGAGACTTAAAAGGTGCTCTCTCCGGTTTACGGATTGCCCCTGTGTCACGGCCAGTCTTCGCCTGTGAATGGGGGGACCCGATGGACGGACTGAACCATCAGTTTGCTCGGACCAGGTTACCGCAGGGATTTAAGAACTCCCCCACACGCTGGGGAAGCGTCAGCCAAAGACCTGCTAGAATGCCCCGCGAAGGAATACGGCTGTACCTCGTTACAGCCTGTAGATGATTTACTGTTATGTAACCCATCCCAGAAAACCACCGGCGGGGCACCAAGAGGCTATTAAAGCTACTCGAGGAAGCGGCATATAAAGTTTCATGGAAAAAAGGCCCAAATCTGTGTGCAACAGGTCAAATGCTTAGGATTCCAAATTTCCAAAGGGATACGCTATTTGGGAAATGACAGGAAACAGGCCATCAGCACCATACCTGAACCCAAACACGAACGCAACTGAGGGAATGGGGGGGGGCACCAGGTTTTTCTAGGATTTGGATTCCAGGATTTGCAGACATAGCCACACCTCTGTATGAAACTTTAAAGGGCCCTCAGCCGCTACTGTGAGGGGAAGAGCAAGAGTCAGCATTTAAACGACTAAAACTAACACTCTCTGCTGCCCCTGCACTGGGGACCCCTGATGTATCCCAGCCTTTTACTTTATGTATGACTGAAAGAAATCGTACTGCTAGCCGGGCGCGGTGGCTCACACCTGTCATCCCAGCACTCGGGAGGCTTAAAGTGGTGTTTTTACATTCACTGAGTTGGGTGACCCAAGTACTGCAATTTTAGAACATCTTTATCGCCTTGAAAGGCAATCCCATCCCTTTAGCTGCCAGCCTCCTACCTCCTAGGCCCCACAGCTCCGGGCATCCATAGAAATAGAGATGTTTTCACCAGGCGTGATGGCACATGTCTGTAATCCCAGCACTCGGGAGGCTGAGGCAGGAGGATTGCTGTGAGTTCGAGACCAGCCACCAGCC
>NW_022900949.1:5380542-5396034 GCF_012274545.1 Fukomys damarensis
AATAAACAAGAGATATTACAGCTACTGTAGGCAGTATGGGAACCTGATAAAGTGATAGCAACGCATCGCTCTGGACACCAAAGATACAATAGCCACCAGCAATGCTAAAGTAGGCTTAGAAGCCAAAAAGGCAGCTAAGCAGAAGTTTCAGATGGCCGTACTCACCCGTGCCCCAAAGAGGAAGCTGGAGTTACAAAAGCCCTTCGTTGCCATAAAATATTCAGATAAAGAGGAAGAAGGGGCAGAGAGGTAACTGGCTGAGAAACAAGGACTTGTCTGGGTTCTACCTGCCAACAGGATAATCATACCACAGCCACTTATCTTATTATTGGACCAAAAGATATCGTGATCTGACTCATGGGGGGAAAACAGCTCTCTGAACATTGTTAGAAAAGTATTTCTACATACCCCGGGTTTCTGCTCTGTGTGACCAAGTCTCCAAGAGGTGTCAAATTTGTCAGAAAATGAACCCGACTTCGGGGCCCAGGGCACCACCTGGAATACAACGGAAGGACACCACTCCTTTTGAGGACGTACAAATAGACTTTGCAGAAGTCTCCCCCTGCAGAGGTTATAAATATCTGTTAGTGTGTGTTTGTACTTACTCTGGATGGCCTGCAGCCTTCCCTACAAAAACGGAGAAGCCTTCAGAAGTATGTAAGGTTTTATTAAAGAAGATAATTCCAAGGTTTGGTCTGCCTCTCTCCACAGGCAGCGACAATCGACCAGCATTTGCAGCACGGACTGTACAAGACCTAGCTAAACTGTTACATATAAAATGGTATTTACATACTGCTTACTGACCTCAGAGCTCTGGCAAGGTTGAAAGAATGAATCGTACCTTTAAGGGAGTATTAACCAAGTACTGCCAGCCAACACCAGGGTTACGGGCCGATCTGCTCCCCTTAGCCCTCCTGAAAATAAGAAATAGCCCCAATCGTACTGGGTTCTCCCCATATGAGGTCTTGTTTGGCAGGCCGCCCTGTATCTTGAGAGACTTTACGGGAAATTCATCTCCACTGGGCTCATCCAGTATGGAGTTACAGATGTTAGAATTGGGCAAAGTGTTCCAAAATATGCAAGGGCAAATCAGAGATAAAGAGGACTTTCCTGTGCTAAACCCTGCCCATTTGATAAAACCGGGAGACTGGTTTATGTTAAGAATTGGAAACCAGGCATGATGGCACCCGCCTTTAATCCCAGCACTAGGGAGGCTGAGGCAGGAGGATCGCTGTGAGAGATCCGCCTGGGCTACATAGTGAGTTCCAGGTCAGTCTCAACTATACAGTGAGACCCTGTCTCAAAAAAAAAAAAAGAATTGGAAAAAGACCCCATTACAACATATTTGGGAAGGGGCCATGTGAGGCACTATGGTTACTCCCACAGCTGTCAGAGTAGCTGAAGTCCAGCCATGGATTCATCACTAGGGTAAAGCAAGCCCACCCAGAGAACTTCACGAAGTGCGGCTCCAGGAGACAACGCACTCAAGGCCCTGCTCTCACCACACCGGAAGCTAGTGAGTCCACGCACGGCTGAAGAGTGAGGCCTGCAATCAAGATACTATATGCCCAGGGATTTAGCTCAGTGTTCCACCGCCTGCCTTGCAAACGCAAGGACCCGAGTTCGATCACTGGTACAAAAGAAAAAAAGAGAGAGAGAGAGAGAGAGAGAGACTATGGATTCTTTTCATATGTCACACTGTTATGAGTTACTTTTTTAATTAAGAGTTTAAAAGCCTAAAGATGATAAGTTTGATGGAAAATATGCGACCTTTAAAACTATTAAATAGACCGCGCGTGGTGGCGCACGCCTGTCATCCCAGCACTCGGGAGGCTGAGGCAGGAGGATCGCTGTGAGTTCGAGACCCACCTGGGCTACAGAGTTCCAGGTCAATCTCAACTACGTAGTGAGACCCTGTCTCAAAAAAAGAAAAAACAAAACAAAACTGTTAAATAGGAACCAGAGGGGCGCCCCCTCACACTTCTCTTTGATGCCTGTCCAAAAGACCATTATGGGAACCCTGGCACCATACCCGACAGTGTGGGGTACACACAGGAAAAAGGTATTGTTCGGATAAAACCCGGATATGGTTCAACAGCCCTGTGGTAACCCGAAATGCTAGCAACTGTAATAACTGCAAGCAGGGACAATGCAACACCTTGAAAATGGACATAGCCTGGCCTTGGGAAGCAAGCTGGCTGCCGGGGATAATGTTTTATGTTTAAATTGGATATCCGTCAACTGCTACACATGGGCCTCAGAGGTTAAAGAGGTGGACTTTACAGATTAAAACCGTTTGGAGAGACCCGCCCCCAGAAATAGGGAAAACCCCCACCCTGCAGGAAATACAAGACATTTTAAGGGGGCATCCGAAGGACTCTACAGGAACGGGATGATGGATTTAACGGACAAAACCCACTCCCTCCTCCCGCAGACGGACCTGATTTGTGCACCGCTCACTGCGATGACTCATCACGTAATTGGCATCATGAGCAGCCCGCCTTTAGAGCCAGTAAAACTTGCTATGTATCCTTTACTCGGCAACTCTTTCAATATACTTGGAAATGGAACTTGCTATCTTGGTATCCAAAGGTCACACAACGCCTCAGCTGTCCGCACAGACAAGGCTGATTTGCCTTCTACCACTAGTAACGACTCCGCACCAAATGGAACTTTCTTTCTCCGCAAAAACGGTGTTTCGAAGGTGCATTTCAAGGCGTTCTACTCGTTTATGTGCTCTGGGAATCCTCGTCCCCAACTGGTCTGTCTATGCTCCGTCAACAAGGAGAAGGATGCTTTTCAAATCGCTGCACCAGATGGTCTGATAAGAGGAAAAAGAGACCCAATTCCCCTCCCCATAATGAACAGGATGAGCTACAGCAGGCAGCCTCACCCTGAGCGCCACGGCTCTCACCTTAGGACAGGGAGAGTTCAGGGCTCTGGGACAAGAGATCACAAAAGACTTAGAAGAAGTTCGATATGCGATACAAGCTTCAGAAACCCAGTTAGACTCTAGCTAATGTAGTGTTACAAAACAGGCGGGCCTCGCCCTGCTCGCTCACTGCCCACAGAGGAGGAGCTTGTCTGTTTTTAGGAGAAGGGTGTCGCTACTATGCAAATAAGTCCGGAAGAGTTAAAGAATCACCGGATAGATTAAGAGATCCTATTAAACTGCTAGGAAAACATTCAATTTTGGCCTCAACCCGTCAGGATGGAGGGCCTCGGTTAGCACTCTAACAGGGACAATTCTTTTCTGTTTGTTTGTTGTTTTTTGAGACAGGGTCTCACTATGTAGTTGAGACTGACCTGGAACTCACTCTGTAGCCCAGGCGGGTCTCGAACTCACAGCGATCCTCCTGCCTCAGCCTTCCGAGTGCTGGGATTAAAGGTATGCACCATCACGCCCAGAGGGCCAAATCACGCCCAGGGCCAATTCTTATTATACTGCTCATCCTTATGTTTGGTCCCTGCATAGTAAGATGGATAGCAAAACTCATACATCAGAGGATTGCAGCTGCCCAACACTCTCAGACGTTGGTTATGGGGAAAAATGAAAATTGGTATGAACGTAATGAGGGGTAAGGAGTTACCCCCGCAAAACAAAGGGAGGAATGATAGGAAAAACTTTTATAAATAGCAAAAAATCTAGAAAGTGTTACAATGTAAAATGACTTCTGTCTCTAACAGCAGTTTGTTTTGTTTAGCTCAAAACTAACAGGTACCGAAGGCACTACTTGCTGAATGAGGCATTTGGCCTGACCCTGAGATAAAGGACAACGTCAAGGTCTTGAGCTCCCAGAGAGACTGAAAAGTGTCTCAATGAAAGAACCATTGTTAACATTTGCTTTCCTGACCCTGAACGCCCCGTCCTATGGGCTAGGATAGATAGCTAGGCGAATCTTCAAGGTCAACTCCCCAACCGCAAAGAAAGTTAACTGTCTTGTGACCATGAATTGTATATCTGCAAATGCAATGTAACCACCTGCATGATGAGGTCATGGCTGTAAACCCTGTAAAACCTATGCACAATCCTGTAACGGGGCGTCACTTCTCTTAGAGAGTGGAGTCCACACGTGTGAAATACACTTCTTTCAGTCTTCTGTGTCCCGGTATTTGGTGTACTCGCTGGCTTGGTACAACACTGGGCACCCCCACACACCCCAAGGTTTGTCCCCTATGGCCTCCCAATGGGGACACCAAGGTCCCCAGCCCTGAAACCAAAGTAGCCCTAACTTGATTCTGCAGACTTCCCAGCATCCTAGCTTTGAGCGTTCCCTGGAGGGGTGTGTGTCTGTCAGGCTCTCTTGAGAACATGTTCTCACCTTTTCTGCTTTACTTACTACCCCTCAAAGACAGAAAAAGAATGCTGCCCTTTAATAGACCCCCAACACTTTTTTTTTTCTTTTGGTATCAGGGATCAAACTTGGGGTCTTGCACTTGACAGACAGGTGGCGGAATCACTGAGCTAAATCCCTGGCCCCTTGAACATATACTTCTTTAAAAAGACACTAAGCATGATGGTATAAGCCTGTCATCCCATTACTCAGGAAGCTGAGGCAGAAGGATCTCTGCGAGTTTAAGGCCAGCCTTGGTTTCACAGTAAAACAAACAAACAAACAAAAAAACAGGAGAAAGTGGTCAGGGTTCAAAGAGACTAATAGACATAAACAAAGGCAATAGATAAAATATGAACAGAGTATCAGATTAAAAAACAACCAGAACCATACTTTGGAAAAATGCATAGAATTATAATATTTTTACATAGTTCACATTTTTTATTTTCTTGATACAAATAATAGTATTTTATCTTTCTAGGAGATGCATTACCAAGCATTTAAAGCTCAAGGGTCATGAGTAAAGTTTCTAATTTACTTTCTCTTTTTCGTGTTTGTTTGTTTGCTTTTCTTTTTTTGAGACAGGGTCTCCTATGTAGTTCAGGCTGGGCTTGAACTCATGTCAATCCTCCTGCTTCAGCCTCCAGAGTGCTGAGATTACAAACATGCACCACCATGTCTGGTTTTTCAAGGGAGTCTTGCTGTCTAAGGCTGGCCTTGAACTCCTTACATAACCCAAATTGCCTTCAAAATAATCCTCCTGCCTCAGCCTCCCCAGTTCTGGGATTACAAGCCTGCACCACCACACCAGGTTCTCCAGCTCACTTTATATCACATAATTCGCGGGGCCGGGGATTTAGCTCAGTGGTTCTGCTGCCTACTTCACAAGCACAAGGTCCCGAGTTCGATCCCCGGTACCAAAACAAACAAAACACTCACATAATTTGCCCAATAAAGTGTCTTTCTGGGAGACAGTAAATGATAAATTTGATGTTAAAACATTAGTGCAATAAAAATGTCACCCTTCATACAGGAATTATGTTTGGAATCTGGGTTGGCACAAGTTTAGGGAGGTCAGATGAAGGGAGCGGTTGGGTTGTCTATTTGTTTTCGCTACCAGGAATGGAATTCAGGACCTTGCACTGGCCAGGCAGGCAGCACCCCTGTGCTAAATCCCCAGCGGAGTATTCTTGTCTTGTTAGCTGGACGACTTGAGGTTTACACACTTCTTGTTTGGTTTTCTGGTGCTAGGAGCAGAACCCAGGCTCATGCATGCTAGGCGAGCGCTCACCATTGAGCCTCACCCCCAAACCCCATCTACATACGTTTATATTCACAAACAAAAACATACACACCCTGCACAAGTATCTGTATCTTTCTACCTGATTGAAAAACAAATACCAGATGCGCAAAGAGAAAAACGTTTCTGTAATGAAACGTTTGTTTGCAAAAACAGGAGGAAAAGGCGGACAAGGTGGCCCACGCCGGTCATCCCAGCAATCAGGAGGCTGATGCGGGAGGATCACTGCAAGTCTGAGGCCAGGCTGGGCTACACAGTGAGTTCAAGGCGAGCCTGAACTACACAGCGAGTCCCTGTCTCAAACAAACAGGAGAAAGAAGAGTTCTGGAAACAACTTTCTCCCAGTGCTCACCGACATGCAAAGGAATCTCCAGGTCCGTGAAGCCAGAGGTCACAGCAATGCGGTCAAGAGAACTTAAGTGGGGGAAAATCCCTTTCCTTAGGGAAAAAGTTCACAGACTGTACGGAAGCTTTTGAAGATGCGAAGGCTGTTTCAGGACAGAGCCCGAGGAAGCGCGCTCTGGATACGATGGAAATTGGCTCCTGTCGGGACCCGTTGGAGCGACAGCCGGGCGGTCCTTCGTAGCCACTCGGAAGGACGCGTGGCCTGCACGGAAGTCTGTGCCTTACTTGTCCTCTAACCACTCCTTTTATTGTCAGCTCCTCCACCTAGGCCTTACCAAAACTGACTTAAGACCAACCACAACTAAGGAAAAAACGAACTTGACCGCGCAGAGCCAGAAAGGACGGCGGTGGGCTGTGACGTCACTTCCGCTTCGCTGGGGGGGGCCGGAAGGACCGGGCTGCGGGCCTCTGGCTCCGACACCTCGGACCGCTTGCAGGCGCAGAGGTTCTAGTTTTCTCTGCGTGCGTGGATGCAGATGGGCCCGGGGATAGAGTCACAGCCGCAAATGCAGGGCCACAGGTCAAGGTTGAGGTTGGAGCCAGGCGTGGGGTCCGGGGTTGAAGTGGGGCCACGTCCACGCACGATTTGCTGGGTCGTGGAGGCCAAAGGGCAAGGCACAGCTTCCCTGGCAGTGATTTTTGTTACGGTCTCCAGTAAGTAGCTTTTGTGGAGTTGTTTTGAACACCGAAGTAACAACAGAGTATGTCGGGATTATTTTGGGGGGGGGTACCGGGGATCGAACTCGGGTCCTTGCGCTTGCGAGGCAGGCAGCGGCGACAGTGAGCTAAATCCCCGGCGTATAGGTCAAGGTCGATCTGTGAACACTGTGATAAAGTTCTTACGGGGTTGGTAACTACTTTGCTGTTAAATTTTCACCGTTTTGTTTTTTGCGGGCTGGGGGATCCAACACAGGGCCTCACGAATGCAAGGCAAATGTTCCACCGCTGAGCTACACCCTCAAGTCAGATTTTCATCTTTTGCTGTACAAAGTCTTTAACTTTATAAGGCCAAAGAAATGTGTGGTCTTTTAAAAAAAACAATGTTTAGATGTTCTGCCTTACATTTAGAAATTCCCATTAAACTATAGATTACATACAAATTTTATAATTTTCCCCTATTGTGTATTAACACTTTTAACGACATTTAAAATTTCCATCCACCTAGAGTGCATTTTGGCACGTGGTCAGTTGGGGCTGAGGGTGCCCCGCAGTGGTAAACTACTTGCCTTGCAGGTGTGAAGCACTGTTTTTCATCACCAGCGCTGCAAGATTTAAAAATAAGATTTATACTTACATTTTTTTAAATGGCCAATTATTGTAGTACTATTTCTGGACAAACACTAACTTCTTGACTTAAAATTTCTTGTTTATTATACAATAAACTCCAGTATATACCTGCATCTGTGTCGAGACTCTCTGCACCAGTAATGCTTTATTTTTATTCCAATGGTTTTTGTTTTGTTTGGTTTTGGTTTTTGGTTTTTTGAGACAGGGTCTCACTATGTAGTTGAGACTGACCTGGAACTCACTGTGTAGCCCAGGCTGGTCTCGAACTCATGGCGATCCTCCTGCCTCAGCCTCGCGAGTGCTGGGATGACAGGCGTGAGCCACCACGTGCGGCCTTATGCCAGTGGTTTTATGTCACCTTTGATATTCAGCATTAGGTGATTGTTCTACATGACTACAGTGTCGAGCTAGGTAGATGTTAAACTTTTCATGTTCCCTATCATGTAGGCCCCACCATGGTTTTCACTGTTTTATTTTGGTCCAGCTTTTTGAGACAGTTCACATAAAACACAGTTCACCCACTTTTAGTACGTTCAGTATCACTCAACCATCATAATCTTATAAGCTTTTCTAACCCTTAAAGAACACTGTGATTGTCAAAACCCCCCATACCTCCTTCCTTAATCTTTTTTTTTTTTTTTTTTTTTTTTTTTGGTATTGGGGATTTGAACTCAGGACCTTGCGCTTGCAAGGCAGTTGGCAGAGCCACTGAACTAAATCCCCGGCCCCCTCCTTCCTTAATCTTGAGGCAACTAAAAATCTACTTTATCTACAGATTTACCTTTTGTGGACATTGTATATGAATAAAATCAGACTGTTTTATGAATAGCTTTTTTAACAGCATGTTTTTCAGAGTTCATCTGTGTTGTAACATCTTTTTTATGGCTAAATATTTTACAAACTATATCACGTTTTATTATTTTTATTCATCAATACGTGGACATCGGAGCTGTTTTCATTTTTTTTTCGGTACCGGGAACTAAACTCAGGACCTTGCACTTGCCAGGCAGGCATGGTACCACTGAGCTACATCACTGGCCCATTTTCACTTTTGAAATACTATGAGTAATTACAAAACTTCACACATCAGGAGAAGGAAAAGGGATTTAAAGGAAAAAATGGAAATGGAGCTTTTGTAAACGGATAGGGGTAGAGGAAGAGGACAAAAAAAGAATTACGATGTGTTATGTACATGTACAAATCCCCATGATGAGTGTGATCGCTATGTACTGCAAAAGTATTAATAAAAATTCACATATTTTTGGAGCAAACACGTTCTTATTTATCTTGAGTATTTCCCTAGGAATCTGCAATTCTTGGGTCATAAAATAACTAAAGAGCTGGGCCTGTCGGTATGCACTTGGCATTCCAGCACTCCAGAGGCTGAAGCAGGAATATTGCCAGGAGTTTGAAGTCAGCCTAGGCTACATAGTGAGTTCAGCTCTAACCTGAACTGCATAGTAAAATCCTGTCTCAAAAAAATAACTAGATGTTTAAAGATTTCAAGAACTATAAACGTGTTTACAAAGACACTACCATTTAACATTCTCACCAGAAAGATAGGTTCCAATTTCTCTACTTCCTTGCCAACATTCAGTACAGTCTTTCTCGTGTTAACCAGCCTTGAGGAGTAAAGTGCTATCTCATTATGGTTGTAACTTTTTTTGTTTGAGATGGGATCTTTCCATGTTACCTGGGCTGGCCTTGCACTTGCAGCCCTCCTGCCTCTGCCTCCTGAGTAGCTGGGATCCCTAATGGGCACCAGCATGCTCATCGTGAAGGACCAAAGATTGCGGTTTTGCTAAGATCCAGTTCACTTTATCTTGTTTGTAATTTGGTTTTGGTATTACACCTTAGAAAAGATTTCTATGCCCAATTTCATGAAGCTTATCTATACCTTCTTCTGTTTTGGGTCTTATGTTTTAAGTCTTTGATATTAGTTTTTGTGTGTAGCATAAGGTAAGCGTTCAACTCCATGATTTCGTTTATAGATACCCAGTTCTACAAGTACCATTTATTGAATTTTTGTTTTTTTGAGGGAGGGTCTCCCTGTGTAGTTCAGGTCAGCTGTGAATTGATTACATAGCCCAGGCTGGCCTCAAATTTGAGGCCACCATTGTGCCTCGGCCTCCAAAGTGCTGAGATTACAGGTGTGCACAACCACGCCAGCCTGTTGAAAACTTTATTTTTTATTCCCATTGAATTACTCTGGCCACCTTACCAAAAATCAGTTCACCATCTCTATGAGGGTTTATTTTTGGACTCTAGATGTCTACCACATTCTTTCACCACTACAACTTTGTAACAAGTTTTGAAATCTAAAAATGTGAATCTTCCAGCTGTGTCCCTCTCTTAAAAGATTACGCTGGCTGGGCTGGGAAGGTGGCTCAGCAGCACTGCACCTGCCTGGCAAGCACAAGGTCCTGAGTTCAATCCTTGGTACTGGGGGGAAAAAAAGATTGTGCGGCTATTTGGTATTTATTCTTATTCCATTTCTATATAAAGGTTAGGATTAATTTTTCAATTTTTGACAAGGAGTGGGGGAATCGATGACACTTGTTAAACCATGGTAAATCAGACTTTATTCAGTACCATCCTTGGATTATTTTGGTTAGTTTTTGTTTTTCTTTCAAGTGTTTTGGTTTTTGGGTTTTTTTTGACAGGGTCTCACTGTATAGCTCAGGCTGGCCTTGGACTCGAGGGGATCCTCCTGCCTCAGCCTCCAGAGTACTGGAATTATGGTAGCTAGTGGGTTTTTTTTTTTTTTAAGAGTATTTGCATATAAGTAAGTTTCCTCAGCCAGGGATTTAGCTCAGTGGCACCACACCTGCCTCGTGAGGTCCTGAGTTCAATCCCCGGTACCGTAAAAAGAAATGTGAGGGGTAAAAGGGTAAGAGAAAAACTGGCTCTGCAGAGCAAACTTGAACCAAACAAAACAGAAGAAAAGACCAAAACTAAAAGTACACCCTAGAAGACAGAGTGGTCTAGCATGAAGAGTTGGCTCCTTGTGGCATCTGTGTCCTTATATGTTGTCCACATCTCATGGGAGCCTCTTAGAAGCCCCACATATGAGGTCTTGGGGATTTATTTAGCACTGTCCTAGGATTTTTTTGTTTTGTTTTGTTTTGTTTTTGTTTTTGTTTTTGTTTTTGTTTTTTGAGACAGGGTCTCACTATGTAGTTGAGACTGACCTGGAACTCACTGTGTAGCCCAGGCTGGTCTCGAACTCACAGCAAACGTCCTACCTCAACCTCCCGAGTGCTGGGATGACAGGCGTGCGCCACCACGCCCGGCTGTCCTAGGACCTTCTAATTGACAGGTCCCACTTATTTTCCCAGCCAGCTTTGCCACACCCTATTTCCTGTATCACTGCTTCCGAAAGGCTCTGTCAGCATCAGATAAGACACATACACACCTGTCATCAGTTTGAGCAGTTCCATGCACACAATGCAGACAATGATTAAGGACAAGCGAAGAGGTAAGATATCCTAGAATAGAGTCCCACTGTCCAACACAAATGTTTTCAGTTTGTTCCTTTTCTGTCAGTCCTTAATGTTTCATTCGGTAGTGGGGGTGCAGCTCAGGGGTACAGCCTTGCCCAGTATGGCGCTGGGTTTGATTCTTATCACCACAAAAACAAATCAACCCACACCAAAAGAAAACAAAAGCTAGGCTATAATGGATTGGGGATGTGGCTCCCTGGTGGAGCCCTTAACCGGAATGCGCAAGACCTGAGGTTCAGACCTCACACTTCCTAAAGAAAGAATGGTTAATCTGCTTTTAGCCTTTACTGTTTCTGATGACTGAATCCTTACCCAATAGGAATGCACTGTTATTCTCAGGCTCCTTTCAAGGTTTTCTGTCTTCAGTATTTAGCAGTTTATGTTTGGGCCTGCATTTTCTTAGACTTATCATTGAAATTCTTGAACCTTGTTCTTCACCAAATTTGAAGTTTTTTTATTATCACTTCTTTAAAAATGTTTATCGCATCCTACTTTCCCCTCTTCTTTTTCTTTTTTTTTTTTTTTTTTTTTTTTTTTTTTTTTGTACCAGGGATCGAACTTGGGATCTTGCACTTGCGAGGCAGGCAACAGAACCACTGAGCTAAGTCCCTGGCCCGTCACCTCTTTATAGGGCACTAGTTAGCCTCCCGGTACTGCCACACAGGCCCCTGGAGGATGACAGGACTACCGTGTCCTGAATTTTGGAATACATTCCAAATATTTTGAATATTATGTTGTAGCACCTTGGGTACTCATACTGTATAGAGAGGGTTGGGCTCTTGACTTACAAATTCAATTCGTTTGCAAGGGTTGGTTGTAATTCAGGTTGGTTGTAAATCAAGACTTTTTCCCATAAGAAATAATGGAAATGCCCATAAGGTGAGGAGACCAGAGTGACTCCATTTTGTAATAAAGAGCTCCATTTTGTACTGAGCCTGACCTAAAATTGAACCCATGTGTCTCGTGACAGTTGTACAAAACAAGTCCCTGGAAAAACACAGGATGTAGGGCCGGGGATTTAGCTCAGCGGTTCGGTGGCCTGCCTTGCAAGCGCAAGGACCGGAGTTCAATCCCTGCTACCAAAAAAACAAAAACAAAAAAAACACAGGATGTACAAAGTATACATTGTTCTGTCTAGATAAGCCTCTGGGGAGGCCACCTGACCGGTCCTTAACCCTGCCATCCCAAAATAGCCCACGGCCCCAGTAACAGCCAATAGGATTTAACTGTAATAACTGACCAATCAGAGTAGAGATAAAGCTTGTTACTAGGGCTCATGTATCCCAAAACCTATAAAAACGGCTTGAAATTGCTTTTCAAGGTCTCCAATCTCGGATTGGCAGACCCAGTGCATGCTGTGCTAATTCAGTGCTCTTGTGTGTTGCATACAGGAGTGGTGATCTTCTTGGGGACGCAACGCTTGGGCACAACGAAGTTATTCTGAACCTCCCAAAGCACCCCTTAACTAACCTTTTCGTAACAAAAAAAGGTTGTATAATGTGCACGATTTACCAGAAAGACCAATATTTTTTCCAAGTGTATTCATCACAAAGTTATAAAATGTGCCCAGTTTACCAGAAACAACAATTTCATACGCACTCACCATTCAAGTTGACATCTCTGGCTCACGGGGAGGATGGAATGGAGGTGGTGGTTGTTTGGAAGGAGGGTCCCCTTCCGTGAGAGCACCAGGAATCCGGCTCTCCGGCGTCCTTTCTCTCCTCGGGAGTCTGCAGCCCACTAGGACCTGCTTGTGGCTAAGTCTCAACCTTTTCAGACGAAAACCCGGTCTGAGGCGGTCCGTTTCTGTCTTGTCTTTAACACTTCCGCAGTACAACGTGACATTGTCATTAAGCGAGTGAATGCAACAGTTGGCCTTTTCTCTCTCTGGGTGGGTCCTCTCTACAACTGTTTGTAGCTCTGTCCATTTTTTCAGGATTTCCTTTATTTCGGAAGAGCTTTGCCGCGCTGATTGTTGATACTCCCCCTCCTCTTCAGAGAGCTCCTCAGCTGCCGTTCTGTTGCTCAGCCGGAAGTTGCTCAGGTTGTACACAGTTTCTCTTGACTGTTCCCGCGTCAGATCCTCAACATCATCACTACCTGCGAGCCTGTGGACTCTGCTGTAGGGACAGGTCACCAACTACGGGGTCACCTGAAGGCTCAAGCTCCTCTCTCCTGTGTAATTTCAGGCCACACCTTCTTCCAGGCAGATTTCAGGGTCCTTGGCCCAGGACTTCTCAATTAACCGTACACCAGAAAGACCAGCATTCAGGTCCTAATTGAAGACTGTGCTCCTAAGTTAAAATTAAAATTCTGGCCGTAACCCAAATTGTTCCTGTGTGAGGCCAGTTGTGACTCAATTAAGGGTCCCCTGTAACTGTATTAGAGCACTGGCCTAGCATGTTTGCGGCCTGCAGTGTAATGCCCACCTCTGCAACCCATCGATCCTATCAAGAATATCGTTTATTTTTAAAAGTCAGGCAATTAATCGATCGGGTTTAGCTTGCAAGTTTTAACCAGCACTGTGTGGGTTGTGATACCAGGGTGAATTGTGTTTTCAAAGACACTGCAGTACTTGTGGAGTCTCT
Organism: Fukomys damarensis; assembly: GCF_012274545.1. Taxonomy (NCBI): domain Eukaryota; kingdom Metazoa; phylum Chordata; class Mammalia; order Rodentia; family Bathyergidae; genus Fukomys; species Fukomys damarensis. Next base: position 5,393,960 of record NW_022900949.1, read on the forward strand.
GCCTGAAGGGGAGTCGAGCGTGGCCGTCTCGTCTCCTGCTCAGGTTCACACTGTCTCCCTGCCACCACAGGACTGCGTAAGGGCAGGGGCAAATGAAAACGAAACCCACCTCTATCTCACCGGGCTACGCCAGCACTGAAGAGCTCTGTGAGCTGTCTGGTGCTTACGTCCCCTTCTGGGTGTTTTAGCTGCACCATTTAGATCAGATGATCCCGAAGGGGGGGTTTGCTGGGATTTTGAAATTTCATGGATTTTTTTGCCCCCACTCATCTCCTACTACTTACTTCTCAGATCCTCAAAACCTTTTCCGTGCACTCTGTCCAGGTCTGAGACAGACACCATACCTGTGCTTACACTGTGTGTTAGCCACTGTAACAAAATATCTGAGTTAAAAGACTTAAGGAGGAAATACTTTGGCTTACGGTTTCAGTCCATGGTGGCCGGGTCCTGTTGTTTCGGTGCCTGTTGAGGTGAGGCAGCAACATCCTGGCAGAAGCATGTGGTGGGGGAAACTTAACTCACGCTCACCGGGGAGCAAAGAGACAAGAAGGGGCCGGGATCCCAGTATACCCCTTCTAGGAAGCACTGAAGGCACATCCTTAAAAGTGTCAGCATCCCAAGGAGAATGTACCGTGTACATCACTTTGGTATCAATTTTATGGAATCCTGAAGAGAAATCATGGCCAAGCCATGACACTTCTAACCTACAAGAAGTGTTAACATAGTCATGTTGTTAATCCACTGAGAGGCTCAGTCAGGAGGACCCCAAGTTCAGTCCCATCTGAACAACTTAGTGACTCCTTGTCTCAAAAAATAAAAATGGGTTGGGGATGTAGCTCAGTGTGAAGGGCCTGGGTTCAATCGGACAAAAACCAGAGGGAGAAGAAACATATTTATCATATCAGAAGAGTGGACAAAAAATTTGGAACCATTCTTCATAGATCACAGTGTGTCTGGGTCATATTTCAATGGCTGGGTTATCTTGTGGCCTCTTCATCAGCTGTGTGCTGTGTCTACTAGTGGGTTACCACTGTTTCAGTCTCGTAGCTAACTTCTCAGTCAACACCTGGTCACGAAAGTCACTGTGTTCAAAACTGTTCTATATTTTATAAGACAGGAATGATATTAAAACCTAAAACATGCTGGGCATGGTGGTGCATGCCTGTAATCCCAGCACTGAGGAGGCTGAGGCAGGAGGATCGGCTGTGAATTCGAGACCAGTCTGGGCTACATAGTGAGCTCCAGGTCACTCTCAACTACATAGTGAGACCCTGTCTCAAAAAAAAACAAAGCAAAACAAAACAAAACAAAACTTAAAACAGAAAAGTCTTTAGGTAATGAGTATATACATTCCAGACTTTTAAGGATGAAAATAGTTTAATGACAAAATGATTCAAAAAGATAAAAGAAAATAATGGAAATCATTAAAATGACTGCGGTAAGTTCAGTAATTATATTACATACAGATGGATACTATGCAACCATTAAATAAGCATAGTTACTGTGGATTTTGACAGCTCAAAGTAATGCAATGTCAGGCCTGGGATTTAGCTCAGTGGTGCTGCCACCTGCCTCACAAGCACAAGGTCGGAAGTTCGATCTCTGATTCCAAAAAAACAAAGTAATGTAAGATTATGAATCTTGACTCTGATGAAGGAAAGTGATAAAATGTGAAATATGCATAAAGTCTAACATATAATTAATCTTGGAAAATGTTTCCACACATAGAAAGAATGCTGCTTTTGGATAAAATATTCTAAACAGGTCTGTTAAGTCCATTTAGGATAAAGCATAGTTTAGGGCTGGGGATTTAGCTCAGTGGCGCCACCGCCTGCCTCACAAGCACAAGGTCCCAAGTCCAATCCCCAGTACAAAAAAAAGGATAAAGTATAGTTTAGATCCAATGTTTCCTTAACGATTTTCAGTCAACACAATCTATCCATTGTTGAAAGTGGAGTATTTAAACCCTACTATTTTTGTATTGCCACCTATTTCTTGATTCAGATCTGCTGACACTTTCCTTAACTGCTCTGTTGTGAAATCATATATATATATATATATATATATGTAAACAC
>NW_022900949.1:5396140-5413650 GCF_012274545.1 Fukomys damarensis
ACCCAGAAAAAAGTATACATCAGGAAAAAAAACCATAAAATTTTAACACTAAATTTATTGAGACATCATAAGATTAACACAAGTTATCAGTTATCTTTGGCCTCTACAATTACAAGAGGTGCTCAAAGTGGTGGCCATTAGCTTCCAGACATTTATTGGTAGGATGAGCTGCTGAAGTGTGTGCACATTATTTTGGTGGTCTCCATGCGTGCACACACACACACACACCTTTTTTTTTAGGGTTTCACATTGTTGCCAAGGTTGGGTTTTACCTTGCAGTACTCCCACCTCAGCCTCCAAGTAGCTGGAATTATAGGCACGTCCCATTGCACCCAGCTAGGTGTTCTATTCTCTTGGTTAGGTGACCACTTCCTCACCCCTACCTCGTTTTCTCTCATTACAGTTTTTGACTTAAAGTCTGTTTTTTCTGATTCAAGTACAACCACATCCATTTTCCTTTGGTTTCTATTTACAAGGCATCCCTACACTTCTCATCATTGGGTCCTTAAAGGTGAACCGAGTCCCTTACAGGCAACACAAAGACATGTCTTGTTTTGATGCCATCAGCCACTATATCTTTTGATGGGCAAATTTAGCCCATCAGATTGAAACAATTATTAAAAGGATCATGTATCACAATCAACTGAAATTTATAGCTGTAATGCAAGGTGATTCAACACATGCAAAAATCAATAAATGTCACAACACAATTAAAGGAAAACCACTGCCAAAAAATGCAGAAACAAAACTTTAACAAAATTCAACATATTTTCATAACTTTCATTAGATTAGGTATAGAATGATCATGGCTTAACATAACAGTGACAATATATGACTAGCCAATGGCTATCCTCATACTTGGTGCAAAAAGCTCAAAGCTTTTCCTTAAAGAACAGGAACAAGGATGCCCACATTTGTAACTTCTACTAATCATAATACTGCAAGTTCTAGTCACAGTAACTGAGCAAGAAAGAGACAAGGCATCCAAATAGAAAAAAAGTAAAATTGTTTGCAGATGACATGACCTTGAATACGGAAAATCCTAACGGCCCATGAAAGAACGATCATAATAAATTAATTCAGGAAGGCAGCAGGATACAAAGTCAGCATACAAAAATCAATAGTATATGCATATGTACCAATTCCCCCAAATGAATGTTAATGATTCAATGCCTAGTGTTCCACTTTTGGAGCATCCATGAAACAATGGAACATGATATAATTTTTTCTCTTCAAATTCTTATTCTTTGAATTTTTCTAAATAACATATGAATGTCATGCAAAAATTCAAGACTGCAATCTTCGGTACAAATGGGTTATTATGTATTAGAAATATACACTAATAAAAATAGTGTTACTATACACTAATGATGAACAGTTGTTCACTGAAAAAGAAATTAAGAAAATAATCTCATTGACAACAGCAACAAGGGCCAGGGATGTAGCTCAGTGGTGCCGCACCTGCCTGGCAAGAGCAAGGTCCTGAGTTCCATCCCCAGTACTGAGAAAAAAGAAAAAAAAAGTGGACAACAGCAACAAAACAATAAAATCCTTAGGAATAAATTTAATCAGGGAGAAGAATGACTGACAAACTGAAACAAATAAAACATTGATGAAGAGGGCTGAGGATTTAGCTCAGTGGCACTGTGCCGACCTTGCAAACACAAGGTCCTGAGTTTGATCCCTGTTACAAAAAAAAAAAAAAAAAAAAAAAAAAAAAAAAAAAAAAAAAAAAAAAAAAAGAAGATGAAAAGTAATAAGTCATAAATAAATGGAAAGTTATCCCATGTTCATGGACTGAAATGATATTTGAAAATGTCCAAAGTACCCAAAATGTCAAATTTAATGCCATCTTTTTCAAGATTCCAATGGCATTTGTAACACAATTATTTTAAAAATCCCGAAATTCATATAGAAACATGAGACTCCCAAAAGCCCAAAAAATCTTGAGTAAGAATAAAAGTAGAAGTTATCATACATCCCAATTTCAAATTATATTGCAAAACTACAGTAATCAAAACAGTATGGGTATCGGCATAAAACTAGAGGCAGAGACCAATGGAAAGGAACAGAAATCAACAAATGCACAGACAACTAATTTTGACAAGCTTCCCAAGAATACCACTCTGTTCATATATGGCAATGATTGAAAACTAGATATCAATATGCAAAAGGGTGCGACTGGGCCATCACTGCACAACATACACAGAAATCCATTCACAATGGATTAGACTAAACCTGAGGCTGTGAAACCATAAAACTCCCAGGATAAAACAGGAGGAAAGCATCACGACACTGATCTTAGGAACACCAACAACAGAGTCGACAAAAGCCAAAAAATAAACAATAAATTTTTAAAAGTAAAAACAACAACAAAAAAAGTAAAACTATACCAAACTAAAAACTTTCTTCACAGCAAAGGAAACAACAAATTGAAAAGCTGCCCACAGAATGAAAGAAAATATTTGTAATCCATATATCCAATTATGGATTAACATCCTGTATATAAATAATCATATAACAGCAAAAAACCAATTAAAAATTGGCAAAGGACCTTTGTAATTTTCTTAAAAAGATATGTAAGTGATCAACAAGTAGATGGAGATTCTTAGAATCACTGGTCATCAGGGAAATGAAGATCAAAACCATAAATGGGGGCCGGGGATTTAGCTCAGTAGTTCCGGCGCCTGCCTTGAAAGTGCAAGGGCCAGAGTTCAATCCCCGGTACCAAAAAAAAAGAAGTATTAAAACCATAAATGGTATATTACCTCATACATGTTAAGATGGTGCTTATTTTAAAAAACGAGGTAAGTGTAAGGGTGTGAAGGAAACCATAACATTTGTATACAGCTGCGTGGAATCAAAATTAGTGGAGACTTCTGAAAAACCGTATGGAGGGTCCTCATAAAATTTAAAATAGAACAAGCAAATGATCCCACAAATGTAAGCATTCATCCACAGAAATAAAATGACTCCCTAAAGAAATATATGCACTCTTATGTTCAATAAAGCAGTACTAATAGCCAAAGTATGGAAATAACCTAAGTTCCTTTATATATGAATGGGTAAAGAAAATAAAAGTATATGTAATGGAATATTTACATTTTTTAAAAAAAGGAAAGTCTATACCTCTAGCACAAAAAGTATGAATCAGGAGGACGTTATACTATGTGAATTAAGCCAAACATAAAAACAAAGCACTGCATGATCATATTTAAATATGGAACCTACAAGTCAAACTCAGAAGGAAAAAAATACAATTGTAGTTACTAGAGGATAGGGGTTGAGGCAGCTAAAGAGATACTTGTCAAAGAGCATGAACTTTTAGTTAAAAGATAAATTAAGTTCTTGAGACTTTATATACAGACTGTGAATATAGTTAGTAATAAAGTACCGACACCTGACTTAGCTGAGAGTAGGAAGTGTTTTACAATACCAAAAAAAAAAAAGGTCATTATATCATGTAAGAGTTATTTTAATTAGCCTGACAGTGAAAATCATTATCTGACTTAGCTGAGAGTAGGAAGTGTTTTACAATACCAAAAAAAAAAAGGTCATTATATCATGTAAGAGTTATTTTAATTAGCCTGACAGTGAAAATCATTTCATTTATGTATGTTTTAGTTGTCAGTCATATCTTAGTAAAGGTGGAAGAAAAAGTAGGACTACAGTAGAAATTAAATATTTAAAATGGAAAAGTCAAAAATTCACAAATATTCAAAACATTTCAAATACTGATACTGCAAATGTTCAAAATAAATCTATAACCAAGAAAGCCATGTCTGCCAGCACACAAGATTTCCGAACAAAGAAGCAATCCTCATATTACATACATGGATAGTTTCTCAAGTAAGAACCCCTTTATTAAAGGTTGAGGAATAACGTAAACAATGATCTTTGAACATTTCAAACTTTCATGATGTCTTTGTCCGTTGTGATAACTCCGGCAACCATCAAAATGCTTAGCAGACTACAACTTTTCCGCATGTTGCATCAATAGCTTCTCTCCATTGGAAAACCTCACCTATCTAAGTGAGATCTCAAGACAGGGAAGGCTTTCCACGTTTCTGACATTGTACAGCTTCAAGGCGTCCTTAGAAGCTGGACTGTAAGCTGATTCTGATGACTTACATTCTTTACATTGGGAATTCTTTCAGGTCTGAAGTAACGGGGACAAATGAACACTATTCATGGCTTACATCGATACAGTTTCTTGCCACTGTGAATCTGAATGTAATACTAAGGCAAGAGGATTTCCTAAAGCCGTTTCCTCATTCCTTACATCCAAAGGGCTTTTCTGCAGTGTTTTTCCATGTTCAGGAAGATGAGAAGAAGTACTGAAGGCTACCCCGCAGCCCTTATATTTATAGGGTTTCTCTGTCCTGTGAGTTTTTACATGTTTACTGAGGTGTGAATAAACAGTAAAGGCTTTGCCACATTCCTTACACTCATAGGGTTTCTCCCCCGTGTGAGTTCGCATATGAATATGAAGGTAGGAGGAACATGTAAACGCTTTGCCACACATGTTACACTCAAAGGGCTTCTCTCCAGTGTGAATTCTTAAATGTGCAATAAGGTATGAGGAGGAAGCAAAGGCTTTCCCACACTGGTCACATTCATAGGGTTTCTCTCCCGTGTGACTTCTTATATGTTCAAGGAGGCCTGAAGATGTGGTAAAGGCTTTCCCACACTCCTTACAGTCATAGGGCTTCTCCCCAGTGTGAGTGCGCACGTGCTTAGTGAGGCCTGAGCGCACGGTGAAGGCCTTGCCACACTCCTCACATTTATGAGGTTTCTCACCCGTGTGAATTCTTATGTGTTTACTTAAGTGTGAGGAAACAGTGAAGGCTTTCCCACACTCCTTGCATATGTAAGGTTTCTCGCCAGTGTGCGTCCGTATGTGATTGTGCAGGTAGGAGGAACAGGCGAACGCTTTCCCACATACGTTACATTCAAAGGGGTTCTCTCCAGTGTGTGTGCGGAGGTGTTTAGTGAGGCTTGTGCGCTCAGTGAAGGCTCTGCCGCACTCCTTACACTCATAGGGTTTCTCGCCAGTGTGAGTTCGCATGTGGATGCGAAGGTAGGAGGAACATGTAAACGCTTTCCCACATACCTTACACTCAAAGGGCTTCTCTCCAGTGTGGGTTCTTGAATGTGTAATAAGGGATGAAGAAGAAGCAAAAGCCTTCCCACAGTGGTCACATTCGAAGGGCCTCTCTCCCGTGTGACTTTTCATGTGTTTAATGAGGCCAGAGGAGGAAGTGAAGGCCTTCTCGCACTCCTTGCATTCGTACGGCTTCTCTCCAGTGTGAGTTGGTAAATGTTTACTAAGGCCAGAGCGCCCTGTGAACGCTTTGCCACAGTCCTTACATTTGTAGGGTTTCAATCCAGTGTGAACTCGAAAGTGATCATTAAGGCATGAGGAATTTCTAAAACATTTTCCACAAACCTTACATTCAAAAGGCTTCTCTTCAGTGTGAGTTTTTAAATGCTGAGTTAGTGGATAACACCTAGAAAAGGCTTTTCCACACTCCTTACACTGGTAAGGTTTCTCCCCCGTATGGGTTCGCATATGAATATTAAGATTGGCGGAATATTTAAAACTTTTCCCACACTCCTTGCATTCGTAGGGTTTTCTCCCCGTGAACATCTGAACACGTGCAGCATGACTCACAGAGGGATTAAAAGCCTCACCACACTGAGTCCATTCAAAGAGTCTGTCTTCACTCCGAGTTCGCCCATGTATCTGAAGCTGTGGCTGACTGACAAAGGCTTGACTAAAGTCGCTGCATTCAAAAGATTGTGCTTGTGTATACACTGCCTGGTAAGCCACATCCTGAGTCACACTGAAGTCTTTTCCATACTGGCGGAAAACAGGAAGTTGGTCTGCAGAAGATGTTTCCTTGTGATGAGCAGGAAAGCCTTTTCTATACTGACCACAATCCCAAGTGCTCCCTCCGTTTTGTGTACCCACATGTGTCAAAAGGCATGAATGCTCTCTGACGATTTCTCCACATGGCTGAAGGCCATACAACTTCTCTCTGCGCTGGTTCCTTGCCTGACCAAAAAATAATTTTAAAAACTTAAAAATAAAAACAAAAATTTCCCCAGAGAAATTATTTTTCAAACTTAGTAGATTACATAATCATGATGATGATTATGATTTCTGCTATTTTCATTACATGCATAATGTTCCTACCCTCTGAATTTTATTCAATAAGAATGAAGGAAGCCAACAGTAAGATTCTATGCTATCTTCTCTAATTTCAAAGGGATTCCAGCAGATTTTCATGACATTATTTTAAAAAGCCAATGTCTAGATACTATGTAGGAGTACTGTGCCCCTGAAGGAGCTCAGATTTGGGGTATCTTCTCACAGACACAGCGCCCTGAGGATGAAGGGTACTTCTCTCAAATGTCTCTGATATCTATCATGAAACCCCCAATCCTCTCTGAATTTACAAAATTAGAAGTATCTCTTTTGAGTCTTACCGGTTGTATCTCGTTTGATGTTTTTAACCAAAGAATATCCTGTTGAAGTGCTATCTGTTTGATGTTAAGTCGCAGTGCCCGTTCTGAAGTAAAATACAAAAACAAAGTATGTTTCCACAATGAAGCGTTAGGCTATAAAAGTTAAAAATAGGGCCAGGGATTTAATTCAATGGTTCTACTGCTTCACAAGTGCAAGGACCTGAGTTCAATCCCCGGTACCCAAAAAAGTTAATAATACAGCTCATTTATATTTTTTCCATATTAAATATGCTAAAAGATAAAGCCATGATATATTTCAGCAGTTTTAAGAGTTTATCTAAAGTTATCTAAACTTATCTAAAATTTGCAGAGTTGGGGCTGTCACTCTGTGTTAACATGTGCAAGGTCCTGGGTTCAGTCCCCAGGACAGAAAAAGAAATACTTATAACAATAAATGAAATTTTACAGTCCTAAGGATAAGGGGTCAAAATTTAGAAGTTAGTATCTTATTCTAAAAACTAAATTTTATAGCAAACAGAAACTACTATCATACATAAAAAGCAGGAAAGATCTGGAAAAATAGCATACATGAAAACCATGGAGTCAAAAAAGAAAAGAACAGATAGTTGTTGCAAATGTAAGAAAGGCTAGACAGACAGAAAGTAATGGAGTACTGGGATGTGGCGATATCCCAAAACTTCTGAGCCTAATGGCCTATCCTTCTGATTCAGAGTATTTCACAATAAAGAAAGGTTCCTCATTATACCCCAACCATCCTAAATTTCTCAGCATCCAGAGATGTTTTAGACAATACATACCTTGGAGAACACCTCTCTCCACTGTCCGTAACTCTTCTTCTGCTTCCAAACAAGAGATCAGGCTGGGTTTGATGAGCTGACACCCTACACAAGAGGAAAGATGCATGGAAGTGGCTTACACAACACGTAATAAACCTTCCCAGGATTTAGGAACTACAGTTCAAATCACAATGAAAATGATTGCTAACAACCTCAATATGCAAACATCTCCTCACTATGTATCGGAAAGGCACTGACCTCTGACACGCAAAAACATAGACACTTGCAAAGCACTAAATATTAATCAAACAGAAAATAAAGTGAAACAGAAGTTTCATTAGTACTATAGATTGAACTGAAGGCCTTTGCACTGAGCTACATCTCCAGTCCCTGCTTTTTTAAAATCTTCAGACAGGGTCTGGTTAAGTCACTAAGCTGCCCAGAGAAATCCCCAGCACAGGAAAAAAAAAAAGTAATAATTATAATAATAAATAAAATGATACTTGATAATCATGGTGTAAGGGGTCAAATTTTAGAATAACATTCTAAAAATTAAATATATTAATGTATGTAGTACTATCATAGAATACAAGTAGGACTTAAACTTGTGATCCTCCTGCCTCAGGCCCCCAGAGTGCTGGGATTACAGACATGTGCCACCATTTCTGGCTGAGATCTCTATGATCATGGGGGGAACAACTACACCCGTGTTTTTTGGTTTTCCTCCTTTTCTTTTTGTGGCTACGGGGTTGAACCCAAGGATCACTGAGCCAAACACCCAGCCCTTTTATTTTTTGAGATAGGGTCTTGCCAAGTTGCCAAGGCAGGTCTCAAACTGGAGTTGTTCCTGATTCAGCCTCTCAAGTACCTCAGGTTACAAGTGCATACCATCACATTTGACACCTGGCTCACCAATAGTTCTTGTTTTATTTTGGTTTTTTGAGACAGGGTCTCTAGGTTCAGACTGGCCTTTAACTCACTATGTAGCACAGGCTGGCTGTGAACTGGTGGCAATCCTCCTGCCTCAGACTTCCAAGTACTGGGATTTCAGGCATGTGCCATACCTGGTACACCAATAATTCTTAAATATTATAGTGTATCATCAAATTTATGTGATGGGAAGGTTAAACACAGATGACAAGGCGCTAACTAAAGAGTTTCTAGGGCCGGGGATTTAGCTCAGTGGTTCTGGCGCATGCTTTGTAAGCACAAGGACCCGAGTTTGATTCCCAGTACCAAAAAACAAAAAAAAATTAAAAATTTCTAATTCAGTATGTCAAAGGTAGAGACTAAAAATGTACTTTGTAAAGAACAGACTACTGACCCTAAAACCATACTTGAGAACCACTACCACAGACTATAACATATTAGGGCAGGGAGTATGTCTCCGTCACTGGCCACTGTGCTCAGAATTGATAGCACTAATCTTAAAACACAGTAAATACATTTTCCTGTTCTAGGAGAGGCTACAGGAATGACAGCAGTCTTACCTACTGAGACCAGGTTCTGGTAGTTCTCCAACATCACCTCTCTGTATAAGTTTCTCTCAATTGGGTTCAGTAAAGCCCACTCCTCCAGGGTGAAGTCCACAGCCACATCCTCAAAGGTCAGCGAACCCTAAATCATCACACACATACTATTTTAAACCAAGTAGCATCTCCTCCAATGTTCATGGAGAATGAGAACAGGGACCCATCGCCTACGAGGGAGAGCCAAACGTGATGGCACATATCTGTAATCTCAGCACTCTGGGAAGCTGAGGCAGGAGGATCACAAGTTTAAGCCCAGCCTGAACAACTTAGCAAGATACAGTCTCAAAAAAAAAAAAAAAAAAAAAAAAAAAAAAAAGAAAGAACAATAGGCTTGTGGATATAGCTCAATGCCCAATACCAGTAAAAAATAAAGCAAGCTGGGAATGCTTCTATTGTTTCTCTCATTGAACAGTGGCCACAGAGCAGTAAAAGTGAATCTTTTAAAGCTTTCAATGACACAACAGTCTGTTGCGGCACGTGTGCCATAGGTTTTACCACCACTACCCACACTCACTACCCATCTTCTCCACTCATGGTTATAAACTGGAACATCTCAAACGTGAATTTACCTCACCACTACTAGACTGGGAACTCTTTCTTGTCTTAACTCCCTCTATAAAAGTACACTTGAGCAAAATGCACACATCTGATAAATGGTGATAAACAAATAAATTCTGTGAGAAAAGGACATTTCATTTTCCTTATCATCAGACCACTCAGCAAAATCAAGGACACGCAGTCAGTGCCATGAAGGGCAAGATTAATTAGTGATTACTGAAGTGCTGGAATGATTTTCAGGGTAATCTTGTATAATTGTAAGAAGATTCACTCCTAGGGAAATAAAACTGGGGACTCAAGCTCTTTGATGGATGTTTGTGGGGACAATGGCCAGAGGTCTGTATGAGATGGATATGCAGAGATAAGCAACTTTTGGGGCTGCAAGCCCAAAACTTCCTGGAACGCTTGGTTAAAGAGGAAAAGACATCCTGTAGGGCCACAAGTTCATGTAGGGTCAAAACACATTGCCTTAGTGGTGGTCGCCGGTCGTGGTGGCGCACGCCTGTAATCCCAGCACTAGGGAGACTGAGGCAGGAGGATCGCTGTGAGTTCAAGATCAGCCTGGGCTACACAGTGAGTTCCAGGTCAGTCTCACTACACAGTGAGACCCTATCTCAAAAAACTAAACAAAAAACAAAAAACTAGGCGTGGTGGCGCATGCCTGTAATCCTAGCACTGGGGAGGCTGAGGTAGGAGGATCGCTGTGAGTTCAAGACCAGCCTGAGCTACATAGTGAGTCCAGGTCAAAACAAACAAACAAACAAACCCCAAAGAAACAAAACACTGCCTTAAGGAATAACTGCCCTGGCCCTTGTCCTCCCTATACTGATTTATTACTTAGATTAGCTGTAAGATCAGTCATGTAGCAGACCACCTAGCATTACCCTCACCTTTCCCTGTCCTCTATGTGAATGTCTACACAGCTGTCCGTTTTTATCCTTTATCTTTGCTTCTTGGTTCTACCAATAAAAAGCCATCAAAGCTTCAGATCAGGGCTGTCTTTTCTCCTGAGACTCTCTCAAGCTGAGGAGTCTCAGTCAAGGAAGCAGCCCCTCTGGGCCCTCTTAGAAGTTAAACTGCACATGGACTCTGAATAATCTCCCATGCTTTGTGCTGTGCCATGCTTATGAAATGCTACAGATGCTACTATGCTATTTGCACTCTTGTCATACCTTATAATTTGGGAAACAGTCAGCCACCACACTTTCTGCTTTTGTCTGTTCTTCATGAAAGCAGTCTGGGCCACTAGAAAATAAACCTAGTAGGAAAAAAAGAAGGCATGAAAATTCAGAGCTGACCACATTTCCCAGTCACATGCCTAGAAGTCATTCCATTCTAGTTTAAAAGTCCCACGTAAGCTAACACACCTAGGAAACCCACATACCACTACTATCATACAACGCCAGAGCAATCAACATCACCTAGAGCCAGAAAGGGGAGTGATGCAAGGAAGGAAGGAAGGAAGGAAGAGGGGATGAGAGCCACGTTGGCCTCAGGAAAAGCACAGGTAAACAACATGACTTTCTAACCATTCAAGGCAACAGAACTTGGGAATAAAACCATTAGCACCTATAACCAAAGCATTCTCTTGCCCACTTCAGCATTCCTGAAATGAGCTAGCAGCAGGATTACTCTGGCCCAGACCACTGGATGTATATACCATGCAGGGGAATCTAAACTAGATCCTGTAAGAAACTGCATCAGCAGACTTACCCTGGGACCAATCAATGGCTTCCATCCCATAAGACTGACGGTGAAACATGACTGAACACTCTCTTCTGTGACACGTCAGGACAGCTCAGGCAACCAAGTGAACAGTGACAATCTCTGTTCCTCTCTGTATAAGGGTATCTGCATTCCTGTAGACATTGATCATTCATTAATAAGCATTACTTACTAATCATCAAGCATTACTTTTTCTCTCTCTTTGCTGGTGATGCATGTAAAAAGTCACTAAAAAATCATATACTCCATAATAAAGCAGTATCTATACCAACTGCCACTTACTAAAGACTCCTGAATGTTAGAAGTTTCACAAGGAGATGTATTATCCTAACAAGTCTCAAAGGGCTGACGTTATCATTATTTAAAGCCTAAAAGCCTAGATTCAAAAAATACAAGTGACTGCTCCAGTATCATCTAGTTAGGAAGAGATGAACCAGGACTTGATGGTAACTTAGTCCTGAAAATCTGACCTTCTGTGGTAGTTGATACTCCCCGACATGCCACTATGTAGAAGATTCTGGAAATTTGACATCTGGTTCACTTAACATGTGATATTTTACTTTTATTACAAAGCATTAGAACCAAAATATCATGTTTTACAAACGAGTCATGATACATTTCAAGCACTGATAAGCCTCCACACAGTCCCTGTAAAGAAACGCTGAAACGCAGAAATTAGAGTCATTCATAGGAAAATGGATACATATCAATATACTCTTAAGTGAAATAAATAAGTCACACATGAGTACATACCGAATAGTTTCTCTGGTGTGAACAAACTATAATAGTACACAAGATCCTAATGAGATAATTAATAATGTGAGATAGGAAGAAAAGAGCTAAAGGTGTAGGGAAAGTGGGAAGGGTAGGGGAAAACGGGTCTGAATATTCCAAAGAGAAAGGACCGTCCCTCACTCTACTTCTTAATTTTTATCAACTGGACAGAAGCTGAAAACACTACCACCTCAAGAAGCTAAAAGTCTAAGTCAAAAAAAGAATGAAGGGAGGGAGCAAGGGGGCAAGGAAAAGGAAAGGAAGAAAGGGTGGCAGACTTTCAGCTTTAGGGAGCTACCAGTCCAAGGAAGAAAGAAATTTAAAGCTTTACGTAAGTACTGAGCAACCACGAATTATGCAATACAGTGCTGCTCCATACAGATTACTTACCAGTTTGTTTGTTTGTTTTGAGACAGGTTCTCACTATGTAGTTGAGACTGACCTAGAAGTCACTATGTAGCCCAGGCTGGTCTTGAACTCACAGCGATCCTCCTGCCTCAGCCTCCAGAGTGCTGGGATGACAGGCGTGCGGCACCATGCCCGGACTTATGGGTTTGAAAACAAATCATCAGACGTGGACTAAAAGATAACTAGACTTTAACTTAACATTTGCTAAAATGGGCCAATTATAGACTCGAATACCATCAGCATGGTCAATACTGGGGTCAAATCATATATATTTAGGCTCAAAATATATCTATACCTGTGAATACCATTAAATTTAAATATTGTGCCCCCTAAAATCTTAAACAACTAAACATTATATATATATATTGGGCTTTAACACTTTGACATAAGAAATAACAAAATAAATCAGGCATAGCGGCACATGCCTATAACTCTAGCACACAGGAAGACCGAGGCAGGATAATCCTCGTTCAAGTTCAGACTAGGCAAATTTACTGACATAGCAAGACCATCTCAAAACAATCCAAAAAACCAACAGCTAGAAATATAGCTCAGTGAGATGATCCTGGGTTCAATCCCCAGTACCAAAACACATACACAACACAACACACAAAAGAAAGAGAGAGAGAGAGAAGCAATAATGAATATTAAGTAAGACTTTAACACACTGGCTTGACAATATGGACCCCCAATTAAAATAGTTGAGAAACCCCAATATATATTGAAATAGGACCTCAGGTATTGAAACACATAAAATCTAGTTCATCAAGGGATGACTATATTGTTTCACATTTGACAGCCTAATTGTGTCTGTTTTTGAATCTGAAAATGAAAGTACTTCGTTATGGATTCCTACAACCTTAATGTGGTGATTCAATCCATCAAGGCCCCCGTAACCCATATTACTGAATTTACAGGTTCTAGCCATCCAACACTGAGTAAATATTGTGCATTTGTAAATATGTTTAATGTGCTGTGTTCAGTGCCTATTTCTTTTTTGCTGTTTTTATTTTTTGAGACAGGGTTTCACTATATAGTTCAGGCTGGCCTGAAAGTCACTATGCAGCCCAAGCTGGTCTTGAACTCACAGTGACCCTCCTGCCTCAGCCTCCTGAATTCTGGGATTATAGGTGTTCACCATCATGACTGTTGAGTGCCTATTTCAACAGCTTCTCAGCTGCAGTCTGCTTTACCTCCAAAGAGACATAATATTCTTTTTCCAGCTACCCAACATATCTGTCAACATACATTTTTAAAAAGATCTTAATAACAGCCACTTTCTATAGGAACACAGATGTGACACTACATTTTAACATGCTTCTCCAAGAAGATTCAGTTGACAATACTAATGAAGGACAGACATCTAACTCCAATATCATCCGATACTTTCAGACTCTGCATTTACAAATTTTACATCCAAACTAAAACCAACAAATCGTCCTGTTAATACCTTCAAAAAGTAAAAAAACAAAAAACAAAAAAACTCATCTTTTGAGGTAGAGGCTCTGGAAATCATTCTTAATATTCCTGGAGGCTCTAAGCCATTCATGTGGCCATTAGTTGCAGAGGTTCTCAAGGACACATAGTCTGTGACCTCCCATGCCCAGCTGCCCACTACACTCTGGGCCAAGAAAATATCAACCCCACACTTTGCATGACACTGAGGCTCCAGCACTGAGCCAAATAGGGATCCCTGGCTATATTCCACCTGCAGGAGACAATGACACCCTTGTCCTTACTCTCTTGCCAGATACCAAAGTGACAGAGAAACTATAAGCCCCCTGTGGGCACCTTGACTTTGACTACCTGGAAAGCCCTTTGGCATTAACTAAATGAACCACCATGGGAATTCCTAGATTATGTGATGAAGCATAGTGAACAGTAGCTGCTTTCCAGCTATGATGTCCCTAGTACAAGATAGGAGCACTTGGCCGGGCGTGGTGGCGCACGCCTGTAATCCCAGCACTCGGGAGGCTGAGGCAGGAGGATCACTGTGAGTTCAACACCAGCCTGGGCTACATAGTGAGTCCCAGGTCAGTCTCAACTACATAGTGAGACCCTGCCTAAAAAAAAAAAAAATAGGAGTACCCAAGAAACAATACATGTGGCCAAACATCAGCAGGCATCTTAGCACTATGAGCCCAGGTCAACAAATGCTCTCCTCTTGGCATTTATTAAGTTACTGAACCATTACTTTAAAACCATCTCACTCAAAGTTTAACAAAAAAAAAACCCTCTGGGAATCTCTCACCTGAAAAATAAACAAAATGTACTTAGGCCACAAAGAAAGGATTTGCCAGATCAATCTTGAGTCCCTCCAGAGTTACAGACACTTCAGCTTCCTCCCCGCAAAACAAAATAAAAACACAAACAAAAACTTCTCTCAAGTACAGCTAAACATCACCCTGTTACTGTTGGTGTTACTACTATTGGCTCAGGTGCTGTACTAGTTTAGTTTACAACTCAGAAAGCCACATTTACTATAGTGGGTACCTGCTTCACAAGGATACCCCAATCTCATACATCAGGTGACTCGATCCTGGCTCAAAATATCACCACTGAATATGGCATCACCTCAGACAACAAAGCCCCAACTCAGAAACCTGCTGTTGAAAACAGTATCCTGCCAGGGATTTAGTTCAGTGGTTCCACTGCCTGCCTTGCAGAGGCAAGGTCCTGTGTTTGATCCCCGGTAGCAAAAAAGAAAAGAAAATGACTTCTTGCATCACACTTAGACCTCTACACATCAATACCATGGACTGTCAGACACAAAACAGACACAGAA
This sequence comes from Fukomys damarensis, assembly GCF_012274545.1. NCBI lineage: Eukaryota > Metazoa > Chordata > Mammalia > Rodentia > Bathyergidae > Fukomys > Fukomys damarensis. The sequence continues at coordinate 5,411,191 of NW_022900949.1, forward strand.
TTATTTTGCTTTTCCTCCTGAACCCACTTTCTGCTTAGGTCACAAGCCTGGTATATTACTTATTCTGTACAAATGCACACCTCCACACCTAAAGGAAAATCTGGTATAGGTCACTAAAATTAATGGAGATTACTGCTTTCCCTAGGAAGCACCTCTCTCATACAAATAAATCCCTTTACACCGTAGGAAGACCATCTACTCACAAACAAACAAACAAATTCTACTACCCTCCTCCTCCTGCCTTCTCCACCAGCCCACAACCCCTGCTTCCTCTTGATTATACACAATACCAAGAGTTTTTACACTTTATAGCCCCCAAAATAAAAATTGGTTTGTTTTGAGACTTGCCTTGAACTCACTAGGAAGGCCCAGCTGGCCTTGAATTCTCCCGTCTCAACCTCCTGAGTGCTGAGATTACAGGTGCGCATTACCATGCCGAGTTCTAAAACTGCAAATTTTGACACAGGTACTGATACTCCTGTACTGATACCCCTTCATATAATGAAGGGGCAATGTGGCAAGAACTGCAGTAGCTTCGAAAAGCTAAGGTTAACCTCTAGGAGACAGCAACAAAGTCTGTGGATGCAAGGAAATGAATTTTGCCCATGATCTGAGTGTACACAGAAAGATTTCTCCGTTTGTAAGCTTTCCCAGTTAAGCTATGTGAGACCAGACCAACCAGTGTTTTGACTACAATCAAGTAAAATCCTGAGCAGATAACCTACTACCCAAACCATGCCTGGATTCCTAATTCAAAGAAATTATGAGACAAATGTGTACAGTTTCAAGCCATTAAACCTGTCGGGCATCAATAGATAAATACAAATGTATTATCTGGCCCTAAATCACTGCCTTGGGGAGGGACAGGCATTCCTTAGGGTCTAGCTTCTTTCAACCAAAAGTATGCTTATGAAACAGATTTTCTATTTGTGAACATTAAAACATGTTCATGCTTAATCCTATTTTATCTCAACTTACATCTTTTGAACAGGAAATGTAGCAGGATTCTTATGTAGAGAGACAGGACACTGAGGCTTTTCTTTCCAGGAAGCAACTTTATTCATGCCAGTGCAGGGCTCAATGAGTTAATAGCCAAAAGGCTGAGCCCCCATCATGGTGTAGTTTTCTCTTTTATACAATTTTTGTTTTGTTTAGTTGTTTTTTGTTTTTGTTTTTGTTTTTGGTTTTTTGAGACAGGGTCTCACTATATAGTTGAGACTGACCTGGAACTCACTGTGTAGCCCGGGCTGGTCTTGAACTCACAGCGATCCTCCTGCCTCTGCCTCCCTAGTGATGGGATGACAGGCCTGCGCCACCACGCCCGGCTTTTTATACAATTTTTGTACCCTCATCCCCTTTTTTTGTTGTTGTTGCCCCGCTTTTTGGTCTTGGGTAATCATTTTTTTCTTAACTTCACATATTCCCCCAAAGATAAGAGAAACTAACACTGTCTTCTATCTCTCAAGCTTTTATCAATTTATAATGACATTATTTACTTCCTCGATTAAATACTAGCTTTCGCCACAAACTCCCTAAGAATATTAGGTGGAACTCAGGCACTCATCAATATTCAGAAAACAAAAGAAATGGAGAAAACATTTTAAAATACTGGAAGAATACAATCAGAACGTGAGTTCCTCACAGAATAAGTGAATCTTCCAAACGAAAATATAACCAAAAAACAGAAGCCACTGCTCTAGATTCAGAGACTTACACACCTAAACAATCTATAATACATAAACCTCGAATAGTATAAGAACCTAACTACCCCAAAACACATACTGGAAAATGTGGAGTCTGACTTTCTTACACAGACCCTATATTCGGAACGTTATTTTTTATTTTCTTATTTTATGAGATGTGTTACCAAGTATTTAAAAGCTCAATAAGCATGAGGGCGATTTTCAAAACTTACATCCTTTCAAACAGCTCACACACACACAAAAAAAGGGGATTTTTTGGGGGGAGGGAGAAAATGACAAATTATTGTAATGCAACGAAGTCCAATCTTTCCTTCCCACAGATTGCTGTGTGGAAGCTCTGGGGGAAGGCATAGGCCTAAGAGAACAGGAAAGTACTGTTTTCCTTTAGCAAAATGACTTAACAGTCTACACACGACTGCAGTTACAGACGGAGATACACACTCCAGACACCTACGAACAGTAGCGTTCCGCCTGAACGCAATGTGTCTGAAATAAATAAGGTCGCGAAAAGACAAAGCCGCCAGACACCTGCTCACCCTCACAGCTCCGGGTCGCCCGAAGCCCGCAACGCCCGCTCCGCGAGATCGGGGACACAGGCGCAGTCGCCGCGACTGCAACCCCGGAAATTCTCTGCCTTTTGGGGAGGAAAAAAAAAAATCCTCAGGGACTGCTCTGGAGGTTTCTGAAGAGGCTAACGCCCGGCGAGACCTCGGCTGCGACTGCTCAGCGGCCCTGGGAACCGGAGGCGCCGCAGGAC
>NW_022900949.1:5413827-5426954 GCF_012274545.1 Fukomys damarensis
CGCCCCTTCCGCCCCGGGTCTGGCTCCCACCCGGCCTCACCAGAGCGTGCCGCCCACCACTGAGGGAGGAATTTGACAACCAGCCGCCAGACCGGAAGAGCCGCCGTCGGCGTGACGTCACTTCCGCACGCTCTCCAGCCTTGGACGGAGGCTGCCTCCCGAGACAGATTCTAATTTCTTCCCGCAAGGGTGCATTTAGGCCCCGGGCTGCGGCCACCCCAGGCACCCCGAGGCAGAAACAGTCCCAGACAGGCCCAGGGTGAACTTAGACACAGGCCTGTGGACCGGGCCCATTCCTGGGGACGAGGCTAGAGCTGGGGCCCCGCCCCGCCCCGCCCCAGCTTCCGCCCGGCGGGCAGCTCAGAAAAGCTGCTGTCTGGCTCTGCAGCGTTCCCGGAGCCCTGATGAGCCTTCCTTATTAATGAGGCTGCCAGGGTATGGCATGCCCTCTTACACTAAATCACTCAATCAGTCCATTGTTTCAGCCTCTATGTCCCCATATTTCTCTTTATCTGACAGCTAAGTAATAGTTGCTATTTGTGTTTCCTCGTACTGATGCTGAGACAGCAGAGCAGCTCAGTGCTATACTATACTCAAGTGTTGCAGCCAAATGCCAGTGCTGGGGCACAGCTGGGATTTACAGCTCATTGTGGCAGCTCTGGATCATGGCTCTCATAAGGTGAAGACTCAAGAATACAAAGCTAGAAGAGGTGGAGGGAAAAAAACCCTTCATTGTGCTGGCAGGCTCTGAGCGCTCTACCAGAAATGAGCCTCCTTATATAGGGATCCACAGGGCAGGTGAGGGTGGTCACTAAAGCAGGGGGCGGAGCCACAGAACACTCCCGAAACACAAGCCATGTGACACTCAGTGAAGCAGGGGGGCAGAGTCTAACAGCGCCTGCTTGTGAGGGGGCAGAGGTTAACAGAACATTCCTGAAAGGTCACACAGTTCAAATAATCACAAACCATTTCGATACACTGGGCTGGAACCCAGCAACACAAACTTACATCTCCAAAACAAACCATTCTGTGCGAAGAAAAAACAAATGGAGGCAGGGCGAGGGCCTATCTTACTGTATAGCTCTTCTCTATCACTGATACTTTCTGTCAGTTTGAATTTTTTTCCCTCTTCAAATGTTATTTCTGTAGCGCAGTGGTAGAGCTCTTGCCTACCATGCACTAAAGCCTTCGGTTCAAAAAAGAATCAATTTCTTGAATTTTGCCATAAACTCAAGAGCCTTCCATTCTACTCTCCACTCCCACCCTGGTACTGGGGAGTGAGACCAAGGACTTTACACTGGGCAGCATCCCCGGCTGTTGCTAGGCTGGAAATCTAGCTCCTCCTGGCTCAGAGTGCTAGGATTTCAGGCCTGTACCACCAGCCTAACTCCATTATCCATTATCAAACAGCACTGACACTAGACATTCTGCGCTTATGCTGGAATGATTCTGACATTTCTCTGGCAACCATTTGTGCTGTAGTTTTTAGGGGCTATCTTTATGCAGTTGTTAAAGTTATTTTAAATACCAATTTATGAATATCAAAAATTATTCATATGTATTATTAAACATAAATATGTATTCATATTTTTTGTGTTCATTTCTCATTTTTAGCTGTAGAAAATATTCGTTAGCTAGCCAAAAGAGTTTGTATTCTTCAGTAATTTTTGGGTTTCCTGCCTTGCATTAAAAAGTCTCAATCCTGGGCCAGGGATTTAGCTCAATGGTTCAAGCACCTGCCTCATAAACTCAAAGACCGGAGTTTGATCCCCAGTACCCCCCCACACACACACAAAAGTCTCCATCCCAAGTAACTGGGCCCACAGATCGAATGTTTAAACATTTATATCTTTCAACTTCACAGAATATATTTTGGAAAGTGGTTTGTGGCAGTGGATCGTATTTTTTTCCTTCAGAAAGATCACCAATTACCATAGTACCATTTATTGATAAACTCTGACTTACTGAATTGAAATTTCATGTTTCATAAACAGTAAATTCCATTAGATACCCATATCAGTTTCAAGATTCTCTGCTCCAGTATTAATATCATAATCTTCTCATTCTCAATTTATATCAAAACTTTTGGAGGGCTGTTTTTTGGCGGTGCTAGGGATTGAACCCAGGGCTGTTGCACTGAGCTACCGTCCTCTTTTTATTTTGAGGTGGGTTTCACTAAGTCACTAAATTGCCCAGGTGAGGCTCAAATTCGTAGTCCTGCTGCCTCAGCCTTCCAAGTACCTGGTACTAACACAGTCCAGGCTTGGAAATACTTCTAATCATTTCTAAACAGATCAAAATACCCCTGCTTAGAGCCAGGGATGTAGCTCAGTGGTGCCACCACCTGCCTCCCAAGCAGAAGGTCCCAAGTTTGATACCCAGTACCAAAAAAAAAGCTATTGCACAGCAAAATACCCCTGCTTTCTATGCTCTGAACAGGTAACTTAACTCTGAACTCTGAAACTCATATTCTGGTTGAAATATACATTTAAAAAGCACTAAAACTTTAGCCAACTAGGAAATGATGGTGAGAGAGAAGAGCTACACAGTAAGATAGACCTTTGTCTTGCCTCCATTTTTTTTTCCTTCACACAGAATGTTTTGTTTTAGAAATGTAAGTTTGTGTTCCTGGGCTCCTGCCCAACGTATCAAAATGGTTTGTGACTGTTTGAATTGTGTGACCTTTCAGGAATGAAAGTTAAATGTTGTTCAGGAATGTTAAACTCTGCCCCCTCACAAGAAGTTTGTTAGGCTCCACCCGCTCGCAGGAATGTCCTGTAACTTTGCCCCCCGCCGCCTCAGTGAGCACGCTCACCTACCCTGCACATCCCTATGTACGGAGGCTCTCATTTCTGGAGCTCCAAGATGTAATAAAGTTTTTTTTGGTGGGTTTTTTTTTTCCCCTCTTCTATTGACCTCTGGATTCGTGAGTCTTCAACCTTTGAGAGCTGTGACCCAGAGCTGCCACAGAGCCGTGATGCGCAGCTGTTCCTCAGACCTGTAACACTAGGCTACAGCACTGAGCTGCACTGTTCTGCTGCAACAACATCAGTCCCTATGAGATTTTCATTCTCGGGGAGTAATTACTACACCAGTGTTCCTCCACTTCAGAGTGGATGAGATTCAGCAGAAAGGCTTGTTAATTGGGAAATGGGAAGAAAATGTTCAAATGAGAAGGGGAACAAGGGAGAGGGGAAGGGTGGGAAAGAAAGGATAAGGAGAAAAAGAAGAGGCGGGAAATGGAAACAAAGCTTTTGTAAATGAGGGGAAGAGGGGTCGAAGGAGGAGAAATGGGAAAAAAGCAGCAAGATATATCATGCACAGGTGTAAATTTCCTAGGATGAAAGGCTTGTTAAAACAGGACCCAATAGGAAATATTCAGACAGTATGTCAGAGGTAGTCTTTGTTAGGTACACTGATTTATTTAAACACCATTCACTTTTGTGATTGTGTGTGTTGTGGGGGATCAACTCCAAGGTCTCATGTGTGTGTAGCAAGCCTGTACCACTGAGCTACATCACCAGTCCAGGACATGTATTTCTAATAATGTGACAGTGATACTATTCACCCTAGGACATTTTTTTAAATTAAAAGCTATGAAGAAAAAAATGTCACTGGAACACAAAGTCACAAAAGTTGTAGTACTTGTCAGCATACAAAAATTATCACTTAATACACTATGAATGGATAAGAAAAAGAAATTAAGAAAATAACTTTATTTCCAATAAATCACCTCAAAATAATAAAACACATAGGAGTAAATTTAATTAGCAGGTTGAAAGGTCCATACATTGAAAACAGAAAACACTGATGAATGAAAAAAAAACAAGAAAGTGAAAAGACAGCCCACGTTTATGGTCTGAATGAATACTGCTAGTGTTCACAGTACTGAAAAGGAATCTATATATTTAATGTCATCCCTTTCAAGACTCCAATGGCAGGTAGGATGGCAGCACATGCCTGTAATCGTAGCATTCTGGGAGGGTGAGGCAGGAGGATTTCAAGTTTGAGCTCATAGTGGGCAACGTAGCAACTGAGACCCTGCCCCGAAGTTTAAATTAATTAATTTATAAGGACTGGGATTCAGCTTAGTGTAAAGGTCCTGGGTTCAATCTCCAGTACAAAGAAAAAAAAAGATTCCAATGCCCCACCACAGGATTGTTCAGGGAGAGAACCCTACAATTTATACTGCAACCCTCAAAGACTGAAAAGTCAAACGAATCTTGAATAAGAACAAAACTGAAGGTATAACATATTACACAGTTGCAATAATCAAAAGGGTATTATATTGGCATAAAAAGAGAACAAGGGAAAAGAATGGCTTAGAAATAAATTCATAAATATACAGTCACTTAATTTTCAATAAAACCACCAATAATACATAAGGGGGAAAGGAGAGTCATACAAATAAAATGCAAAAATTGGGTAGACACATGCAAGAGAATGCAATTGGACCACTCTCTTACACCACACACAAAAGTCCATAGTAAAGAGATTAAAGATTTAAACCTGAGGCTGTGAAACAAGAAAACTCCTAGAAGAAAACAGGATAATAACTATCTGACACTGACACTTATCTTGGAAATAATTTCTTATTAGAGTCCACATCAAAACCATATCCAACAAAAGTAAAAATAAGTTATATATCCATACCCATGTTTATACCAGCAGTCTATAATACCTAAATCTTGGAAATGGCCTATATGCCCATCAACAGACGAACAGAAAATGTATTTATACACAATGGAGTGCTACTCTGCCATAAAAAAAGATAAGCAAGTCATTCATATATAAATGGATGCATCCTGAGACCCCATTCAGTGAAACGAATCAGAAGCACAAGTTTAAATGTTGCATTTTTTCTCTTCTATGAGAAATCCAAATTATATATAGCACAACAGAAGAAAAGTAGGGAGATCTTTTCCAACAGTAAAAGAACGAGAGATGGAGGGAAGGAAGGAGAGAGAACAGAGATAGAAAAGTAGAAAAGTCATCCCAACCTTTCATGTTTCCTGTTTGAACTACTGAAGATTGAATCCAGGACCTGGTACATGCGAGGCAAATGCTCTATTACTAAGTCATACCCTCAGCCCTTTCAACTTTATTTTGGGACAAATTCTCCCTAAATTACTCAGCCTGGCCCCCAACTTGCAATCCTCCTGCCTCAGCTTCCCAAGTAGCAGGGATAACAGATGTTTGCTACCACTCCTGGCAGGGATGAATATTTCTTAATGGATTTTCCTTATTCTTTACAACCAAAGAGTTTTTCTCCAGTGATTATGGATGTTCAGTAAAATGAGAAAAAAGAGTGAGGCCTTTCCAACCTTCTTTCCACTTAAGAGTTTACATCCAGTGTGAATCTTTACACGGTTTCGCAAGTATGGAGAAACAGCAAAGGCTTTCTTACTTCCTTACATTCGTAGCGCTTCTCCCCAGTGTGCCTTCTTAAATGCTTAGTAAGGCCTAAGTGCTCAGTGAAGACTTTCCCACAGTCCTCACATGCACAGGGTTTCTCCCCAGTGTGTGTGCGCATGTCACTGCAAAGGTTGGAGGAACACCTAAATGCTTTGCCACGCGCTGTACACTCAAAGGGCTTCTCTCCAGCGTGAGTTCTCAGATGTACATTAAGAGATGAGGACAAAACAAAGGCTTTCCCACATTGGTCGCATTCGAAAGGTTTCCCTCCTGTGTGACTTCTAAGATGTTCCATAAGGTGTGAGGAAGTAGGGAAGGCTTTCCCACATTCCGTGCACTCATGGCTTCTCCCCAGTGAGTCAGAACGTGTGGTACAACCACTGAAAGCTTTCCCACAGTCCTTGCACTTGTAAGGTTTTATTCCAGTGTGAATTCCAAAGTGTTTCTTAAGACATGAGGAGTTTCTAAAGGATTTTGCACACATCTGACATTTCAAGGGCTTCTCACCAGTGTGAGTTTCTACATGTGCAGTGAGTTGGGGGATAACTACTGCTCTCTCCCATGCCTGACACTGATAGGGCTTCTCGCCAGCATGTACTCGTAAGTGTTTAGTGAGACATGAGCCCTCAGGGAGGGCTTTCCCACACTCCTTACATTTGTAGGGCTTCTCACCAGTGTGGGTTCGCACGTGTCTGTGGAGACAGGAGGAACGTGTAACTGCTCTCCCACACACTGTACCCTCAAAGGGCTTTTCTCCAGTGTGCGTTCTCAAATGTGCGCTGACATATGAGGAAGATGCAAAGGCTTTTCCACACTGGGCACATTTAAAGGGTTTCTCTCCCGTCTGACTTCTCATAGGTTCCATAAGAACCGAGGATTTACCAAACACTTTCCCACATTCCCTTACATTCATAGGACTTGTCCCTACTGTGACTTCGTAAAGGTGTAGTAATTCATAGAATTTTTCCGGTGTTATTTTCCTTTTTATTACTCAGACAGAAAGAATATGTGAAGAAATTTCCACATTCATAGGGTTCTTTTACACTGTATGTTTGAATATAGTCAGAACAGCACATAGAATGACTAAAAGCGTTCTCACATTGCTCCCATGCATAGAGCTTTTCTCCACTGTGAGTTTTCCCATGGGCCTGTAGCTGTGACTGATTAACAAATGCTTTCCCACAGCCAATGCATTCAAAGGATTTCTCTTGAGTGCATATTCTCTGGTAAACATTGTTTGGAGTCGGGGTGAAGGTTACTTCACATTGAATCAAGGGAGAAATCTTCTCTTCAGGAGAGATTTTCTCAAGCAGTGGAGGGAAATCGTTTTCACACCGACTATACTCTAAAGTGTTCTCTGTATTTCGAGCGCTCATGTATTCACTGAAGACTTTTCCAGATTGCTTAAAATCATAGAACTCCTCTCCACTGGAGCTTTCTGCCTGCTGATTAAGGAATGAATAAGGATTAAAATTTTTTCAGGGGCCGGGGATTTAGCTCAGTGGTGCTGCCACCTGCCTCGCAAGTGCAAGGTCCCAAGTTCGATCCCTAGTACCAGAAAGAAAGAAAGAGAGAGAGAGAGGGAGGGAGTGTAAGTAAGTCAGGCAATGTAAGTGCTTTAAAAAAAAAAAAAGCTGGGCGCACGTCTGTAATCCCAGCACTCAGGAGGCTGAGGCAGGAGGATCGCTGTGAGTTGAAGACCAGCCTGGGCTACATAGTGAATTTCAGGTCAGTCTCAACTATACAGTGAGACAATGTCTCAAAAAAAAAGATTTTTTCAGACTTATATGAGAAGGTGTATTTGTGGGAACTCTTAGTACCAAGTTTCACACCAGGTGTGAGGCATCTCTCTAGGGATAACATACTCTGAGGGAAAAGGCTACTTCTCTCAAATTCTCTCATTTGTGTTGATGTCCATCATGGAATTCATAATCTTTCCTGAGACTTTGAACTATCCTAGTGAATCTTACCTGCTGTATCCTCTTTGGTGTATCTGACCAAAATACATCCTGCTGAAATGTTGTTCCTCTGGTTTTAAGGCACATTTTCCATTCTAAAGTGAAAAAATATATACATATAAGAGTTTGCAAACTATAATAGTGCATAAGATCCTAATGAGATAATTGACAACGTGAAATACGAAGAAAAGAGCTAAAGGTGTGGAGAAAGTGGGAAGGGTAGGAGAAAGGTAATAAGGGAAAGAAAAAAAAATCGGAGAAAATGAAAAAATGGAAATAAAATATTTGTAAATGGGGAGGCGAGGAGGGGGTGAAGGGAAGGCAGGGACAAGGGGAAAAAATGAGAACCAAGACCAGTCATGTAAAGGTACAGAATCCCAATGACGAATGTAACTGTACTGTTTACCTAAAATGTACCAATAAACTAATGACAAAAAAAGAGTTCACACAACAAAATGCTAAACTAAATAAAATGATAAAACTCATTTATATTTGTTTCCATACTAAACATGCAAAAAATAAACCAAACATAGATTCAAGCAGTTTGCTTATGTCTAAAATTTGGCAATTTTAAGAAAGTGGGATCAAAATGTAATACTTTATTAACAGGGCTGGGGATTTAGCTCAGTGGTGCCACCGCAAGTGCAAGGTCCCGAGTTCAATCCCCAGTGCCAAAAAAAAAAAAAAAAAAAAAAGCTTACACCAATACTTTATTAACAACTTTTTTTATCTTTGTTTTTTTGTTTTGTTTTGTTTTTGTTTTTTGTTTTTGGTACCAGTGACTGAACTTGGGCCCTTGTGCTTGCAAGGCAGGCGGCAGAACCACTGAGCTAAATCCCTGGCTCTATTAACAACTTTTTCTATAAAAACTAAATGTGATGGTGAGGAGAAATAATATAATTAGGAATAGAATCAGGAAACATCTACCTAAATAAAACCATCAACTCAAAGTACAAAAGAGCAGAACACTTAAAAGGCTGGATAGAGTAACAGAGTATGGAAGTTGAAAACATCCCAAAACTTACAGTCCAAGGACTCAGCCTTCAGATTTAAGGTGGTCTTTGAAATGTCTCCTCATATTTCCAAATATACTGAACTAGTTAATTACAAAACATGTTTTCCACACACAATTATATTGGAGAACACCTTTCTTCACTATCTCAATTCTACCTTTCCCTCCACCCAAGAGATAAGCCTGGGTTCCAATAGCTTGTGTTCTTCACACAGGGAAAGATATATTCTTAGAAGAGAGTAATGTGAAAAAAAAGACAAATTTTCGCATGAAAGAAATTTTTTTTTTTTTTTTTTGCAATACTGGAAATCAAGAGCCTTCACACATTCCCAGTCCTTTTTAAATTTTATTTTGAAACAAAGTCTCATTAAATCACTAAATTATCCAAGCTGGGCTCAAACCTGCAACCCTCCTACCTCGGCAACCCAGAATGCTGGGATTGCAGGTATGCACCACCATATACAACTAGAAAGCTACATTTCTAATACAAAGGCATTAAAATTATTCCTACACACCTCAAACTGCAAATATTTAAGGCTATTTATCTTTGATCCTTAAAATCTACATTTAAGCTTAAAAACACTTTTAAGAACCACTACTATTTCAGTTTTCTTCAAGTAGGACATAATGGAAATGGATAAAGATGTTCAGATTCAGTATGAAAGGTGGAGTATCAGAATATATTTCTAACAGCATGAGAGTGATGCTCTTCATCCTAGACTACATCTGATAACCATCATAGATTAAAGGTGTTAATGGTCAGAATCTCTGTTATTTCCTATTATATTCAGAGTATAAGTGACAGATTCTGGAACAAAGTTCTGCTTCTTATATAGCCGTAAGGAATGGTAGCTGTCTTACCTACTGTGGTCAGGTTCTGGTAGTTCTCCAGCATTACTTCTCTGTGTTACGTCCAGTAAAGCCCACTCATCCTGGGTGAAGTCCACAGCCACATCCTCAAATGTCACCGAGCTCTAGACCATCACATACATGTTGGTTTGAGACAAGTGATATCTCTCCACCAATGTTTACTGGTCAATGAAGTGACCCCAACGCCTATAAAAGATTCTAAGGTCTCCCATATCCTATTCTAGGATGCAATGGTCCTAAGAGATCTCTCTACCCATATTCTCTCCAATTATATCTGGGTCTCTTCCAATGATATGGCTTTAAGCCGGGTATGGTGGTGCACACCTGTAATCCCAGCACTCAGGAGGCTGAGGCAGGAGGATCACTGTGAGTTCGAGACCAGCCTGGGCTACATAGTGAGCTCCAGGTCAGTCTCAACTACATAGTGAGACCCTGTCTCAAAAAAACAAAAAAACAAAAAAAAGCCAATGATATAGCTTTAGCATCTCTTACATGTGAACTTGTATCACCATAACTAGGTCTATTCAAACTGTTTTCCTACATTGCAGCACACTCCTGAGCATGTGAAAAAGACCTGATAAATGGTGATATGTGAAAAATCATTTAAGAAAGGATACTATCATCTTCCTTATCATCTGCCAGAGCACTCAGAAAATAAGTATCTAAACAGTACCCGGAAAGATTCACGTGACTACTAAAATACTGATATGCCCTTCACCTATATGATGGGCACACCCTTCTAGGAAAGTTCAACTAGGGACTCACTCTTGGCATATACATCTTTTTTTTTTTTTTACTCTCTGAAGACCTCTTGAGACCTACAAGGAAATATAAGTTCTTGGTTGGTCCAATTACATCATTTTGGGGAAGCATTTAAGCTTCACGCTAACTCTGGATATCCCTAAATTCATCACTATTAAAGAATCTCTGCAGAGATGCTGCTCCATCTTGTGCGACTCCTATTTCTCAAGTATCTCCTGAATCACTATAATGGATTTCTTAATCTTCTCTGTAGAAAATGAAAAACACCTTTCATTAAACCTACCATGTGTGTCCCACTGCAAGTATATCCCCTCAATAAATCCTGTCGAAGTGCTGAACCTTCAGTTTTTAGTCGCATTTCCCACTCTGAAATTGAACAAATAAAAATTTAGATCTGACTATGATGTGTCTGTTTATATTTATTTTCAAGATAAACACAGTGAGAAGAGAAAGCAATTTTGAGGATTTAGACTTTGTCAAAATTCCAGAATGATTAGGATAAAAGTTCAATTTTTTTTTTTTTTTTTTGAGACAGGGTCTCACTATGTAGTTGAGACTGACCTGGAACTCACTATGTACCCCAGGCTGGTCTCGAACTCACAGCGATCCTCCTGCCTCAGCCTCCCGAGGGCTGGGATTACTGGCATGAGCCACCACGCCTGGCAAAAAGTTCAAAATTTTAAATATGTTAAAAATTGATTCTGGGGCTGGGGGTTTAGTTCAGTGATTCTGCCACCTGACTTGCAAGTGCAAGGACCTGAATTCGATCCTGGGTATCAAAAAAGATTGATTCTGTAAATTAACACTGATAATAAATCAAAACAATTTTATTAGAGAAATACAAAAAGAAATGTCTGAACAAAAAGCATACACCAAAACGAGCTAGAAAAACTAACTGAAAGTAACAGAGTAGAGGAAGTTAAAGATAACCTAACTTCTAAGACAAATGGCATCAACTTTCTGAGAATAATATCTTAAAAATTTTCCTCATTATGCTTGTAAACATAAAGGTAAGGAAACATAAGCCCTGAGAAACATGACTCAATTTGCCTAGTCATAAGTGAGATTACATAACACATCTCCCCAAAGCAGAGACAGCATAAAATACTCCTTTCGGTTGACTTAAGGCCTTAACAAATGAAATCACAGTGTGGTTATTCAGGCCCAGATGCTGAACTCTGTGTTTCACAGGGAGATTGCAAGATTGAAAGCAGTCTGGCTGAAAAATAGCAGCAGCAGTATTAACGATGGCACAAATTGATAACATCCATCTCGTTAAGTCTAGGTCAAATATGCATGATCTCTCTTCTCTGATTCTAAGGACACATCAGGGTAGCTTTTATGTCTAAGTGTACAGTGGTAACACCCATTCTTCTTTAAACAGGATTATCTGGATTCCTATCAACATCAATCATTAATCAATAATCAACAAGCAGCTGGGCGTCATGACACACACCTGTAATCCCAGCACTCAGGAGGCTGAGACAGAAGGATCGCTGTGAGTTGGAGACCAGCCTGGGCTACATAGTGAGTTCCAATTCAGTCTCAACCACATAGTGAAACCCTGTCTCAAAAAAACAAACAAACAAAAAATAACCAACAAGCATTAGCAGTCATAAAACGTTAGCTCTTAATGCTGTTACATATGAACTCCACAAAAAATGGTACACTGGGCGCTTGTGTTGTGGAGGCCACAGCAACTCCATATTGTAATAAAAGGCTCCATTTCATACTGAGCCTGACCTAAAAATGAACCCAATTGTCTTGTGACTACTGAGCAAAGCAAACTAGTTCCTGGGAAAACAAAAGAATGTATAGAACCATTAGATAAGACCATCTGGCATCCTTGAAACTCCACCACCCATAGCAACCTTGTAACTCAGCCACCTGTAACAACCTTGAAACTAGGCCACCCCGGATACCTCACCACCCCAACAACAGCCAATAGGATTTAAATGTAAAAACTAACCAATCATAATAGAAGTAAAGCTTGTTACTAAGACTAATGTATCCCAAACCCTATAAAAGTGGCTTGAAATTGCTTTTCGGGCGCTCCAATCTCGGATTGGCAGACCCACTGCATGCTGTGTTAATAAAGTGCTCTTGTGTGTTGCATACATGAGTGGTGATCTTCTTGGGGACGCGGTGCTTGGGAACAACAGTGTGTGTGTGTTTGCGTGTGTGTGTGTGTGTGTGTGTGTGTGTGTGTGTGTGCTCTTATAATAACACTTCACAGAAGATAAAAATCACTGTTGGGCTGGGGATTTAGCTCAGTGGTTCTGCCACCTGCCTCACAAGCACAAGGACACAAGTTCAATCCCTGGTACCACAAAAAGAAAAAAAGATAATAATCATTTTTAATGACAAAACAGTGTAGCTTCAAGAAACACAAGTGATTGGTCCAAAATCAACTGGTGAGGAAATGAAAAACTAAGTCTTCGATATTGGTAGGTTTGTCCCTAAAGTTTGATCCTGTGCGTCATTAAACTCCAAAATGATCACCACATAAAGGACTCTGGAAGATATGCCTGAATTAGAACCAGAATGTCAGTTTTACTAACAATTCAGAATACAATTCAGCTGCTGGGCATGGTGGTACACACCTGTAATCTCAGTACACAGAGGCTGAGGGAGGAGGACTACCATAAACTCCAGGCCAGCCTGGACTACACAGTGAGTTCAAGGCCAGTCCGAACTAGCAGTGAGATCCTGTCTCAAAAAAAAAAAAAAAAAATCTCCAATCAAATTCAATCTGAAGCCAGGAATTTAGCTCAGTGGTTCCACTGACTGCCTTGCAAGTGTGAGGTCCGGAGTTCAATCCCCAGTATCAAACCAAACAAAACAAATTCAATCTAAATAGCAAGGACAATTCAATAACTTAGCAATACCCTGTTTCAAAATAAAAAAAGAAACCTAGGCTAGGGATATAGCTCACTGGTAGAGTTCTTGCCTATCTTGCATAAAAAGTCTTGGGTTTAATGTCCAGCACACACACAAAAAAGGAACAAAATGAAACCCAACAAATTCAACCTCAATAAAACGGTATGAAGAGGGCAGGGGATTTAGCTCAGTCCAAGTTCAATTCCCGGTACAAAAAAAAAAAAAAAACC
>NW_022900949.1:5427046-5438771 GCF_012274545.1 Fukomys damarensis
AAAAAAAAAAAAAAAAAAACCTATATGAAGGCATTTCATCATCAGTCAAAAATGAAAAGCAGAGAGAGGATCTTGACGGCAGGACCAGAAAAGTAACGACAACAAAATAAATTACTTACAAAGGCATCCCAAAAAAGGCTATCAGCAGATTTATCATCAGAGAATTTACAGTCCAGGATAAAGTGAGAGAATGCATACAAAGGGCTGAAGGAAAAAAAAAAAAGCTAAGAAAACTGAACTAAATCCAACAAATCTGTCCTTCAGAAATGAAAGACATAAGGACTTTCCTAGGAAAACAAAGCACAGAGCATTTATCATTACACCTGTCCAAACACTAAAGGGAGTTAGTTCCTCAATCTGAAAGACACTGAGTAGTGCACAAAAAATACGTGAAAGCATAAAACTCACGGATAGAAGCACACAGTTAAATTCAGAATACTCAAATACTCTAACAGTATGTTTTAATCACACTCTATGAAGATTTTAAACATTATGAAAAACACTAATAGTAATAATTTGTTAGGGAATATATACTTATAAAAGGATATAAATTGTGAAATCAAAGACATAAAAAAATGACCTTGGCTCATAAAGACATAAAATAGGAAGGGTGAGAAAAATTAGTTATTTTATGCAAGTAAAGATAAGGTCTTACCTCAAAGTCCTGTAATTTTTGTTTTCAGTACTACAGTAGAACCCAGCTGCACTCTGGCAATGAGCTAAATAACCAGCTATTTTCATGTTTTTATTTTGAAACAGTCTCAGTAAGTCACTAAATTGCCCAAGATGGGCTCACTTGTGATCCTTCTATTTCGCCAGTCAGAGTGCTGGGATTATGTGCATGTGCTACCATATTCAAATTCTAATTTTTATACTGAAACAACCTTAAACTTGCAATGCTACAGTCTCAACCTCCTAAGCAGCTGGACTTACAGGTATGTGCTACTGTGCCCCATTTATATGTTTTATATAAGGTGCACAGTAACCATCAAACAAAAACTTGCAGATGTCCAAAAAAAAAGCAACATATCACAGCATATCACAACAGAAAAGCACCTACTCAAAAAGGAAGAAAGGGATAAGACAAAATGTATTTTACAAAATCAAGAAACTGGGTGCGTGCGGTGGCACATACCTGTAATTCTAGCACTTAAGGAGGCTGAGGTAGGGGATAACAAGTCTGGGAATCTCAGTGAGACTCTGCCCCAAAATTTAAAGATGTACTACATATTAAAAGGGCTGGGGAGGGCCGCGGATTTAGCTCAGTGGTTCGGCCACCTGCCTCGAAAGTGCAAGGACCTGAGTTTGACACCCGGTACCAAAGGTGGTGGGGGACTGGGGAAAAAAATAAAAGGGCTAGGGATATACCTCACTAGTAGAGCACCCTTGGGTTTGATCTCCAGTACTGGGGAAAAAATCAGGAAACAATAAAATGGCAATAGTAGATCCTTACCTATCAATGATTACACTGAGCACATTAGATTAAATTCTCCAATCTAGGATGAAGATGTAGCTCAGTGTTAAGAGTGCTCACCTAACATGCGCAAGGCCCTAGGTTTGACCCCCAGCACTGCAAAAATACAAAGCAATAGAACTATATAGTGATTACTCAAAAAAGTAAAAAACAGAACCATCATATGACACAGCAGCAGTCCCTCTACTGGGTAAATTTCCAAAGGACATGCCACCAGAAAGAGCCACCTACACTGTCACATTTATCGCAGCACTATTCACAACAGACATTTCAACAACCCAAGTACCCACTCAGGGACGAATAAAGAAAATGTAGCACATATATACATAGTGAAATACAGATCAACTTCAAAAAGAGAAACCCTATCTTCAGTGACAAGAAGAAAAAAATGGAGAGGGCATTATGTTAGGTCAAATTCGCCAAGCACAAAAAGACAAACACCACCTGCACTCATGATAAACAGTGTAAAAAAAGTAGAAAAGTAGAAGTCATAGAAACAGAGAGCAAAATGTTGGTTACTAGAGACTAGGGGTGAAGGGGGTGGGGGAGGCTGGTTAATAAAGGATGCAAAAGTTTACTTAAGAGGATAAGTTCCGAAGACCTACTGTACATCATGGT
The DNA here is from genome assembly GCF_012274545.1 of Fukomys damarensis. Taxonomy (NCBI): domain Eukaryota; kingdom Metazoa; phylum Chordata; class Mammalia; order Rodentia; family Bathyergidae; genus Fukomys; species Fukomys damarensis. Next base: position 5,429,139 of record NW_022900949.1, read on the forward strand.
GACTACAATTAATCGCAATATGTTGTATTCCAAAACAGTTGAGAGTACATTTTAAATGTTCTATGTATAAAAAATACATGAAATGGCCTGATTTAGCCACTCCACACTATAAAACATCATGTACAGTGCAAATATGTATTTGTATATATTTGTCAAATAAAATAAAAAATGTAAGTCTTCCCCCTACACTGGCAGGGGAACAATGAAAACTCAAACTGGAGCTTAACCAATTCTTATCTACCTACAAGGCAGAGGGTTCCAACAGACAAAGCAAGGACACAGGATGTAGCTCAATGGATGTGCACAAGGTCCCGGGTTGAATTCTCAGCACCACAAAAAACAAGCACACCAACAAAAACAAGGGACAGAGTACGCACCTGTCTGACAGGGCCTTTGTTAGGGAATGTGCATGGAACTTGTACACAAGCAGCAAAGGCCTAAAAGGTTTTCATTGGTGTGCTAAGATAGTCAGGGATGGCAAGAAGGGAAACCAAGGACCAGCCTCATCACACTCATGCATCCAGTTACCTGAGAAGGGTGCTCACAACCTGTTTGTGGTAAAGCCGCAGCACAGGGGAAATACGAATTTTTAAAATTTTATAATATACTAGCTGGTTGTGATGGTGCATGCCTGTAATCCAGCATTTCGGGAGGCCAAGGCAGGGGGATTGAAACATCCAGCCCAGGGCCAGGTATGGTAGCACATGCCTGTCAACCCAGCACCCTGGGAGGCTAAGGCAGAAGTATTCCAAGTTCTAGCCCACCCAGGCAACTTGGCAACTTCGCAAGACCCTGTCTCAAAAATAAAAAAGTTGAAGCCCAGCCTGGACACCTTAGGGACTCAGTGAGACTCTGTCTCAAAAAATTAAAAAAGCGCAGTGCAAAGGCCCTGGGTTCAATACCTCATACTCAAAAAACAAATAAATAAAATGAAATTAATTTTAAAATTATAATACATTCCAGTTTGTGATGCTTCAATATCTTAAAAATATAGTGAGATAGATAGCATTTGTCACACTGCTTGTATAGTTGTATAAATTAGGTGAGGCAGACTGATGTGGCCACCAGATGTAAAGTTTGAGCAGGATGACAAATAGCAAGAGGAACATAAGTATATGACAAGGGTTTGGGACCCACTCCACAATCAGGTGACCCCTTTGTCAACGCTAGCCAGGAAACAGGCCCAGCAACTCTGAACTTAAGAGAACCTTTTGGAGGATGGAGGAGAAATGTTCAGTATATCATAAAAGATCTCTCGGCTTATTCCTTACAGTTTGTCCTATACCTGTCTAGGTACAAGAGCAGAGGTACTCTGAGTGACTCATGCTTCCTGGGTTAATATTTTGCCAAGGGCCACTTATCCACTTAATTTCACATGGAGACTCGATGGCCTGCTGGGAGTCATTGGATATTTAGCGGACGACTGACAGGTATTGGTTGGCAGGTATGTTTGGATTTTGTTTGACAAAATACAGCCGTGGATATAGAACTGTTGGCATCTCAGTGTTTCCACTGCATACCAGGATACAGTCTCATTACAGAAAACAAGTGTAATAGTGGGAAAGAAAAGACATAGAAAGTGTTGCATCTATGAGTCTGGGCCACAACAGACCCCAACAGTGCCATTACTCGGCATAATGTAGCTGTGAGAGTTTTGTCTTGTGTTTATCAGGGAAAAAAGAGTGGCCACGTGTGATCACGTGCTTCCCATTCCAATTACTTGAGAGGCTGAGGAAGAAGGACCCGCTTGAGTCCAGGAATTCAAGGGAAGCTTGGATGACAGGAGATACCATCTCTTTAGAAAAACAGAAGAGCTGGATTTGGTGGCACACACTTGTAATGCCAGCACTTGGGAAGCTGAGGCAGGGAGATCTCTGTGAATTCGAGGCCAGCCTGGGCTATACAATGAGTTTAACGCCAGCCTGAACTACATAATGAGAACCTGTCTCAAAAAAAAAAAAAAAGGAAGGAAGGAAAGAAAGAAGGACGGATGGATAGACGGACACTAGAGATGCATTATGTCCACTTCTGGTAGAAGGCTGTAAAGAGTAGTTTTAAAAAAAAAAAAACGCTGAGTGGTCCTCTCATCGAGATCAAGAGCCTGACAGGAGGAAGGTCCTCCCAGAGAAGGGCAGTAATTTTCATGACAGTAAATTACACCACACTTCTCTTCCAACATGGAGTGGTGTGGATATAACATCTCACACAATGCAAGGAGTACACCTCCTCTTACAGGGGGGCAACAACAAGCACATCTCTGCAGCCTTATCACACACGCTAGAAGCAGCTGAGGGAATGGCTCTCCCAACGCTCGGTTACAGGGCCGGATGGGAAACGATACTCTGAAAGGAAAGGATTCCACCAACAGGACTAGGTACACGCGCTGGATCAGAGAGCCTTAGATGGTACTGGCTCCCTTCAGCCAGAAAACCAGGTTCAAGGATGGATGAAAATGAAACTGGTCCACTGAAGAAAACTCTGCTTCCAACGGCACTGATTCAGATTACGGCAAGTTTGGAGATCTTGGTCTCTGAAGAGGGCTGTTCCCCTAGATGGCAGTTACTGTTCCATTACATGGGAGACGAGATAGCCTCCTGGCAATTTTGGGTCCCTAACACAACGGAAGTTGGGGGAAGTCCCACCGACTGGAGTAATTAATTCAATGACTGAAGAGAAAATGTGGTACTACTATACAAATGACGCAAGAAGGGAGAAGTCTGTAACGTCCAAGTAGTACCTCTACGCCGCACAGAAAAGATTAATTGAAAATTTTAAAAGGCAGGATAATAAAAGAATAGACCTTTGGAGAGTGAAGTTTTGAGTCACTTTACCAGTTACATGAACACAGAATAGCAGCAACAGAGAACAGGCATCAAAGGAAAAAGAGAAAGAATTGAGAAAATAAGCCATAGATATCAATTATAACCTCAAGAACAATCACAGTATTGTAATAAGAAATGCAGAAGTTTTGTACATTTTTATAGGCCAGATGTGGTGGTGCATGCCCGAAATCTCAGCTCTTCGGAGGCCAAGGAAAGAGGAATGCTGTGAATTCAAGTCCAGGCTGCGCTAAATAGTGAGTTCAAGACCACCCTGGACTACACAGTGACTCCATGTAAAAAGAAAAGTTTTGTACATTTTTGTACAATTTTTTGTACACATTTACACATATGTATTTCCTATCTTACTTTTCTATACTGTATGTCATTAGAGGTTAAATAATATGTAATTTGGTTGTTAGGTAACAAGACTCAGAAAGAGCATGACTAACCTGAAGAGTAATCACTACGGCCTGAGATGGCAATACAATCACTACCAGTACTGGGAATACGCATCTGCTCACACTGGGGGACAGCAGAGATCCTTTTTATCTTCTTCAATTGCAACATAGATTTAATGATGATGAAGAAGGGCCAGGGATTTAGCTCAGTGGTTCTGCTGCCTGCCTCGCAAGTGCAAGGTCCTGAGTTCGATCCCCGGTACCAAAATAAATAAATAAATAAATAATTATTATGAAGAAATTCAAACGTGTGCACAAGAGTATATATGGATGGTGAGAGCCAAAGAGTGGACTGTGCTCCAATTTCATTTTCAATATCTATGTGGCACAAAAAATGTTTTATGTTAGATGAACATCACAACGGGCCGGGCGTGGTGGCACACGCCTGTCATCCCAGCACTCGGGAGGCTGAGGCAGGAGGATCGCTGTGAGTTCAAGACCAGCCTGGGCTACATAGTGAGTTCCAGGTCAGTCTCAAGTATACAGTGAGACCCTGACTCAAAAAACCAAAAGCAAAAACAAAAAACAGAACTGCTCAGGGCAACTGACCTGTCAGCCAGAGAGAAGGCAAAAGGTAGATACTGGGCCAACAAGAGGGTCAGCAGAGTGCAAGAGGGAGACCGGCATTCTAACTGCCCAACAACTTAAGGACAGTTTCCAGGGAGGTTTCCGACTTCCGAACCCAACAAGGGAGAAGATGGTGATCTCACAGCAATGGTGCAGCTTGGGTCTATGTTGTTGTCTCCTTTGTACCCATTTGTTCTACAGGCCTAAGTGAGACACAGTGGGAAACGAGAATTAGATTATTTCATTTTGAACCAATAAACAAAGTCAGCATGGGCTTAATTTCAGGCTCAGATTATACTACTATCATAGGAATTCACTAAACACAAACACTGGGTCCCCCAAAATCTCAAAAGGGAAACAAAATATAGGAAATAGGTATGCTTCACTTTAATCATAGCTTTGCGTACATAGTAATCATAGTATCCTTTCTCCTAAAACATTCCACACTCCAACATAAAAAATTATAAATAAGCAAAAGGCCTTGGGTTTGATTCCCGGTACCAAAAAAATTAATTAATTAATTAATTAATTAATTTTTCAAGAGATAAAATTAAAGAAAGACCTTAACATTTAGAAATTTACTTGATAAAATGGGACCAATGGGTTCCCAGTTGAAACAGTTTATCGGTTCATCTGTCCCAGAATAACTTCAAACAGGGCTGCAAAGATTAAAACTCACATAAAACCTAATTCAACAGTGATTGCCTCTGTTGATTCTCCGTCTGTTACCCTAACTTTGCCCTCTGTTGAATCAAAAATTCAGTAAAATAAAAGGCGCCCTGTGGATTACTTACCCTAAATGTGGTGGTCCAATTCATGAAGGCCTCATACATAGTAGCACTAAAACGGTCACTGATTCAATTCACACCCAAACTGGCTCACTTGTTCTACTCAGTGCCTTTCACCTGCATTTTGCTTCTGCTGCTGAATGGACACGATACACCTTTTCTAGGCCACTCAACAGATTTCTCATCATACGCAATCTTTGGAAACACATCGTTAACAATATCAACTTCCCCAGGAACACAGTTCTGACAATGCAACATCCTTCTCCAAAGAAACTCAGTTGACATGTAACTCTGGGTTCTGGTCACAACATATTCCCCATTCACAAATCTTTACTTGCAAATTAAAATCAGCAGACACGAAGCGCAAGGACCCGAGTTCAATCCCCGATACTAAAAAAAAAAATCAGCAGACACAAGCCAGGGAGGGTGGCGCATGCTTGTGATCTCAGCACTCAGGAGGCTAAGGCAAGAGTTTCAGGCTAGTCTAGGCTACACAGTGAGTTCAAAGCCAGCCTGAAATACCCTGTAAGAGCCTGACTCAAAAAATTAATTAATTAAATAAAAACAAAGACAGAAACAAAAAACCCTCTTCATAAACAGGAGCGCTGGCAACGTTTTTTTAATGTGTCTTGGAGTCTCTGATCCATGTGAGGTAGCTATTTACTCCTTTAAGGCTTCTAATACAAAAAGTGCACCTACTGACACCTTGCTAGTCAATAAATGACTATCTCCCCACCATGCTTTCCTGGGAACAGAAGCTCACATGGACACTCAGGCTGTGACCTTCCTCCCTACCCAGCTGTTCATTATGTTAAGCAAGCAAGCTTTGCAGGCTGCTAAGGCCTCCTGAAGACACAGTGAAGTCCAACTTGGGTATATTCCACGTGCAGGTAGGGGTGGCTTCTTCTGTGCTGTCTCTTGCCAAATGCCAGAGTGCTACAGAAGACAGCCCCTATCTTAAGATTTCTTGACTGCTTAAATTAGTATTAACTGAGTGAACAATGGCAGTGTTAGGCCATGCAAAGGGCTCCTCTGCACATCGTGCATAATGAAATACTGCTGCTTTCCATTAGCTAGGATGTCCCTACTAACGGACCGGACACAAAGAACAACTCACTTTGTCAAACATCAGGCAGTCACCTTCGTTAAGGATATCCTGATCCTGTCTCTACCTTTATCATAAACTCTAGGGCTATTACCACAAATTGTTTCCTTCAAAGTAAAAACAAAACCAAACCTCTAGAACTCTCTCCCGACAAATATCTCCAATATCAAGCAAAATCAAACATCTGAAAGACACAAAACAGGCTCTTGCCAGAACACTCCTTATACCCTTCGGAGACACAGACATTACTAGTGGTTGTGGTGAAATTGTAGAGAAAAGCTATACAATAAGACAGGCCCTTGCCTTGTCTCCATTTTTTTTTCTTTCCACAGAATGTTTTGTTTTGGAAACAGTTTTGTGCTGGTGGGCGCCTGCCCAATGTATCAAAATGTTCTGTGACTGTTTGAACTGTGTGACCTTTCAGGAATGTTCTGTTATGCTCTTTGCTCTCACAAGAAGGTTAAGCTCCACCCCCTCAGGAATGTTCTGTAACTCCGCCCCTCTGCTTCAGGAATGTTCTGTAACCCCAGAGCCCCTGCTATATCGGGCATGCTCTCCCACCCTGTAGATCCCTATATAAGGAGGCCCTCATTTATGGTACAGCACTCAGACTCCTCCGAGCCCATTGCCAGCTTGCTGGTGTAACAAAGGTTTTTTTTTGGTTTTTTTTTTTCCTCCACCTCTTCAACCAACCATCCGATTCTCAAGTCTTCAAATTATGAGAGCTGTGTTCCAGAGCTGCCACACTGAGTGTAAAGCTCAGCTTTGCCTCAGAACTGTATGGCTCAGCTGTGCCTTCCAAGCTATGGCACCTGGCTGCAACACTGGGCTGTAACACTTGGCTGTACTACTGTGCTGCTCCGGTCTATCACAACAAAATCATTCCTCAATGTTCTACCGAGGATTTTAATTCCTCAAATTAATTTTCTACCTGTGGAAATTGAAATATATTCATCCTTTACCCTATCTTCTCTTGAGTTACATCATTTCAATAAACATCACTTAGTTGTCTTGTCAGTTTTCTGGTGAAGAGGAAATTCTTTGATCAACTTCTTTCACAAACTATAAACGACTGACACATCACCCTAGGAGTAATCCTTGATGCACTTCCCTGTCTGTCCCTACAAAAGCAATCAGCCAATTCTGAGAAAGCTTACACCATCTGCTACTTCCATTTCCTCATGGCTAACTTCTACCACTTATCTTTCTGGTCTCAGTTTAAACATTCTCTTCCCCTAAACAACTCCCATTCAGAGATAGAAAAATAATAAGGACTCTTTTCTACTTCCAGACCCTTATCAATCTGTAATAATTCATTTATTTCCTTGGCTTCATGTTAGCCTCCTCTACCAGTTTACAAGTTTCCTAAGAATGTGAGACCTGGCCGGGCGTGGTGGCGCACGCCTGTCATCCCGGCACTCTGGAGGCTGAGGCAGGAGGATCGCTGTGAGTTCGCGACCAGCCTGGGCTACATAGTGAGTTCCAGGTCAGTCTCAACTACGTAGTGAGACCCTGTCTCAAAAAAACCAAAAAAAATAAAAAGTAAAAAAAGAATGTGAGACCTGAGCTAAAGTGACTCCATGCTAATAGGCCAGAGACTGTGCTTCTTCATATGCTAACTGCTAACTTGGTTAACAGCCCACCCAGAGACAAATGGTATGACAAAAGGTGACCATTGAACATGTCCGGCGTAAGATAAGCAGTGTGTTTGGAATCTTGTCCTCTGGTAGTTCTGTGAGTGCCCTGACTTTTTGTTTAGAAAAACCCTATAAAAAGGACTTCAGCCCCTGAGCAGTTGCCTCTCTGAGCTACCTGGCTCTGGGAGTGCCATCTGGCCAGACTAATCAAGGTCTGTTTACCATCTAGCCTGGTGTGTTCCTTCCTGGGTGACTCTCGTTCCTCCATCGAGCTCCCGGAGCCTCGCTGAGCTATAGGTTCCAGCATCGTGGAGGCCCTGTTGGCTGTTCAGGGCTTCCGGAAGTAAGGCCGTGGGTCTTGCGTCGGGAGCCCTCGTTGGGCTATAGGACTCAGCATCGTGGAGGCCTTTCGGCTGTTCACGCTCCATGGAGTAGAAGTGAGACTTTAGGTCTTACAAGAATAACCCTAGGTCAGTGGTGGTGAACCTATGGCACGCATGATGCAGCAGGCTGTTGGTAATCATTGAAAGCTCTAAAAGGTTCACCATCACTGCCCTAGGTTGAATTTTGTCACTGTGCCTTCACCAACTGTCTAGGAACTCATCAGATCGCATAAATACAAGAAATTGAGCAAACATCTGAACATACCAGGAGAATGTAATCAGATCATGTGCCTTTGTAAAAGAAGTCACTCTTCCAAAATACAGTAACAGATAAACAGCCACTGCTCTAGGTTCAAAGAGAATTGAAGACGTAAAAAGAAAGCCAGGCTTGGTGCAGGCATGCAATGCCATCCCTCTGGAAGGCTGAAGCAGAAAGATTTTAAGCCTGGGCCCAGCCTGGGAAATTCAGACTGTCTCTGAAAATAAAAGATTAAAAAAGGGGAGGGGTGAGGATAAGGGCAAAAGCCCTGGGTTCAATCCCCACGGGAGGGGGAGGGGCCACATAAACCTCTAACACACAGGAACCAAGAACTCAAAGCACACTTTGACATTGTGGAGAATTTTTTTTAGCTACCAGGGATTGAACTCGGGTCCTTGCGCTTCCGAGGCAGGCCACAGAACCTCTGAGCTAAATCCCCGGCCCGAATTTTACCTTTTTATAAAGGCTATCGCAACTTTTTTCATTTTCTTACTTTAAGCGATGCATTACCTGTTAGGGAATTGATCATGTTAAAGTATTTTGTGACACTGCCGTTTTGGGCTGGACCTCCAGGTTCTTCCACCTCTAAACCCTTGCCTTAAGTCTCCTTTCCCCAAGGCCCTGTCAGTACATAGAATTGAAACTTAGAGCTTCTGCAAGACTCGAATTTTAAGAGGCAACATGGCTTGCAGATAGGTTAAGGACGGCCTACCCCACCTTAATGTGAAGGCCCTTAGCTCCAAGCCCCATAAATAGGCCAGCACTCCCTTATCTCTCAGCTCTCTCTCTGCTCCGCTCCCCTGAATAAAATCTCCCGTAGGACTTCTCCGTGCTTGGCGTTGCTGTTCCCTTTCATTACCAACATTTAAAACTCAATTATCGAGCCCGGAATGTAGCTCAGGGGTCCCGGCGCCACCCTTGCAAGTGCAAGGGCCCATTTTAGCCCCTTTCAAATGTTCCATGAAAAAAAGTATTCACAGTTTCTTGGGGCGGGGGGGGGGGGAGAAAGAGAGATAATAATATGTTTTAATAGCACCAGTGCAGACTTTCTAACGGGGTAGGCGAAGACCTAGGAGGCTCCGACGATGGGGATCTGAGCGTCCTGTTTAGTAAAATGACTTTCAGTCTACACACGATTATATTCACGTACAAAGATGCACGCACTCTACACACCCACACGTAGCTTCTTTCTCCCTAAATGTCATGTGTCAAAAATAAATTCATACTCTCCACGATGAATGCAATCATTATGTTACTATAAACATGTACTAATAAAAATCTTTAAATGAAAGCCAATAAATACACGTGGCGCAAAGACCAAGCCGAACCGACCCGCATTCGCACTCACAACTCCCAGGTCGACCAAAGCGCGCAGCGCCGCCTCCGCAAGGACCCGGACGCAGAGGCAGTCGCCGCTACTGAATCCTACCAATCCTCCGGCTTCTGGGAAAAAAAAATATGTAAAAATACACAGAGACTGCTCTGGAGGCTTCTGAGAGGCAGCTGCCAGCTGCAAACCCCCGAGACGACCAGGCGAGACCTCGGAGGCGATGGCCCAGAGGCACAGGGCCCGGCGGCGCCGAAGGACGCGGGCGGAGCGACCCGGCCTCCCCT
>NW_022900949.1:5439247-5465164 GCF_012274545.1 Fukomys damarensis
CAGGCCGGAAGAGACGGCGCCGGGTGACGTCACTTCCGCTCCCCGCCGTGAGCTCGGCGGTGCCGGATGGGGTTCTCCAGGGCCTGGGCCGCAGGTTAGACCCTTTCAGGAAGGGAACCACCGCCACCATTCCCCGCCGCAGTACTGCAGAGTTAATCCAATACCTCCACACTGAGGCTGAAGCAGGAGAGTTGCTGTGAGGTCCAGCCACCCTGGGCTAGTTAGACCCTGTCTCAAGAAATAACGAAACAGGCGGGGCATTTAGCTCAGTGGTTCCGCGGCCGCCTGCCTTGCCAGCTTAAGGACCCGAATTCGATCCCCGTTACCAAAAAATAATAAATAATAATAAATAAATAACATAGTATACACATCGTTTATCACCCTCATGCTTGCTCCACAGGTCCCCAAAAAACAAAATGTAAGAAAGTGGGTAAAAGCTGTTTGTGGCTCAGTAATGCAGATACGCACTCATCAAGGCTGACACAACTAACCCTACGGAATGCGCCTAACGCGCTAAAAACAGAAACCAACACTGAGCATCCGAGTAGCGCCAGTCAAATAATCTGGACGAGGAAGCTGTCTGGGGACAAGTTTATTACACAGGACCCATCCCATCACAAAGGTGACTAAGACTCCTCAAGGGAATAAACTCATATTCTGGGTGTAGATTTGCTTTTCCCCTAATTACGCTTGTGCTGGCACCATATATGGTGTCTTTAAGATGTTTCACCCATAGTCATGGCATTCACATGCACTCTTTTGCCTCAAGGAACCCTTTTTACTGAAAAAAGAAGTACGACATTAGGCATGTGTCCACTATATATCCCATCACTCACAAGTACACAACCTCAATGAAAGGAAATTAAGTATGTCACACTAACATGAGACTGCCACGTGACCATTTTTGGCTGTTGCATATAACACTAAACCAAGAGCCCAGAAAAATAAAAATAAAGGAGAAAGTGGTTCTATTGGCTGCAGCAATTGATTCCAAAAACCAAAGGAAACTTAGGGTATGGCTATATAATTGAGGCAAGGAGGATAATGTCTAAACCATCCAAGGACCGTCATGCCTCATAGAAGAGTCACAGAAAATTACAAGTGCAAGTGGCAGGACTACCAATGGCACAAAGCACTTGGGACACTCTGGGCACACCACAGTTGCTTATATGCATATTTATATAAATGAAATGTACACTTCTTCCCATATCTCTGTTTCTGTGGTACCAGGGATCGAACTCAGGACTTTGCGCTCTGAAGGCAGGCATAGTGCTGCTGGGCTAAATCCCTAGCACATTCCATACCTATTTTGAATACAAGTTAGTGGAGTTAGAGTTACAGTTCAGTAAATTAGGAAATAATATTGAGAATGTCATGACATCTGAAGAGAAATGAATATGACCTGTGATAGGAAACTGCACTCACTTAGAAAAGTAGGTCCATCTCTTGAATCATGTAGGGTAGAATACAAAATTAACTAATGAAGGAAACTGAAATCCTCTAATGAATGTGCATATGGATGATGGGTAGCCAAAATGTGCACTCAGTTATCAGTGTATCAATCTTGACTCTAAATTTACCTTCAGTCCCTGCTCTAGAATAAAGACAAGCATTTTTTTTAAAAGTAGGTTTATCATCATCATTCACAGTTGAAACTGAGAATGTAGTTTGTTTTTTGTGAACGTTGCTGGGGTTTTTGATACTGGTTTTTTGTGACAAGTCACGTTCTGTAGTCCAGGCTGAACTTGAACTCACTGCATATCCCAGGATGGCCTCCAACTCACAGCAATCCTCCTACCTCAGCCTCCTAAGTGCTGGGATGACAGGCGCGCGCACCACACCAATCTCAACAGTGGCTAACTTACGCATACAGTCATTTACTTATCAGTTATGTGATGGGGACACACTTTGAACTTGGCTTCAGAGTTACAAGTGGGTTTGTCTTGTTTCTTGCTTCTTTGTGACACGGTTTCATTATGTAGTCCAGGTGGTATTTGTTGAGACAGTCTTGCTACGTAGTTCAGTCTGGCCTTGCACTCTCTTGCCTCAGCCTCCCAGGTGCTGGAATTAATAAGTGTGTACCACCACACTCAGCTCTAGAATGTTTTATTTTTATTATTTAATTTTTTGGTACCAGGGATCAAACTTGGGTCCTTGTAGTTGTGAGGCAGGCGGCAGCACCACTGAGCTAAATCCCCAGCCCTACAATTTGTTTAGGAACACAGGGACACCTTACATTTGTCTTGTCCCTTGAAAATTTGTATTGGTGCCTTTGAACTATACAGAACGGTATCACTTTGTCATACCCACACGTGCACTTTTTAATTTCTACCCTTACCATTACACCTTTTTGCCTTTTCTCCCACCTTCCCCTCTTCCCCATGCTCCTGTTCTGAGAGTCCCTACTTTTACTTAAGCATTTAACTGTGCCTATTTTAAGTTGCTGGGTATAGGGGAGCACTGAGGGGCACAATGCGAAGGACCTGCTCTTGCTGCATCCAGCTCTGCAGGATGGACTGCACAGGCGCGTATGGTACCCGGCCCATAGATCCAGAAGCCTCGGTCCACCTTCCAGGGGCACTCAAAACATGGATAATGCTCAGAACCCTGCATGGGAGAGGCAGTATAGCAAATGACCGACCAGCTGCCTGGCCTCTTTTCCATGGCCCTCCTGGCTAGACACTATTCTAGGCTATGTGGTGCCTATTGATCCAACCCCCTCTGTGCACCTGCCCACATTAAGCCCTCACTCGAATGTTCTGTCATTACTCTCCCAAGGGACACTGCTGTTTTCAAGCCTTCATTTTTGTTTGAGACAGGATCTCACGATATAGTTCAGATTGTCCTCGAAATTGCAATTCTCCTGCCTCCGTCTCCTGGGTGCTGGGATCACAGGCCTGCACCAACATGCCTGGCTAACACTTTATGGCAGCGGTGGCCCAACTCTTTCCACACTGGCACACCAGATGTTCCTCTACACTTTGGAGCTTTGATTCATTTTTGTCTAGTGATTGTACAACTCCAGCTCAGTCACCAGAAAACTTCCCTTCTCCAGCCAGTGGACTAGAACTAGCGTCTGGCAGACCCTAGAGTACAAGGTTTCTACTCTGAGATTCTATACCTAGGTGTGTATGATACCTGATTATTTCTAGAATGACAAACAGGAAGGAACTTTATCATTAAGGTTCTGACTGGGCTGAGTTCCACAGAGGGGGTATATGATGGGTCGGTCTGAGGTCAACAGGTGCACGTCTTTCAGTGTTTGTCTTTGCCGTGTAGCCCACGCTGGCCTCAAATTCTCAGCTATCCCCCTGCTTCAGCCTCCCAAATGCTGGGATTACATGCATGCCCCAAGCCCAGCAACAGGCTCATGTCTTTTAAAGAGGTGGTAGGCCTCCCTGGCACCCTTCCAGCTGGCTTCACGAAGGGGCTGTGAAGCAGGAAACTCAGCCAGTGCCTTGACTACAAGCATGTTAGACCATAAGCAGAAGAAAATAATTCGTTTTTAAAAATAAAAATGGAGACTCCAATCATTAATTATTTCATTACTCGAAAATGAATCCAGATCTGGGCCTAACTCAGATGGGTGAAGTATGTTTCATCTGATGCTGGGTCCCAGAATTTTACACAGGTAAAGACAGCCCTTGGCTGTGTCATTTAATTCAGACTGTGCCAAAAGTAAAAGGCTACCCTACTATGCAGTGTGATCGAAAAGTACAGTGAACACATACAAGATGAAAAGTATAGCAACAGAAACGGCCACAAATCACTTCAGAGTACTCTCCTTATACCCTGTTTTAAACACACTGATCCCATCGTCCTTGCCACTTTGTGTGGCAGTTCTGGAAGCCCTCTTTTGTTGTCTTCCATTGCACTGTCATGGCTTTGTGTCCTAAATTAATTCAAACTTTCAAGGCCATTTTGACCTCTGAGGAGTCAGAAGTCACCCAGTGCCAGGTCTGCTGAATAAAGTGGATGAGGTTTTACAAGCCTGCCCTCCCAGTGGTGGCAACGAGTAGCACATCTGCCATATTTTTTTATTATATCTCACAAAGACACAAAACAGGACTTCCAGAACTACCCCAGGAAGCAGTGTGTTTGAAGGGGAAGTCTTTAAGGGTGTTAATAGTAATGTTTGTTTTTTTCTACCACGACAGACTAACACTTACTGTATTTTTCAATCACACCTAAGCTTCCTGACCCTCACCTTAGAAATATTTTGAGGTGGGCACCAAAAGCAAACAAAACAAAACAACAACAACAAAAAAGCAATTAGGGCTCGTCAAACTCAAAAGATTTTACTGGTAAATGCAAAGGAAAAACCTAGAAAGTGGAAATGGCAATGTAAGCAAGGAGAAAACAAACTTTAGACCACAGACGTGATAAATGGATCAATACATAAAAATAAGCAGCTCCTATGACTCCACAGCAAAAAAATGAAGTACCCAAATTTTAAAATGACAAACAAGTATTTCCCCAAAGACATGTAAATGGCTTACAAGTGCATGAAAAAAGATGTTCAAAATGAGCTATTCTGAGAAATGCAGGTCAAACCCACAATGATAACACATTACACATTAGGATGGCTCTTAGGAAAAATTCAGAAGAGAGTGACAGCAAAGATGGCAGAGAAAATAGAACCCTTGTACATTGCTCATAGAAAAATAAACCAACAGTAATTTCACAAAAGTATGCATTTCTCATAAAATTAAATAATTGACCATATAATACATCAAACCAATCTCTTAGCTTACATTCCCCCCAAAATAAATTCACTAACTCAGAGACCGCTGGGCGTGGTAGCGCATGCCTGTAAGCCCAGCACTCGGGGAAGCTGAGGCAGGATGATTGCTGAGTTTCAGGCCAGTCTTGGCTACATAGTGAGTTCAAGGCCAGCCTGAACTACACAGTGAGACCTTGTCTCAAAACAAACAAAAAACAGACAAATGGATAAAATGCAGTTTTACTAGCCACTGAAATGGGAGGAAATCCTGTCATCTGCCATACTACACTTCAAACCTGGGACACTGTGTAAAGTGAAATAAACCAGGTACAATAAGACAAACACCGCACAATATCACAAGTGGAATCCAAAGAAGTCAAAGCACAGAGTGAATAGTAGTTACAAAAGGCTAGGGATTGGGAGGAAAGGGAAGAAACTGAACAAAGGTACAAAAAAGATGATGACTAAGTATGTGAAAATTATGTGTGATCTTGTGATTTTTAGTTCACACTAATGTAGTATATACTTGAAACATAAGACAGTAGTAAGTGTATCCATGACACAACAAATAAAAGCTGAATTAGGTGATGGATACACTGGGTTTGTCCTTATCATTTCTTAATGTTTAATTATGCAGATATCAGGTCCCAAATTTAAAACAATTTTCAAGCACATTAAATATACTTTAAGGAACACTACAGTGAAAATTAGAAACTTACAACTAAAGTTATAAAAGTACACAAATAGTAAAATACTTGAAATACTCAAAGTTTATCTAAAGAACCATCCAGAAAGCCATGACTGTTATATAAGACTTTAGGATAGTAAAACAAATACCTTACCACATACATGTAGTTTCTGTTTAAAATGCCACTTAGCCAAAGTTAAATAACATAAAAAGTGATTTTCCAACAGCACTTCTACCTTTCATCTAGTTTTTCACTGTGAAATCAAACTACTTGCCAGAACTACTTCCACAAAATTCATTCGCTCTATAGGAACTCCTCACAAATTTATTAAGACTCAAGGAAATACAAAGAGGCTTGCATGTTTTGTATTCTACATAGCTTCAAATTGAGTTCAATGACACTTCCATGTTCCTTAAATTCAGGGAGCATCCTCAGAGTTCAAGCCACAAATGAAGGTTTACATTGCATATATTCTTAAAATTTCTTGAAACTGAATTGCAACTGCTAACGATCAAGGACTTCCCGAAACATTTTCTGAATTCCTTACAAAGCATTTCTCTCCAGAGTTTTCATGTTCATTAATGTCGGGACTTATGTTAGCATCAGCACTATTTAAGGTTTCCTCACATTCCTTATATTCATAGGGTGTTGTTGCAAATGGTGTCGTCTCTCCAAAAGATGCAGGCGCAGGTGTCTCTCCAAATGCTGTGGGTGTCTCTCTGAATGGTGTGGGTCTCTCTCCAAATGGTGCCTCTCCGGTGTGTTTTCGTAAATGTTTGTTAAGGCCTGAGTGCTCAGTAAAGGCTTTTCCACAGTACTTACATACATAGGGCTTCTCTCCAGTGTGAATTCGCATGTGAACACGAAGGTACGAGGACCACAAAAATGATTTTCCACATATCATACACTGAAAGGGCTTCTCCCCAGTATGCGTTCGCATATGAACAGGAAGGTAAGAAGAACAGGTAAATGTCTTTCCACACACTGTACACTGAAAAGGTTTCTCTCCAGTGTGAATCTTCAGATGTACATTAAGATACGAGGAGGAAGCAAAGGCTTTCCCACAGTGGTCACATTCAAAGGGTTTCTCACCTTTGTGACTTCGTACATGTGCAATAAGGCCTGAGGAAGTAGTGAAGGCTTTCCCACACTCTTGACATGCATAGGACTTCTCACCAGTGTGATTTCGTAAATGTATAGTAAGGCCTGAGCGTGCAGTGAAGTCTTTCCCACAGTAAGTACATTTATAAGGTTTTACTCCAGTGTGAATTCGAAAGTGGGTCTCCAGGGATGAAGAATTTCTGAAAGACTTTGTGCATAGCTTACATTTGAAGGGCCTCTCACTACTGTGAGTTTTTATGTGTACTGTAAGTTGAGCAAAGCTGGTGAAACCTTTCCCACACTCCTTACATTCATATGGCCTTTCCCCAGTATGTGTCCTTACATGCTTAGTAAGACATGAGCGCTCAGGGAAGGTTTTCCCACATTCTGTACATTCATAGGGTTTCTCCCCAGTGTGAGTTCGCATGTGAATGCGAAGGTAAGAAGATCGGGAAAATGCTTTCTCACACAGATTACACTGAAAGGGCTTCTCTCCAGTGTGAGATCTCAAGTGTGCAACAAGAGAGGAGGAATAAGCCAAGGCTTTACCACATTTGTAACATTCAAAGGGCTTCTCCCCTGTGTGAATTCTTATATGTTCAACGAGCGCCGAGGATGTACTAAATGCTTTCCCACACTCCTTACAGTCATAGGGTTTCTCACCATTGTGAATGAGTACATGCTTAGTAAGGCCTGACCGGGCAGTGAAGTCCTTCCCACAGAAGTTACATTTGTAGGGTTTTATTCCAGTGTGAATTCGAAAGTGAGTCTTAAGGCATGAGGAATTTCTAAAGGTTCTTGCACATACCTTACACTGAAAGGGTTTCTCGCCAGTGTGAGTTTTTGTGTGCTCAGTAAGTTGAGCAAAGCTAGTGAAGGCTTTTTCACATAATGTACATGCATAGGGCTTCTCCCCGGTATGTTTTCGTAAATGAATAGTAAGCCATGAGCGTCCACTGAAGGCTTTCCCACATACTTTACATTCATAGGGTTTCTCTCCAGTGTGAGTTCGTATGTGACCAAGAAGGTAGGAAGAACGTGTAAATGCTTTTCCACATACGTTACACTCAAAGGGCTTCTCACCAGTGTGGGTTCTCAGGTGTGTAGTAAGATAAGAGGAAGAAGCAAAGGCATTCCCACAGTGGTCACACTGAAAGGGTTTCTCTCCTGTGTGACACCTCATATGTTCAGTAAGGCGTGAGGGCTGAATGAAGGCTTTCCCACATTCCTTGCACTCGTAAGACTTCTCTCGAGTGTGCTGTCGTAGATGTACAATTAAGCTGGAGCGCTGTGTGAAGGCTTTCCCACATTCCTGACATTTATACGGTTTTTCAACAGGGTGGTTCTGCATATGAATATTAAGGTAAGCTGGGTGTGTGAAGAATTTCCCACATTTCTTACATTCATAGAAATTTTTCTCAGTGGGCATTTGAGCATACCCATCACTGTTTGTGGAGAGAGCAAAAGCTTTCCCACACTGCTCCAATTCAGAGAGGTTTTCTCCACTGTGACTTTTCATGTGGGCCCGAAGCTGTGACTGATTAACAAAAGCTTTCCCAGAGTCGCTGCCCTCAAAGGATTTGTCTTGAGTAGTTCTGTGGAAAGTATCTAGAGCGAGGGTAGAAGGCTCTGCACACTGGTTCAACAGAGAGAATTTCTCTTCAGGAGAGGTTTTTTCCAGCAGCGGAAGGAAGTCTTTTTCATATTGATTAGACTCTGAAGTGTCCTCTGTATTCGGAGTACTCATATGTACCTGAAAGCCTGGATATTCACTGAAGACTTTTCCAGATTGCTTCGAGTCACAGAGCTCCCCTCCATTGTCACTTCCTGCCTGCAGGAAGGGATGAATAAGGATTATGTATTTTTCAGATTTACATGAGAATGTGTACTTGTGGGAACTCAGTACAGTGGACCCTCAAGTTATGGCTGGCTTGACATATGAACTACCAACAGAATTTCAGTTTTAACTTAAGACCAAAGTCTTTTTTTGTTTGTTTTGTTCTTCTGGTACCCAGGATCTTGCACTTACAAGACAGGCAAAGTGCCACTGAGCGAAATCCCCATCCCATTTTTTGAGGCAGGGTCTCCTAGTTCAGGCTGGCCTTTAATTTTTGACGAGGCCCCTGCCTCAGAGCTTACAAGACAGGCAAAGTGCCACTGAGCGAAATCCCCATCCCATTTTTTTGAGGCAGGGTCTCCTAGTTCAGGCTGGCCTTTAATTTTTGACGAGGCCCCTGCCTCAGCCCAAAGCCTTCAGTTTGACTGGAATGCCAGATGCTTGTGCTTCCAGATGGTCTCAGATACATATTTAACTCTTAAAGAGCTCTGAAAGGAATATTACAACATCCTTTCCTGTGTGGGATCAATTGAGAAATCCCGGGCCAATGTCTAAGGACACGGAGCTCTGCCTGTATACAGGAGTGAGACTTTGAAGGGTGTGTAGAGGAGCCTGAGCCTTCAACCTGAGTCACCACCAGCCCTTGGGAATGAATTAAATTCCTAAGTCAAGGGTCTATTATTCCAAGTTTCACACTGTGGGACATATCTCTAGGGACAATGTCTTCTGAGGGCAAAGGTCCTTTAAATTATCTCTCATTTGTGTTGATAAAATTGCCAATCTTCCCTCTTTTTTTTTTGGAGACAAGATTTCACTGTATAGTTCAAGCTGCCCTTGAATGTACTATGTCGTCCAGGCTGTCCTTTTATCTCACAGCAATCCTCCTGCCCAGCCTCCCAAGCCCTAGGATTGCAGGTATGTACCACTTTCCAAATTTGAAACAGAAATATCCCAGTGACTCTTACCTGCTGTATCTCATTTGATATATCTGACCAGAAAATATCCTTCTCAAGGGGTGGACCTTTTGTTTTAAGGTGCATTTCCCATTCTGAAGTGAAACAAGAAAACATGTAAAGGTTTGCACTACAACATAGGAGGTTAAGTTAAAATGTAGAAGTTTATTAAACAATTTTTCTATGAAATCTAATGATGAATACAAACAGTACAGTCAGGGAAGAAAAGTATGACACAGTCACACAAATAGAACAATAAACTCAAAGAGGAACACAGTCAAGTCATTAGTGTGAGGATAAGACTTGGATAAAATAATGACATACAGAAGATGAAAATATCCCAAGACATCCAGTCCAAGGAACTCTTTACTCTTCACATTTGAAGTAGTCCTTTAAAGTTTCCCTATTTATTTTCAAATCATGTTGAATTAGTCAATAACAAATACTTTTTATAAACACTCACCTTGGAGAAAGCCTCGCTCCACTATGGTCAATTCTACTTCTTCCTCCAACCAAGAGATGAGGCTGGGTTTCAACAGCTGACGTCCTGCACACAGGGAAAGATACATTCATGTTAGAGGCTCAAGTAAGAGATGTCCAATCTTCCCATGATAAAAACTTTTTTTTTTTTGGTACTGGGGATCAAACTCTGATCTTTGCGCTTGTAAGGCAGGCAGCAGAACCGCTGAGCTAAATCCCCAGCCCCAAAACTACTTTTTTTTGAGACAGGGTCTTACCATTCTAGCTGGCCTCAAGCCCCTCCTGCTTCTGCCTCCTGAGTGCTGGGATTATAGACTTATGACACCATACCCAGTTGAAAACTATGTTTTCATTGAAAGAGTTAAAATTACTTCTACAAATTTGGGTGTCCTGAGATTTGACTTCCTTAACTCCTGAAATCCTTGGGCTTAAGCACACATTAAAAAATCCCCTTTAAAGGAGTTTAATACTCTTATACTTCATGCATTTAATAAATATTGTGTCCTTTGAAAAAAAGAAAAAAACACAACAGTGGTTCTCATCTTTGCAGTGAAACAAAGTCATGTGAAAGGTTTAAGACATGGATAAGAAAGAATCTCAGAATGTACATTTTTATTAGAAGGATGGTGATGCTATTGATCCATTTAGTTGGGAACCACCAATGGTAGATTAAATTGTGTTAAGAGAGACCTCGTTCCTTGTTTCCCACTGTACTCCGAGCTGACATCATTAATCCGGGGACACTTAAATATCTAATGCATTTTTGTCCCCTAAGAGGCCATTAGGAATGGTGGAAGTCTTACCAACTGTAGATAGGTTCTGGTAGTTCTCCAGCATCACATCTTTGTAAAGGTTTCTCTGAATTGGGTCCAGTGAAGTCCACTCCTCCTTGGTGAAATCCACAGCCACATCCTCAAAGGTCACCGAGTCCTAAACCATCACAGAAATACTAACTCCAGCCAAGTAAACTCTGCCCCTCCACCAATGTACACCAGTGAGTAAGGAAATAACACCAATGCCTATAAGGATTTTGAGGTGTCCCATATTTTATTCTGGGGTTCAAAGTGCCTAGGACATCTCCATCCACACTCCCTCACTATGGCCCTCTTCCCAACGATATGGCTTCTGGCACCTCTTACACAACCTCAATGAAACTCAGAGCTCTTTGCATACTAGTTCCTAAATAGCTCATTCCTGAGCATGTTACAAAGACTTGCTAAGTCATGACACACGACTAAATCATTTGAGAAATGACAGCGTCACCTTCCTTAACATCTGTCAGAACATTAAAAATTATCTAAACAGCACCCAGAAAGTGAAGATTCATGTGATTACCAAAATACTGAGGTATTTTGTGAGGTATAATCACGTTCTGGGGAATCTCAAGTAGGGCCTAAGTCTTGCTATAGGTCCTTCTTAGCTCTAAGGAGCGCCGGAGACAGATCTATTTAAAAAGAAACCTAATGTGTCTTCCTGGATGACCCAATTATGCTATTTTTGGGACGGATAACAAGCTTCACAAACTTGGCAATCCCTACAATCATTATTATCAAAGTATATGTTCAGAGATATTGCTCCATCATCTCATGTGAAAGCTATTTTCTTTCAAGTATCTCCCCACATTTTGATTTGCTGACATGGAATTCCCAATCTACCCTTAATATACATAATAAGAAATGCACTATACCAGTTGTATCCCACCAGAAGTATGTTCAGTCAAAAAACCCTGCTGAAGTGCTGAATCTTTGGTTTGTAACTGCATTTCCAATGCTGAAACAAACAAAAGAAACAAACAAAAAAAAAGTTAGGCATAAAGAAATGGAACAGCAGATTAAGAGTTGATAAACATAGCAACATCCTGTCTCACAATAATTTTAATAGCAGCTGGGGAAATAGCTAGCTCAGTGTTAAAGAGGCCCTGGGTCCAATCCTAAGAATGAGGATTTAAAAAAAAAAGTAAATATGATGAAACAAAAGTTAACATTTAAGATTTAGAGTGAAAATTCAGCAATGTTAAGGTCATAATTTTAATATATTAAACAATTATTCTGTGAAAATGCATGGTAAATAGTGAAAAGAAAACTTTTTTTGGTACCGGGGATCAAACTCGGGTCCTTGTGCTTGCGAGGCAGGCAGCAGAACCACTGAGCTAAATCCCCGGCCCAAGAAAACTTGTTATGGCTTATATCTAGATGTCCCCACAATGACTCATGCACTCATAGGTGGGGCTTTTGGGAGATAGCTGGATCATGGTGTGTGATACTGGATTATGAGTGCGATAACTGGATTAGTCTTCTGATTGGTTTAGCATAGTACTAGGTGCTTGGGAAGGCCTGCCCTGGGTGGCACCAACCAACAGGCTTACAGCCTGGATGAAATATAAAAGGAAAGGCAGGTTCACTATGTGCTGCTTTCTGCCTACCCTGCCACGGACGTTTTTTTTCTGTCGTGCTGCCCTGCCTGGAGCCAGCTGCTATGGACTGAAACCTCTGTAAACTATAAGCTAAAATGAATCTTTCCTCCTTTAACTTGTGGGTGTTGGCTATTTTGTCCCAACAACAAGGAAGTAACTAAAAGATAAATTCCCTCTCTATACTCCAAATAAACTAAACCTGTAGCTGGGGATTTGGCTCAGTGGTTCTGCTGCCTGCCTCGCAAGCACAAAGGCCCATGTTCGATTCCCAGAACCACCCCCACAAAAAGAATACTGCATACAAATAAACCAGGCCCATCACAGTACTGGGTTGTATTTCACAAGCACTCACCTGGGAGAACTCCTTTCTGCCCAGTCAGCAATTCTTCTTTCAAGCAAGCCATAGGGCTGGGTTTGATGGGTGTCTGACATCCTGTACACAGAAAAGATACTTTCATGAAGTGACAACAAAATTCCCTATGATTCAGGTCTATAAGTCTATTGAAAACAATGAAATTATCTCAAGTAGACTAAAAAGACAGACAAGGCTTTCATATGATCCCAAAATTGGTAATCTCTGACTACTGAATTGGTAACTAATGCAACAATGACATTTACAAAGCTCTAACATTTTAATTAACTAGGGAAATAAACCAAAAGAGATCTTTGTCAGGTAATAAACTAAACCAGTGGACTCGGAATGAAGCTTAGTAATGGAGATCTTCCTAGCATGCACAAGGACATGGGTCCCCGCCCTAGTAAAACAGAAAAATAAACTAAACCAGTGACTCATAAACATTAGAGTAAGCCAGGCATGGTGGTGCATGCCTGTAATCCCAGCACTCAGGAAGCTAAAGCAGGGGGATCAGTGAGTTTGAGGCCAGCCTGAGCTACAGGTTGAGTCCAGCCTGCACAACAAAAGCAAGACCCTGTCTCAAAAACCCAATCAATCAATTAATCAACAACAGAGTACACAGATTCAGCTAGCAAGGTGGCAGGACACCATCTAGAGTTTCTGAGATTCAGCAGGTAAAAGGGGGAGAATGAATATAAACTTGAGCAACAAAAGGCTGAGTAGGAGCCACATTTTACAAATTACCGCAGGACCTGGGGATGTAGCTCACTGGTAAGGATCAATATATAGCACCACCAAAAAAGAAGAGGCAATCAGACATGGTGGAGTGTGTCTTTAATCTCAGCATGCTGGGAGGATAAAGCAGGAGAATCAAAAATTCAAGCCCAGCCCAGGCATGCGGAACTTAGTAAGACCATGTCGCCAAGTTAAACAACAAAAAAAATTCTTTTTAGGGCTAGGGATGTAGCTCAGTGCAAAAGTCCTGGATTCAATACCCAGTGCCATAACAAACAAACAAACAAAACAAACAAAAATTACAAGGGGAAAAAAAAGTGTATCAGGGAACCAAGACCAGTCATGTAAAGGTACA
The DNA here is from genome assembly GCF_012274545.1 of Fukomys damarensis. Taxonomy (NCBI): domain Eukaryota; kingdom Metazoa; phylum Chordata; class Mammalia; order Rodentia; family Bathyergidae; genus Fukomys; species Fukomys damarensis. The sequence goes on from NW_022900949.1 coordinate 5,452,889, forward strand.
AGATCCCAATGATGAATGTAACTGTACTGTATACCTAAAATGTACCAATAAACTCAATGAGAGGAAAAAAAAGTGTATCAGGGAACCAAGACCAGTCATGTAAAGGTACAAGATCCCAATGATGAATGTAACTGTACTGTATACCTAAAATGTACCAATAAACTCAATGAGAGGAAAAAAAAGTGTATCAGGGAAGAGACTACCTTAATCACCATTATCAGAGTTGACCTCACAGCTCCTAAATACAGCAAGTACATAACATACACTTTTTCCATACTAAGCTACAGGGTGTGTGACAGTCATACCTACTGTGGCCAGGTTCTCGTAATTCTTCACCATCTCATCACTATGGACGCTTGTCTGCGTCGGGTTCATTAAAGGTTCTTCCACCTGGAGGCCATCCACAGCCATATCCTCAAAGGTTTCTGAATCCTAAATCACAGCACATGCTGTCTTGAGCCAAGTAATAAAATATCTCCACCAATTTTCTGAGAACGAAGACAGGGGACCCAACTCCCACACAGAGATGTGAATTCTCTCACTGTCAATGCCAGGATTCAGAGGCCCTAGACCTCTTCTCTGCACCTACGCTCACTAATCATCTACTGTGCTCAGTTTCAATGGCACATCTCAAACATGAACACACAGGACAGGAACCTCTTTTTGTCTTATTTACCCCTCCAATTAATCCTCCCATGTATTGCATATATTTGATATATAGGGATAGATGAATAAAGTCTTTTGAGAAAATGGCACTCTCATTTTGTATCTTTGACGACACTGAGCATTAAAAGCAGCACATCTGACACCATGTGGGTCAAATTACTTGGCAATTAATAAAAAACTACAGGGGCCAGGGATTTACCTCAGCGGTTCCACTGCCTGTCTCGCAAGTGCAAGGTCCCAAGTTTGATCCCCAGTACCCCACCACCAAAAAAACGTCTGGAAGAGCTAAAAAAAACTGCAGTAACTTTCAAGGGAATCATTCATAAAAAGTGAAAGGCTCCACTGTCTGGGGAAATTCAATTAGGGACTCAGTCCTTGTATGAGGCTTTGTTTCTTTTACGAAGCCCTGTAGAAAAGTCTGCCTACGTGAAAATGTGCCTACTTGGTAGATGCAATGTAAGTGTGTGGAATGAAATACATTCTTCATACTTGGTAATCTCTCAGGGAGTCAGCCACTGTCCTTTCTGTCTCTATGTCTTCTTCATGACTGCAGACTGAGTCCCCAGAAAGTAGACTTCCTGGAAAAGAGAGAAGATATGACAACCCAGAGCTGACCAGAAGCCCATTCGTGTCACTTACACATCTTTCCATCCTAGTTCCAAATTCTGACATAATCAAAGAACTAAGGTACAAAATCTCTAAGAAAGCACAATGCCACGTATGGCCAGAAAAAGTGATGGCAAATCATGCAGTCTGTCAAGAAAGTATCCTGGTCTCACTTCACAAGTAGGGAGTGAAGCCCTGAGATTAATTTCCCCATGGCAACAGAATTCATTAATCCGATTAAGCACCACCTCTTCCCAATGGCGACATACCAGGGAGCTGACTTCCACACAGCGCTCTCTGGCCCACTTCAACACCTCAGGAATGAACCAGCAGCACAGCTATTCTAGCCCACACCACTAGGCTCTGTATCATGCAGGGGGGCTAAAGCAGATTCTCTGGCAAAAACACCAGCAATGGGACTTACCATGGGATAAACTGGTAACATCCATCTTGTAAGTCTAATGGTGAAAAATGTGTGATCACGCTCTTCCGTGATTCCAAGATACGTTAGGGCAGCTTAGGATTCTTAAGTGGATAGTAGCAACAGCTATTCCTTTTTAAACAGGGCTACGTAGATTCCTGTTGACATCAATCATTTAATCAAGAAGCATTACTTTCTGCAGGTAACAGATGTACATACGTGGTACAGATCATTTAACATGAGATTAGTAATACTAGCACCATTTAATGAGGACCGCTAAGCATTGTCCGTTATACTGACAACTTTTGTATACATACTTATGTATATACAAGAGCTCCATCATAGTTATTCTGTTATTTAAATAATCCCTCACAGCAGATACATAATCATAATCACTATTTAATGATGAAAAATAAAAAACCCCCATATATTTAAATTCCAGTAATGAGGAAATAGTGAAATGACACTTCAAGGCAGATAAAATCTGTCCCTAAAAACTCAACTGTGGTGGACCGGGGATTTAGCTCAGTGGTCCTGTCACCTGCTTTGTAAGCGCAAGGTCCCAAGTTTGATCCCCAGTACCTCCCCCCCCAAAAAAAACCTCAACTGTGGTTGTCATGACATGATAACCAATATGGACTCTGGAAATTGATACATGGGATACTTAAAAAAATGTAATGTTCTACTTTTACAAGTAAGGTATTAAAAAAACAAAAATGTCATGATTTTCCAAACACATCTGAATACATCTCAATCACGGGATTCCCACTTTATAAACACAGAGTGTTCCAACGCCCGCCAGTGCTCACGGCAAAGAGAAGAACACACTAAATCAGTGTGCTAAACACCTGAGGATCTGATGGGTCTTCTCAATACCTTATGTCATTACTGATAAGCTTTCTTTTCCCAGTAACTTCTGCTTCTATTTTTTACTTTTTAATCTTTAGTTTTCATATAAAGACAATTTCAAAATGTAGTAAAGAGCATCAATAAAAGAAAAATATATGATCTCTAAGACACAGCATTTGTAAATGTAGTCATAGGACAAAAAAGAATAAAGAAACCTTATGGTATTTATAAGAAAGTGAAATAAAAACAGTGAATTCTCTCTTCAAAGGACTTCAAGAGAAAAAGACAGTAAGACAGAAATAGCATTTAAAAAACCAAGGCTGGGTGTGGTGGTGCATGCCTGTAATCTCACCTTTTCAGGAGGCTGAGATAGGAAGATCTGAATTTCAAATTCTGCTATGCAGGACACTTACCAAAATTTAAAAAAAAAAAAAAAAAAAAAAAAAAAAAAAGGAGGAAGTCCTCTGTTCTACCTCCAGTACAGCAGGAGAAAACACAAAGAAACAGTCTGTGGTTGTGCCTTGGTGGTAAAGATCTTGCCTACAATAAGAGGCTCTTCTGGGGGGAAAAGGGGTAAACATCTCCCACACCTACAAAATATATCAGTATCTTTATACAAGAGGATCTGAGTTCTCAAAAAACAAAAAACACCACCAATCCACACAGGACTAGAATAGTGTTACAACCAGACATTCAAAAATCAAAGACAATGCTGAGGATTGTAGCTCTGCATTAGAGCACATGCATAGTCTATATGAATCTATGAGTTTGGTCACCAGTACAGGAAAAGAAAAACTCAATGGCAGGAAGAGCACCCTAAAGGCAAGAGAAAGAAGATCACATACAAGAGTTCCAAAAGGCCCACGAGCAGATTTCTCACGAGAGAACTTATAGGACAGGACAGAGTAGGATGATATGTAAAAGCTGCAATCTACCCTTCAAAAAATTAAAGAGAATACTTCAAACTCACTTTATGAGGTCAGCATTATTGTGTTACCAAAGCCAGAGAAGGAGGCTATGAAAAAAATTAATCAGCCAAGGTGACACACTCCCATAAGCCTAGCACTTTGGAAAACCAAGGCAGGAGGATCACCAATTCAAGGCCAGATTTAATACAGATGCAAGAAAACTTCACCAAAATTACTAGCAAATCTAATTAACAGAACAGTAAAAGGATCATTCTCAGTCAGCCTTGGTGGTGCTCACCTTAATCCTAGCTGCTTGGCTGGCTAGGATTAAGAGAATCAGAAATTTAAGTCCAACTTGGGTAACTTACTGAGATCCTGTCTCAAAAAATAAAAAGGACTGGGGGTGTAGCTCAATGGAAAAGTACCACTGGGTTCAGTCTCTCAGAGAGAGAGAGAGAGAAAGAGAAGATCATTCAGCATGATCGAGAGAAATTTATCCCCAGATAAGCCACAAATGCTGTACCTAAAATAGCCAAAGGAATTTTTAGCTTAAAATGAAATCAACTGAAGCCATACTATCTATGTAATCTGACTACCTATCAAAAGGCTGCAGAAGCTTAAGTACCAGGATAAAAACAAACAGTCCAGGACAACAAAAGAGAAACCACAGGGGTCGGGGATTTAGCTCAGTGGTGCTGCTGCCTGCACTACCTCCCTCACAAGCCTACACTGCCTGCCTCACAAGCACAAGGACTGGAGTTCAATCCCCAGTACAAAAAAAAAAACAGAAACCACAAGTGACATTCATGCCAACTGATCTGCAAAGTATATACTGGATAAGCAGTTCAATTTCAAAAGTAGTACATATAGCCATTGTGGAAAATATGAAAATTCCTCAAAAATTAAAAATAGAACTACCAAGTACTACAGCAGTCCCTCCACTGAGTTTATCTGCATCGGACAGGACAACAGAATGTTACAGGGACATTAACACTCTGCAGATGCTGCTGTAGCACTATTCCAAACAGACCAAACACTTCGACAACCCAAGAGCCCATCAATAGACAGCATACAGAAAATGTACTATGTATACTATTATTTAGCATAAGGGAGGGGGGATTCTGTCTTGGTACCAACATGGATAAACCTACAGGATATTACGGTAAGCTAGGCACAAAAAGCAAAACACCAACCAAGCTCATCTAAATAGACTGCAGAACCTCACAGAAACAGTGAAATCATGGTTACCATTGCCTGGGAGTGAGCGCTTTAGTGGTGAAAGGACCCAAAATTTCAGCAAGACAGGAAGTTAACATATATGTACATGGTATATAATGTATAGTGGCTATCCACAGTAATATCCTGGAAAATTAATGAGAGCAGGTTTTAAAGTTTTCTAACCACACACAAAATAATGAGGCAATGCATGCTGAACAGCTGGATTTCCCAGGCCACAATTTAAGCATATAGAAAACATCATGTTATACTCCACAAATATATGTAGTCTTTACTTGTGAACTGCAACAACAACAACAAAAAACAAACATGTCTGCCTGCCCCCTACACAGGCAAAGGAACCATAACCAACTCTCATCTACATACCCGGCCTAATGGGAAACTGAGAGCAAGGGACAGCTGGGAAGTTAATGCACGGTCTCGGCAGGGCGTCCACCAACCTTTTGGCTTGCCTGCACCACAATGAATGAGCTGGTCTTGGGCCACACATACAACATGTAATATAGTTAACATAGTGAAATAATAAAACTCCCTTTGTTTTTTAGTTTTTAACGTATTATTTTATGAAATAACAAAGTAGGCCCCAGTGTAATAATTAAAAACTTACAGGTCTGCTCAATAACCGATAATGCCACACATGTAGTAGATAGAAATAACTCAGGTAATCATTGCTTTTTACTTGCTAAGTTTCAGTGCAATCAACTCTGTGCAGCAGATGCAGGAGGTGCAATCAACACAGAGCATCCTGTTGTCCCCTACAGTCCTTGCTCAAGCACACTGCAACTGAGTCGTGAAAATTTTTGCTAAAATCACAATAATAAATGTTGAAAGTTTATAATATTGTGACATTATTAGCTTTCCAGGCCCACATACAGCCTATGAGCCACAGACCAGACATATCTGGTCTACAGGGAGTTCATTGCCAAAAAGGACTTTCATTGCTGCCTGTGATTATCCACAGTGCACAGCTAAGGGAGGACAAGAAAGGAAACATGTGACAGGATCAGCTTATGACACTGTTACACCTCGTGGCATGAGCTGGGTTCTTGGAGTGTGAAGATGTACCCATCGAGAAATTATAAATTTTTAAAAATTTACATTATGATCAGTTTCTGTAATCCCAACTTTTTTCTTACTTTTTATTTTTATGGGAACTGAACCCCAGAGCCTTTGCAATGAGCTACATGCCCAGCCTTCGTCTGTCTGTTTTTTTGGTCTCACTATGCAGTTTAGACGGGCCTCAAATCCATCCAATCCTCCTGCCTCAGTCTACTGAATGCTGGGATTAACAAGCATGCACTACCATGCCTGGGCCCTTTTTTATTCTTTATTTGGAGACTGGCCTCACTAAGTCAGTCAGCCAGGCTAGGCTTGAACCTGGGATTCATCTGCCGCAGCCCCCCAGAGTCCTAGGATTATAGGTATTCATCACCATGCCCAGCTGTGCAACATCTTAATACAAACTGAGAAAGCTAACACTTGTCACTTGCATTGTATAGATGTTTAAGCTGACCTAGCAATCAGAGGTAAACCTCAAAAAGACGACAAACGGCAAAACTGCAATTAAACTTACGAGCGTTTGGCACCTAGCCCTCAATCAGGTGACCCCTTTACAATGGCCAGGAAACAGGTCTAGCATCTCCTAGTTCCAGGGAATCTTGGGACGTCATGTCACAAAAAGCCTTTGCCTCTTGGCTTATTCCTTATGGTCCTTCTTGTATCTGTGCAGAGGAGGAGGTAACCTTGGAGAGCACAAGCCCGTCCTTCCCTGCTCATATACAATCAAAAGTCAGTCAGTCACCTGCTCCATTCCAGGAGACAGCCTGGCTTGTTACAGAATGGGAACTGCTTCTTGTAGCCTCTGGACATGGTTTGAAATTTGAAGTTGGGCATGCTGGCACACGCCTGTAATCTCAGGTTTGGGAGGTTGAAATGAGAATCGCTGCAAGTTCAAGGCCAGATTGGGCTTACATAGTGAGTTCAAGGCCAGCCTGAACTACACAGTGAGACTTTTATCTAAAAAAAAAAAAAAAAAAAAAAACATGGTTTGAAAGGCTCACAGGACAGTACTGGTTTGCTATAAAGATTTGATTTTGCCAAAGGCTTCTGTTCCAGTGCTAATGCTGACAGGCTATGCCCACAGCCGGTCTTACTGTGAAAGCAAAATATAGTTCACTCTGCATGGCACCCTTAGTTTGACAGAAAAGGGGAAGTCAGGAACTGAGGGTATATATTTCAGTGGCAGAACACTTGTTCAACATGAGAGGGGCCTTGGATTCAATTCCCGGTGCTGCATGTGTAAATAAAAAGGGGAGGTCACAGACAGCTGGGTGTGGTGGTGCATACGTCTAATCCCAGCACTTTGGGAGGATCACAAGTTCAGGCCCAGCCTGGGAAACTTAGCAAGACCCTCTCAAAAAAGATGTTTAGAAAGCACTGAAGGTGAGGCATGGTGGCACACACCTGTAATCCCAGCACTCAGGAAAATGAGGCAGGAGGATCAAGACCAGCCTGGGCTACATAGTGAGTTCCAGGTCAGTCTCAACCACACAGTGAGACCCTGTCTCAAAAAAAAAAAACAGAAAAGAAAGAAAGCACTGAAGATGTAGTTCAATGTTAGGCCCTGGGTTCAAATCCCAATAACACACACACACCTCATGTACCTACCACATACTGGAGTTCACTAGGAAAAACAAGAGCAAAATGGAAAAGGAAAGGCACAAGTATTGTGCATGTGTATCTGGGCCACAATACAAATACTGGTCTCCACAAACAGTTCCTTTTAAAGTAAAAACCTCTGCAGTTGCCTTGCCCAGGCTTCTATTTATAACTTTTTAATCTTAATCCCACTGCATAAGGGCAAGAGGACACATCAGGAGTGTATGATCCCAGGTATTTGACCTTACATGGCACTGGTTAAGAGCAAAAATTTATTAAAAAAAAAAAAAAAAAGTTTAGGCAAGACAAATAACTGCAGGGGTTGATTAAATCTACTCTTAGTTAAAAAGATTTTTTGCGGAGACCATCCTGTCTGCCAATTAGACTATCTACGACCATCAGGGACATAAAGGTTCAGATCAAATTATTTTCTGAAACTGTATGATTCATTATTTTGAAAAAGGAAAAAGTTTATCGTAGTTGTTACCAGCAATACCTGTAACTCTGAAGGGAAAAAGGAGTATTCTGGTAATGCCTAGTATTGTGGTCCTAGTAATATAAAGGCATACATGATTTTTATTTTGGTTTTCTGTAACCCAGGAGATTCCAAGACGCTTTTGTTTTGCTTTTTGAAAAGGTGACCTTAAGCAATGGCTAAATAATTTATAGTAAATGCTCAGGATATTCGTGACTGCTACAGGTTTTGCCAGGTGTGCTGATTCTTGGATCTTGTACCTTCATCAATGACATACTGGGTAAGGGATGAAAAGCAATATTCCACTGCAGTGCACCATGCGTGGCGCTCAGCAGACCATTCGTATGATTCACAGCTCACAGCGTTCTCTCAGTTCGTCTCCAGGACCTGTTAGGTTGCCAAGGGATCTGGAGAAGAGAGGACCTCCTCCAGGTCCCTGCCATCTGCCAAGGGACTAAAAAGAAGCTCGCTCTTGAAAGATCCTCCAGTGGAATCTATCAGCAGTCTTAAGATTTGCCCCCACAATGGCCTTGACAAGCTGTGGGGACCCAGGAGCCAGACCATAATGCACAGCTGGCCCCAGATCTGAGACACTGTTTCCAGCAGTATCCAGTGGTAACCAGTTACTGCTCATTTTAATGATGGCTGAGAGGGCAATTTATTCCACCAGATGCTGGGGCAACAAAAGGATCATAAAAGATCCGAGATTCCAGGAGGTGTGAAAGGTTGCCAAAATGTCTACAGGGAAAGAGCTCCTGCTGGTTTTAAATTTGTAAGCACCATTTATAAATGAGGGGCATGCTCCCAGAACCCAAAAAGGAGATGCTGAACTACAAGTCATTTGTAAACGTATATAAATAATGTCCCTGGAGGCCGATGTAATGAATATTATGTCCTACCTGTGGTCCTGGAGAAAGGTGGGATTTGCTTTCGGTGTTGTCTTCAAAGACTGTGTGTGATGACAGGTGTTGAGGTGCCCCAGGATAACCCGGGAAGGTAAACGCTGTCTTTTGCCAAGCAGAGGGTGTAAGGCTGGTGAAACAAGCAACAGATATAAGACATTATCTAAGCACAAAAGCAAAATGTTTGCCAGCTGCTCATTACAGAGAATCTGTAATTTTAATTATACTGAATGTCGGTTATAAGGATTTTCACAAACAAAACTCAACATTACTTTTATAGTAATTCACTATGAGTGCTATTTGCCTATTCATTTATTCAGATTTAAGAGCAGGAATGCTATCAAGAAATCAACTAACAGATGCTGGTGGGCTGGGGATTTAGCTCAGTGGTGCCGCCACCTGCCTCACAAGCACAAGGTCGCAAGTTCAATCCCCTGGACCAATGCCGGTGGGGCTGTGGGAAGAAAGGAACCCTTCTCCAATGGGGGGCATGCAGACTGGTGCAACCACTGTGGAAATCAACATGGAGATACCTCAAAGAACTAGGATTAGAGGCCCTGTTTGACTCAGCTATTCCTCTGCTGGGTATCTTTCCAAAAGAAATGAAAGAATCACCCATATTTATAGCGGCACAGTTTGTAATAGCTAAAACTTGGAAACAACCCAGATGCCCATCAACTGGAAACTGGATAAAGATGTGGTTTTTCTATAAAATGGAGTACTATTCAGCCATAAAGAATGAGAAACTTGAGACATTTATAGTGAAATGGATGCACATTGAGGTTATAGTCTCAAGTGAAATAAAGAGGACACACTTGAGTAAACACCAAATAGTTTCTCTGGTGTGAAAAGCTAAAAGTATAAATAAGGTTCAAATGGTATAATTGATAGTGTGAAATAGGAAGAAAAAGGCTGAAGCGGAAGTGTAAAGGGGAAGGGAAAGAAAATAAGAGAAATGAAAAAAATGGAAACAAAGTCTTTATAAATAGGGAAGGGTGAAGTGGGAGAAGGGAGGAAGGGGTATGGGGAAAAAAATAAGAAACTAAGACATATAATGTAAAGGTACAAGATCCCAATGATAAATGTAATTGCACTGTTTGCTTTAAATGTACCAATAAGCTTAATGGGGGGAAGGGGACAGGCAACAAGAAGCTGGGGATTTAGCTGTGCTGCATTTGCCGAATACAGGCAGGGTTTCAGCACTGGGGGAAAAAAAAAGTCTGGCCAAACAGAGAAATAGTGGTGAGAGCCGCCAAGTTATTAAGTTTCATATAACAAGTTTTCTCTTCTTTTTGAGGGGAGTGCTCAGGATCAAACTCAGGGCTTCACACATGTGAGACAGGTGCTGTACCCACTGAGTTATACCCCAGTTCTTATATAACAAGTGTTAATCCTTGAGGAGTATGTATTAACTTATTTGGGGCCATATTAACTATTTTTTGGAGGGTTTTTTTGTGGGGGGGGGGTTGAGACAGGGTCTCACTATGTATTTGAGCCTGACCTGGAACTCACTATGTAGCCCAGGCTGGTCTTGAATGCACAGCAATCCTGCCTCCGCCTCCCAAGTGCTGGGATTACAGGTGTGAGCCACCACGCCCACCTTATTTTGTGGTTATTTAACACAAGAAACTTTAGCATAGCAACAGCTAACAAGTTGAAAGGGCTGGAGCACATTAACCAGGAGACTTGTTACCATAGATAAGTTAAGAAACATCCTGTGGTGTCTCAGGTAGACAGGAAGCAAAGTGCTCCTCCTTGCCACTTCTCCAGGGTGTCACCACTCTGTCCACCCTGCACGGCATTGCCATCACTCATGGGGTTAGGGGAGAAGAGGGACGGCAGAAGTAGGGTAGCAGCAAAGTGTCCGCTGCCATTCCTCCCTGGAACAGACTCAAGTTCTGGCGCACTTGCTTTTTTGTTAGTTATGCTTCTGCTGGCACTCTCTGTGCACTGAGAGTCGTCAACCCCTATCCCTGGCATCCACAGCCTTGTTTCTCACCAAGGAATCCTCACCACAAAGGAAGCACGACAACGAAGCACAGCCACGCAAGCATCTAGTCTCCTCACACTGCCACTCGGGAATAGCTCATCAGAATGAAAAGTAGAATGGCTCACTGAGCACTCGGCTGCAGGGCCGAAAAGAGACACCATGTTCTGACCAAAGTTTCTTTCTCACAGGACAAAGCATATCCTCTGAAACAGAGAGCCTACTGTCTTTCGCTGCAGTCAGGGTATACGGGTCCAAAACTGCTTCCAGTTCCAGCAACTTGAGTACTGAGAGTCTGGAGACAAAAGTCTGCTCCAATACACATGGCTCATTTGGGGCTTTGCTCAGCAACAAGCCGAGAGGCAAAACTGCAGACTCTGCTCCAACTTCTTTGCCCGTTTACATACACATTATTAAAGGTTCTAATTCTGTCTTTGTGTAACAAAATACCCAGTGAGAATCTGACTAAAGGAGTAATTAATTAACATGGCCTGTGACTACTCGGCCTGTGTCCTCTCACTATGGGGAAGGGTCAGAACCTTCTCTTGTATCTTTTTAGGTAGAAACAGACTTGACTAATCATGAGGAAAGTGAAATGGTGTGCAGAAGGCACGCAGCATGGTGAACAGACACCGCAGACTGTGCCAGACACCAACCCATTTATCTAGCTCCTATTTCACTTTTCAGATTTGTATGTATGTATGTCTTTTGTACCAGGGATTGAATTCCGGACCTTGCACTTGGGAAGCAGGTGGCAGAGCCACTGTGCTAAATCCCCGGCCCACGCTCCAATTTTAATACCAACTTCAACTGGAAACACAGATCATATTCTTCATACAGACATCAAGGTTGGCACGTGAAAGTGCATCACAAACTGTACCAGAGTAACTGCCTCCACACCCATTTTTAGGCTTCACTGAAATTACTGGAAATGCAGTGGAAAACCATGGCCGGGTTAAAGCTTCCCCTCTACATGGTCATATGGCCCGCGTGTTCATCATACTGATGAAAAGCCCAACACCTCTCACACATCCTACTGATCATGATCAAACCTAAGAGCCAACCCCAGAACCAGGTAAGTAAAGCCAGGTTTGAAAGTATTTCCACATTAGCTAATCCACTGCCCCAGTGGAAAAGCCTGTGAAACAATGCCCAGGGTCCTTTACAAAGGCACAACCCCAGCTGGGCACTGGGACATACATCCTGAAACCTCAGTTTCTTGAGATTAAGGCAGGAGGGTCCCAAGTTTAATCCCAGCTGGGGACCTTAGCAAGACGCTGTGGTGAAATAAAAAATAAAAAGATAATGGAGATATAGCTTGCTGTGATGCTCCCAGGTTCAATTCCATCAAAAAATAAAAAGGAGGGCCTGGGATTTAGCTCAGTGGTTCCACTGCCTGCCTCACAAGCGCAAGGACCCGAGTTTGATCCCTGGTACCAATAAACAAACAAACAAACAAATAAATAAAATGGCACGGCACAGCTGGGGATTTAGCTCAGTGGTGCCTCACCTGCCTTGCAAGCTCAAGGTCTTCAGTTCGATCCCCAGTAAGGAAAAAAAAAAAAAAA
>NW_022900949.1:5465296-5474843 GCF_012274545.1 Fukomys damarensis
CAAAAAAGGCACAGTCCAAAGGCTCCCCTTCTCCAGCTCCTCCCCGACTCCTGAGCACTCTTACCATTTCTAATACTTTTTCTGGGCCCTCAAATCTCACGGATGTGTGGGCGACAAAATCTGCTGCTTCATGAATGTGGTGTCCTTGTCTGCATCCTGCTTAACCAGAATGTAACTCTCTAGTTCTGGGTACGGTTAGTATTTATGGCTACACTCCAGAGAGAGGCCTTTAGAACCAAAATAGAGAAACATACAACTGGTATAGCAAATGGTAAGCACATCCCATGAGGGACACAACGAAAGGCATTCGGACTGCTCTTGGCTTCCTTCCTGGCCCTCCCACATGGTGAGCACCATTTGGGAAGGCTTCCTGGCTGGCTGGGCAGCATCTGTGCCACAGTGCATGCTGCTGCTGTCTTTGCTAAATGATGCTAAAACTCCCCTCCCTGACGCGCAAGGGTTCGGGAACCAACAACTGTCAGCCTTAACAGGGTAAGAGGTATAACCACAGTCAATTTCCACCACTCCCTGCTACCGGTCCTGCTCAAGTACACTGACTTGTTAGAAAAGGGGTAAGGCATGGGGCAAACACAAGTGTGAGCAGAGTAGGAAAGGAAGACTGACACAGTGACTGCACAGAGTTGGAAATTCAGTCTGAGGCTTCCTGGCTTTCCAGCCAAGAGATGCATCCTTCCCTGGGGAAATGGCACCAGGGAGATGACCTGGCCGGCGATGCTACAGCTGGGGTCTGCTGTGCCTGTGTTCTCCTGACCCTAATGAGGTCTCCTGGGACATCTGCAGAGGGAGGCAAATGCCTACAACTGAGATGAGGGAAACCACATTCAATACAGGAGACTTCTGGGATACCAAGAGCCTGTTAGGCAAACACCCAATGAGAGAAAAAAGAATTTTAGCCACCTAATGATTCAAGCCATTCTAAAAGTTTTACAAAAGAAAAAGGCAACCTAAAAGCACAGACCCCTTCTCCTCTCCTTCTTCCTATTAGCAAGAGACCCAAACTAAGAATCACCATTTCAGGCAGCTCAGTGATTTTAAAACTGAGGCCTCCACTTTAGGCAGCCACCAGTGGAAGAGGGGTGGCGGCTTTACACTTTATACACATCAAGTACTGAGCTAATGCCAGGTTCAACAAACAATGCTGCCCGTCTCAGATTACTTAGTGATTTAAAAACAAAGCACCGGACACAGAGAAAGAAGAATAAAAGGTAATTTAACTTTAACATTTGCTAAAATGCTAAGCAATTTATCCAATCTGGGGTTCAAATTATAGATATACCTGGGGATTCCATTAAATTTAATCAATGTCCCCTAAAGTCTTTAAAACGGTAAATACAAAAAAAACAAAAAAAATGCATAAGCATACCTCCCACTAACTGAAGCCTTGCTTTAATTTCCAGTAGTCGGGGAAGCTCACTGTCCTAAAACACTCCACATCAAATAAACACCCTAATATAATAATATAATTAAAGCAAGACTCTGACACTTAGAAATTGGCTTGATAAAACTGAATCCATGGATTCCTAATATAATATGAAGATGAAAAAAAAAAGAGATATCTAGAGATACAGCTCAAGGATAGAGCACTTTCCTACCACATCTAAGATTCAGGCCCTGTACCACAAAGAATAATAATAATAGTTAACACAAATTAAAACAAGGCACCAAGAATTAAAACCTATATAAAACTCAGTTCATGAAAGAGGGATTTTATCAATTGCTTCTCCACTTGTCAACCCAATTTTGCCTGTCCTTAAATGTGAAAAGAAGCCAAGTATGGTGCAGCGTACCTATAATCCCAAAACTCTAGGAGGCAGAGCCATGAGGACCCCAAATTGCCCAGCCTGGGCAATTTAGTGAAATCTTGTCTCAAAAATGGAGAGGATGAGGCCGGGGATTTAACTCAGTGGTTGCAATGTCTGCCTCATAAGCACAAGGATCCAAGTTCAATCCCCAGTACCAAAAAAAACAGGGGATGGACATGAGGGATATAGCCAAGGCCCTGGGTTCAATCCCCATAATGCAAAAAAATATAAAAAATAATATAACAGAGGCACTTCATGATGGATTACAACAATCAGAATGCAATGGTCCCACCCATTAAGGGCCCATTATCAGAATTATTACAATTACTGATTCTCTGCGATCAACACTATAAACATTGCGCTATTGTAAGTTTAGCTAACATACTCTCCTTAGTGACTATTTTAGTAACCTCTTGGCTGCAGTTTGACTTAACTTCAAAAAGGAAACAATAAACCTGGCACAGTGGTGTATACTTGTAATCTTAGCATTCAGGAGGCAGAGGCAGGAAAATCATAAATTCATGCTAGCCTAGGCTCTATAGTGAAATCATGCTTCAAAATATAAATAAGACACACAATACACCTTTTCCAGGCTACCAAACAGATCTGTCATCACATAGTCTTTAAAAACAAGACCCTGCTGGGCATGGTTGTGCATCCTGTAATCCCAATTCTTAGGCCATCTGAGGCAAGAGGATCACAATTTTGAAGCCAAGCTGGGCAAGTAAGACCCTGACTCAAAATAAAAAAGGGTTGGGGAAGTAGCTCAGTGCTCCATGCATTAAACCCCCAGTACCACCAAAAAAAAGAAGAAAAAAGAAGACAAAACAAGCACCCATTTTTTTTTTGAGACAGGACAGGGTCTCACCATGTAGTTGAGAATGACCTGGAACTTATTATGTAGCCCAGGCTGGTCTTGAACTCACAGCGATCCTCCTGCCTCAGCCTTCCGAAAGCTATGATTACAGGTGTGCACCTCCGGATCTTAATGACACCCACTTTCAGCAGGAACAAACTTCTACAAGGAGACGCCTCTAACACTTCATCAAGAATATAAAATTTCAGTATCTTAAAAGTACTGTTTATGGTGGCAACGTATTACTCACACATTTTACATGTAAGATTAAACAAAAGGCACTTCTATTAGTGCCAGAACAACAAAAACCAAGTACAGTAAAACCTGTATGTAGTCCTAGTTCAGAGGCCTGAGCCAGGAGGATTACATAAGACCAGTTCAATGCCAACCCAGGAAACAAGACCTTAGGTTTTAAAAAAAATATATAAAAAGCAAAACACTGCTTTTCATGACAGAGTCCAAGATTCTCTGGACCACTTAAGATGGCTAGTTTTTGTTTGTTTTTTGAGACAGGGTCTCACTATGTAGTACTTCAGGCTGGCCTTGAGCTATGTGGTCCAGACTGGCCTCAAACTTGCGGCGATCCTCCTGCCTCAGCCTCCCAGGTACCAGGACTACAGGCATGCACCACCACGCAAAGCAAGATGGCTCTTTCTTACTCCATGCTTCTAATGCAAGAAATTCTCCCTCCTCATCTTAAATAAAAACACGCTCCTCAGGCTCAGGATGTAGCTCAGTAGCACTGTGCCTGCCTGGGAAGGGCAAGGTCCTGAGTTTGAGTCCTAGTTCCACAAAAAAACACATACTTCTCAGATAAAGAATTAGAAACAGCAAATAAATATATGAAAAAATGTTCAACATCACTGGTCATTCAAGAGATGCAAATTAAAAGAACACTGGGATTTCATCTCACTCCAGAAAGAAAGGCTGCTATCAAGAAATCAACCAGGGCTGGGGATTTTAGTTCAGTGGTGCTGCCGCCTACCTTGCAAGTGCAAGGTCCTGAGTTCAATCCCTGATACCCAAAAATCAACTAATAACAAATGCTGGAGAGGTTGTGGGGAAAAGGAAGCTTTCTTCACTGTTGGTGGGAGTATAGACTATTGCAAACACTGTGGAAATCAGTGTGGAGATTCCTTAAAAAGCAAAAATTAGAGGTTCCATTTGACCCAGCTATTCTTACTGGTATCTTCCCAAAAGAATTAAAAGCATCATACCACGATATATGCTCTCCTGTGTTCACAGCAGCGCAGTCTGTAATAGCTAAACCCCAAGGACAGCCCGGATGCCCATCAACTGATGAGTGGATAAAGAAGATATGGTTTTTTATACACTGGAATACTGCTCTGCCACAAAGAAGGGTGAGCTTCAGACATTTCTAGCGAAATGGATGGACCTTGAGACCACACTCCTAAGTGAAATAAATCAGACACGTTTAAATACCACACTGCTTCTCTGGTGTGAGAAACTGAATGTGGAAATAAGGACTGAGATGTATAATGGATGTTGGGAAACGGCGAGAAAGTGTTCAAATAGGAAGGGGAACAAGACAGGAGGGTAGGAAAAAGGGAGGGAGGGACAAAAACAAGTGAAAATAGAAGGAAAAATGAAAACAGAGCTTTCATACATAGGGAGGGGAGGAGGCTTGAGGGGGGAATGGGATAAAATAAAATCTATTAATAAAAAAGAAACTCTCTTGGCTTCCTGGTATGTACCATGAAAAGAAGAAGAAAATGTGACCATAATGTATACCCAAAATGTACCAATAAACTTAATTTAAAAAAAAGAAAAAGATATGACTGGCCACCTACCTACTAGGCTCTTTTGGAAATAAATAGAACCTCTCCCAGACCACCAAGCCTGTGACCTATTCTAGCTGCCCATTATGCTTTGGAGCATAAAAACAACAGGATATGACAGGACACTGCGACGCAGGCCTCTGTCAGGAGGCAGTCAAAATGAGTCCTTTGGAGTATTTCACCTGTAGGAAAGGACTTGCCCTGTACTCAGTCCCTAGTTACAAGACAGGATGCTAGAGGATGAGACCCTGCCCCCAGACCCACACTACTCGGAAGGCCCATGGGATCAAGTGACAATTTCAAGTTCACAGACTATGAAAGGGCACTGCTGACCATCCCACATGATGAAACTAGGAAAAGAGCTGCTGGTTTCCATCCTTTAGCCAGGGTCCTCATAAACGTAAGACTGGACCCAACAAACAACACACGGGTAAACTTCATGCACACATCTCAGTGCTCTCTGGTCATCAAGCCTAATGGGTAACACGTATGGAATTTAATAAAGACACTTCCCCCACAGGCTAGATGAGCAACCCAGTGCCTCCCAACTTTCCCATCAGGCCTCCATGACCTTGTCTTTCACTGATCTTTGAGTAACAAAATGTTTTCTGTTCGAACATGACCCAGATAACCTAGAAATCCTGAACCAGTCACCACCATCCATGGCCGCCTTGCTCACTGCAACCATGCTGTTGCCTTGTTTCCCTCATGAGACACTGTGCACCACAAACACATAAGACCCAACTTACTTTGTACACCCACGCTCGGTAACCTGGGCCTGAAATTCTTGGACCCCACAACCCTGTAGAAATAGACACTTGAGATCCAGGCATTGCAACCTATGTAGCACCCGAATTCCCCGGCTGAAGGGTGCCTGTTATGGTTTGGGTCTGGATGTCCACCTAAAGCCTCATACAGTCAGAAATAGATGAATCTGGAATGTGTGTTGCTGGGATTAAGTGTGTGTGGTTACTAAACTACTACACGAGTGAGTGGTTTAGCACTGAACTAATCCCAGTAGTCTGGATGGTATAAAAGCAGAAAGACTCAGTGAAGGGCCCCCCTTGGTGCCTTTACTACCTTGTGCATGCCATGTTGCTTCTCCTCTTCAAGGCCTGTTTGTCATCCCTGCCTTGGAGCCAGTTGACTATGGACTGAAACCTCTATGAACTGTGAGCTAAATAAACCCCTTCTCCTCCAACTTTGGGTATCAGGTATTTTGTCTCAGGAATGAAAAAGAAGTAATGAACACAATGACCCAGATGTTTGTCACAGCTCTCCTGAGAACACACCGGGCACTCCAGGCCTTCCACCTACACTGGGTGCCTTGACTCCCTCTACACACTAGCCCACCAACAGCGGCTAACGTTGTTTCAATGCTGCCTAACAACTGCAACCAATCTGGCCCAGAGCAGCCAGCAAACCTCTCTACCCTCCAGCAGGCTGTAACTGCAGCATCGCTGCCCATCACACTCAAGACTCTGGGGATCTCCACTTGCCAGCATAGATGGTGCAGGCCTTCCCTGGGGTGGTAGAACTGAGCTCACTGGCTCAATGATGTGGTCAGATGGCGAGCACTGCAGGTAGTCTTTAGGAGCTCCAGCAGACAGTGTCCAATAAAAAATCTACAGCTCCAACGAAATGAATTTTGCTCACTACCCGAGTGTGGAAATATTCTCCCCTACTTAATCTTTCCCAGTTAAGCAACATGAGACTGCAACCTGACCCATGCCTCCTTAATCACAATCGGATGAGATCCTGACCAGAGGACCCTCCTACATCGGGCTGTACTCCTGACCCAAAGAAACAGCATTATTCTAACCCACCGACTTTGAGGTGTTAGGCAGCAACAGACAACAAATACATTAGCCAATAAGGTCTAACGCTCCCTGCCTTTGGATCTAGCTTCTTTCACTCAATACTGTAAAGTCCAAGCTGGAGGTGGTGGCACACCCCTGAAATCCCAGCGCTCAGGAGACGATGCAGAAGCCAGCTGGGGCTACGTGAGTTCAAGACCAGCCTAAATTACAAAGGTAAACACTTTCCCTCCACACCCCAATAGTAAAGTTCATCCATTTTTTCCATCTACCTTTCATTTATTCTATTTGCTATAGACCAGTGGAGGCAAACCCATGGCACTAAAGAGCACTGATAGCTCTTAAAGGTTCACCATCACTGCTGGAATCATCCATAAATACTCGACAATGTACCTAGTTATGCTGACCCAAAGCTGGGCTGTTTCCAATTTAGGGCTATGACATAAAACACTGGAACACATGAACATGCACATGTACAAAGTCAGGCTATCCTACCAACAATTTTTCAGACTGCCTCACCAATAAACATATACGCTCTCATCAACTCACATCAACATTTCGCTATGTTCACTCAGCTCTCGGGACCCTTAAGTGGCCAGAGAACATGGACACTGCCAAGTCACACAGCTTTTCCAGCAGGTGAGTCATCTGGTTATTTCCCCAAGAAGTGAATCCAGCTCCCGAAATGTGTGAGTGTCTGTGAGGAGTCACTCAGGAGCGGTCACTCTACACCCGTGGTGGTGAATCTCTGGTGCGTA
The DNA here is from genome assembly GCF_012274545.1 of Fukomys damarensis. Lineage (NCBI taxonomy): Eukaryota > Metazoa > Chordata > Mammalia > Rodentia > Bathyergidae > Fukomys > Fukomys damarensis. The sequence goes on from NW_022900949.1 coordinate 5,472,350, forward strand.
TGCTACAATGGGCTGTTTGCTATCCTTCAGAACTCTACCATTGCTTTATTCCAACCCCACTCTAGACATTCATTCAAGGAAGTGAAGGGTTGGTCTGGACAGAAATAAGACAACCAAGGCTGACTGGGGAAAAATAAAGCAACTCCCGTTCTGACTGTGAATAAAAGCATCTCCTGAGACAGGTAATTAACGGAAGTGAATGTTCAGAGCGAGCTTACTTATCAACACTTGGCCACTGATTTTATTTCAAGTCAATTTCCTATTCATGATTTTAAAAGACATTCATGTTTTGTTCTACATTTTTCTGTTCAGGTATCCAGTTTCACTATGTTATGCAGAATAGCCTTGAACTTGCCATCTTCTTACCTCAGCATCTCAAGTAGCTGGGATTACAGGTTCGTTTTACCTTGACTTACATAATTTCAATAGATAGCTCTTAGTTTTTCTATCAGTCGTATACTGAACAGGATACTCATTTCTCAGTCACCGCTGCCCCCTCCCCTTAGAAAATGACTCCGGTGTCAAATCTGGGAGTAATCCTTGCTCCCGCCCTCCTAATTCCCTTTCAGAATGGACATTGTGGCCTTAATTGTTACGCTTCTTAGCTTCATTACGCCCATATGAAGACATATTATCCTCTACTTTCAGATCCTCATCAATTTGTAATAACACATCTCTCCTTGGTTAGATGTCAGCCTCCTCCATTTATTTACAAGCTCCCTGAGAACAGTTCTACATTGAAAATTTTCACCATGCTTTAATCAACAACTCAGGCACTAGTTTACAGTAAATACAACAGATGGAGGAAACATTTAAACGGAAGAATGTGAAGAGGCTGGAGGTGTAGCTCAGTGTTAAGAGCACTCACCAAGGCTGAGTAAGACTCTGGGTTCAATCCCCAGCACTATGAAAAAAAATTAAGGCAAAACATAAAATGGGTGATTCCAAATAAAAAATAATTCTTCAAAAGGACAACACAGGACTGGGCACACTTCAGAGGTTGAGCACTTAACTAGCATGCCCAAAAACTCTGCATTGGGTCCCCAACACAGCTTCTCACCAAAGACAATATAAGGGAGAAAGAACTGTTCTAAATTAGAAGACACTAAAACAATGGTAATACACGAAACTATTAAATCCAAAAACATTTTGGTACAATGGAGAATTTTTTTTGGGGGGGGTACCGAGGATTGAACTCGGGTCCTTGCGCTTGCAAGGCAGGCCACCGAACCACTGAGCTAAATCCCCAGCCCCAACTTTTATTTTTTTACATGTGGATATTAATATTTTCTATTTTTTTGGCTCAAGTAATAGTATTGTGGCTTTCTGCTCCTTTTATGAAGGGGCTTGGTCACGTTATCCAGTCTTGTCATTCTCCTGCCTCAGATGGCAGAGTTGCTGGGGCCACAGGGCACACATCAGTCCTTCTGAGTTTGTATGGTGGCTTTAATAAGACAATGTATTTATAGAAGTTGCTTTATCAAGCATTTGAAACACAAGTATCAGGTGTGGTGGTCTATGCCTGTAATCCCAGTACTCTGGGAGGCTGAGGCAGGAAGATTAATTTGGAGCCCAATCTAGGCGATTTAGGAAGATCTTGTTTCAAAATTTAAAAAAAAAAAGGGCCGAGGATTTAGCTCAGTGGTTCTGTCACCTGCCTCGCAAGCGCAAGGTCCCGAATTCGATCCCCAGTACCAAAAAAATAAAAAGTAAAAATAAAAAAATAAAAGGGGCTCGGGATTTAGTGTGAAGGCCTGGGTTCAATTTCCAGAACAACAAAAAAGAACTACAATCAAGTATCACTTCTGCAACTTGCATCTTATTAAACAGTTCACAAGCGCTGGGAATGCAGCTGGGTGGCAGAGCTTGATACGTGGGTTCGTTTCCCAGCACAGGTAGAAGAAAAAAAACAAGCACCCCCCCCAAGGTATTTTAATTTTCTGGGGAAAAGTAAACGATAAGTCCAAATGTAGTTATGAGTGTAATAAAACGCCCTTCTTCCTCCCTAGAGGCCTGTGCTGAAGCTCCGTGGGGGAGTCGGATCCTTTGTCCCTTAGTGACGTGATACGCGTTCTGCAGAAGCTACGGGCAGAACTCCGAAAACCCTGGCCATTTAAGAAAGCAGCTTCTCTCTAAATAATCACGTTTCAAAAAGTAAATATAGGTCACGCAAAGAAAGTCAAACAAAAAAGAACATACGTTTACCTCCCGAAAGCAAGAGGCTTTCTCGAGCCAACTCCCCACAGTGCTCGCCAGGCCGCGCAGGGAGGGCAGGGTCTGAGGCGGACGCGCGCTCGGCCGGACGCCAGCGGCGGAAGTTCGCTTCCTATCGGCAAAAAAATTTCAAAAAAGATTACTTTAGAGGCTCTCGAGGAGGCAAGCCCTAGGTTCGAAGAGACCCTAAAGAGACGCCCTTAAGGACAGTCCCCAAACGACCCGCTGCGAGACCTTGGCTGCGACCGCCCGGCGTGTCCATTCCAGCTTCTATTAAATG
>NW_022900949.1:5475018-5516173 GCF_012274545.1 Fukomys damarensis
AGACAGACAGGGCGCCGACGTCACTTCCACTTCCGCCCTCTGGGCCGGAAGTGCACGTTGCCGGGTGGGTTCGGCTCTGGGGGGCGCCTTTATGTGTAGCGGTTATGGGTGGCTCTCGGGTGGGTGTGGATGCGCTCCGGGTTCAACTCTGAGCGAGATGTGGAGGGAGGAACGAGCCCAGAGGCCGTCGTTAGGGTAGATCCCGGCCTCCGAGCGGGGACCGCGGCCCCTAGCCAGGGAGCAGTTGGGGGTGGGACCTGGCCCCGCGCGCGCGCGATTTCGCTTGCGAATAAACCGGAAGGCCAAGGTGGCTGTGGGGACTCGGGATGCCCTCAAGGGCTCTTCTGCCCCCACCCGTATTCCTACAGCTGCTTGGTGTCTCTTCCCTACTGATAAGCCCCACTCGCAGGTAGTAGGTTTAGAGCCCTGGGGACGCTCTACCACTGAGTGTTTTCCTGCCCCTTGTATTCTGAGAAAGGGACTAAATTGCCCCATCTGGCTTTGAGTTCAAAATTCTTCTGCTTGAGGATGAGATTATGGGCTTAATCCAGTCTTTAGACTGCTTTCTTTCTCTTTTTTTTGCACCGGGGATCGAACTCAGGACCTCACACTTGCCGGGCAGGTGCTGTGCCACCGAGCCATATCCCTGGCTCCCCCCTCTTTTTTTTTTTTTTTTTTTTTTTTTTTGAGACATTGTCTCACTATGTAGTCTAGGCTGACCTGGAACTTGCTATATAGCCCAGACTGGTCTTGAACTTGGGGTCATCCTGCTTAAACCTCTGAAGTGCTAGGATCACTGGCATACACCACCATGTAGAGCCCACGCTAAAACTCTTAATACGTAGTTGACTCCTGTTTCCAATCTACTGATACTTCTTGCAAAATTTGAAAGATTTTTTTTCTTCTTCAAAGATGTATTTCTCTTGACTCCACAGGTCTCACCATAAATTCAGGGCCTCTCATATTACATGGTGAAATAGCACTGATATCAGTCTTCGTGTATTCAACAGTCGTCCTGAAGTTACTCCCTTAATCACTTTTGCTGCGGTTTTCACTGGGTGGTCTTTGTGGAATTAGCAGTTACAATACTGATTTGCCAACATTTGTACATGTACATCATTAATGCATTTTATGAATCTATTGAACTGATGGATAGTGGCAAATCTTCGTATTTTGCTGTACAATTTTTTGGTACTGGGTGTTGAACCCAGGGAGTGCTGAGCTACATCCCTAGCCCTTTAGTGGTTTTGTTTGTTTGTTTGTTTGTTTGTTTCGAGACAGGGTCTAGCCAAATTGCTTGGGCTGGCCTTGAACTTCCAATCCTCCTGCCTCAGCCTCATGAGTACCTGGGAAATCCTGTCAGTCACAATAACTTGGCTGAACCTGGAAGACATTATGCTAGGTGAAATAAGCCAAAGAAAGGCAAAACTGCGCTATCTCACTTATAAGTGGCATCTAAAAACCGAACTCACAGAAGCAAAGAAGAAAATAGTGGCTAGCTGTTGAGGAGGGGAGGGAGATATTGGTCGAAGGATCCAAACTAGGATCAGGGTGTGGTGCTGCAAGCCTGGAATCCCAGCAGTCTGACAGGCTAAGACAGGAGGATCCCAAATTCAAGCCTGGGAAACCTAGAAACCCTGTCTCAAACTAAAAAATTAAAACTAGGGCCAGGGGTTTAGCCCACTGGTTTTGCCACCTGCTTCACAAGTACAAGGTCTCAAGTTCGGTCCCTGGTACCAAAAACAAAAATTTAAAAGTAGGCAGTGCAAAGGCCCTTGCCCCAATCTCTAGTACTACATAAGAAAAAAAAAGTTACAAACTGTAAGTCTGTCTTGGTCCCTTTTTCATTGCTGGGACGAAATACCTGACACCACAACTTAAAGGAACATGTTTATTTTGGCTCACAGTTTCAGAAGTTTCAGTCCCTGGGTAACAGGATCAAATGTGTAACCAGCACGGTGGAAGGAACTGGCGAGGAAGAGAGCTGCTCACAGGAGGGCAAGGGGGCGGGGGTTCCCAGGCCACGCCTCTGAGGTCCGCCTCTAACCAGGCCCCGCCTCCTAACAGTAAATTGGCTAAGAACTCATCCTGGTCTAATCCACTGATAATTATAGCACCCTCATGATCTAATCACCTACCAAACACACAAGACTTAAGGGTTACCCCAGATCTGAACCACAACAAAGCTCTAAAGTGAGTAAGTTTTTAAGACCCAATGTAGGGCTGGAGATTTAGTTCAGTGGTTCCACCGCCTGCCTCACAAGTGCAAGGTCCTGAGTTGGATCCCCGCCCCCCCCAAAAAAAAGACTCAATGTACAGTATGGTGACTATAGTTAATATACTATATACTTGAAGTTTGTTGAAACAGTAGAGTGTTTTATGACCCCCCCCAAAACAAAAGTAAATATGTGAGGTAATCGTAATTAGTTTCACTGCTGTAATAATTTATATACATATCATACAGGGCCGGGGATTTAGCTCAGTGGTTCCGCTGCCTGCCTAGCAAGCACTAGGTTCTGAGTTCGATCCCCGGTACAAAAAAAAAACAAAACATATATCACACATCATGCGGTATACCCTAAATATACACAATTTGTATTGTCAATTGCACGTCAATAAATACAAGGAAAACAACTATAATTAGATATTTATGAATGAAAAGTCATTAAAATGTAATTAATAAAACCATGTTGGCAGTTCAATTTTAACAACAGGATAATTGTTAGTGACCTCAAATGGTTATAGATAGGAAAGATCATAAGTCTCCAAAATAAAATATTTATTTGGGATGGTAGAGCAATTACAAAACAAACTAAAAAAAAAAAAAAAACACCACCAACAAAAAAACCACCACTACAGTGAAAGTAAAAATAAAGCAGAACATTTTATGGCATGAATTTTGTGCATGCTGCATTCCCATTTTGGAGCCCTAACATCCTATGATCACTGTACTTGTAAATGAACATCATAGAGGTAATAAGGGTTGGATGAAATCGTGAGGTTTGACTTTCATGATTGGTGCCTTGTAAAGAACAGACAGGGCTGGATGCAGTGGTACAAGTCTATAATCCCAGCACTATAGGAGGCTGAGTCAGGAGGATCACAAATTCGAGCCCAGCCTGGGCAACTCAGTGACTTAGCAAGACACCATCTCAAAATAAAAAGGGGCTGAGGATGTAGCTCAGTAAGAATGTCCTGGGTTCAATCCCCAGTACTGAAGGGAAAAAAGGGACAACAGACAGAAGTGCTGGTAAGCAGCTCAGTGGTAGACCACTTGCCTAGAATGTACAGGGCCCTGGGTTCTAAGCCCAGCACTGAAAAACAGATAAGCAAACAAAAACAAAAATCTATCAAATAATTTCACCTTCCACAACACTGAGAAAATAAATTTATTTAAGCCAAACATCTGTGGTAATCAGCTAAGGTAGAAACCCTTAATTGCTATAGGTTACACAACAGAAATGCACTATAGTAATCAAACCCAATTTTTCTTTTTCTTTCTTTCTGCAGTGCTGGGGACCAGGGCATTATGCACACCAGGCAAACAGGGTAGTGCTAAACTACACTCCCAGCCCCAAACCCAATTTCTTTGTAATGAATTTTTAAAAATGTAATACATTTTTACAATCATAATTACATGTTTTTTAAGTCTTGCTTACTCTTGTTACTGTTGTTGTTGGAGACGGCTTCTCTCTGTGTAGTTCAGAACTTCACTGCCTCGAACTCACAGCAATCCTCCTGGCTCAGCCTCCCCAGCGTTGGGATTACAGACGTGCGACACCACGCCCAGCTAACAGACTGTGAAGTCACTCGCGACAACTGACGACAAGAAGAGAAGAAAGGATGGATCATGTGAAATCTGTGACAACCAGATCAGTGATTAATAAAGACGGGGGGAAATGCCATTTAGAACTAGTAAGGAAAGTATGGCCCTTGTACCTCTGTGGTTACTACTGTTTGGGCACAGTGTTATTTCTTCAAGGAAGCCCTGTACATGTAAACACTGCAGTTTGTAACAGTGCTTAGTAAGACTTTAGCAAAATTCAGTATACAGAATGAGCTGGGGATATAGCTCAGTGGTAGAGCACTTGCCTAGCACCTGTAAGGCCCTGGGTTAATTTGTCAGACACACACACACACACACACACACACACACACACACACACACAGAGTTCAGCTGGGCATAGTGGTGCACACCTGTAACCCAGCACTCTGGGAGGCTGAAGCAGGAGGATCACAAGTTCAAGTCAGAGACTTAGGGCAGCTCAGAGACTTAGCTCCAGTGTCCAAAAAAAAAAATGCAAAAGGGCTGGGGATGTAGCTCTGTGTGAAGAGGCTGGGTTCAATCCTCAATACTGAGGGGGGGATAAAGATCAACTAAGTTTTACATATTTACAGTCAGATATCAGCAGGGCAAGTCTGGATCATGAGACTGAGGGTCATTTGTCATTGTTATCAAGAGAAACCCAAGTCGGGATTTGAGCAGTCTGCAGTACTGACTTCTCCTCTGCTTAGCAAATGTGGAGCCCCAGACACCTCTGAGCAAATCCCTCAGGAGAACTACGGGCCTTGTTTCAATGAGGGTGGCATCCGAGGCCAGGCAGACTCAGTGGAACCCACACAAAGCAGTTAAAATCACCCTCACCATCTACTGTGCGGTTGCCAACAATTCAAGGTGGCAGCTGATGAGGAGCAACACTCAGAACCAGGAGAGAAACAATGACTCACTTCTCTGCACCAACCCGCCTGGATTGACTCTAATTACACTGCTTTGATTAAGCATCACTGAGTCATCAAGCAGCTGCAGCCGTGATGATCAACCATGACATCACCCGAGAGTGCTCGAGAATCACAAGCATATAAAGTTAAAGGCAGGCGCGGCGCCACACACCCTGCAATCCCAGCACTCTGAAGGCTGAGGCAGGAGGGTCTGACCTCATGGCCAACACGGGCTACATATTAAGACTATTTATTTACTTAGAGACACAGTCTCGCTATGTAGTTCAGGCTGGCCTTGAACTCACTATGCAACCTGCACTGGGCTCAAACTCTTACAGATCTCCCTCCTCAGATGGGATTACAGCCGTGTGCACCAATGTGCCCAGATGACCCCGCCCCATAGCTGGGAGTGGAGGGGCGTGCTTGTAATTTCAACTTGCTGGGAAGCTGAAGCAGGAGGACCACATGTTTGACCCTAACCTGGACAAGTTATCAGTAGCAAGAACCTATCCCAAAATAGCAAATGAAAAAAAGGACTAGGGATATAGGATGGAGGCCCTGGGTTCAATCCCCAGAAACCCCCTAAACACACACACTAAATGAGTATTATTTCTCTATACTAAAAAGTAACCTGTCTACATATGTTTATATTTATATACAATTTATATTCAGGCTGGCCTTGAATTCACTGTGAAGTCCAGGCTGGCCTCGAACTCACAATGATCCTCCTGGCTCAGCCTCCCCAGTGATGGAATGACAGGCGTGCACCACCACGCCTGGCTCCTAACGTTCTACCCAAATGTAATGTGTAATATAAAGGGCATCAGAGACAAAGTCAACACCTCAGCTGGAACATTCCTTACTGAAGAAAAGGACTAAGAGGGCCTTCTGGGCAAACTTTCACCTACAGTATCCAGAACCGTGAATCAGGAGGATTTGAGGCCCCACCAAAATAATCAAATGCATGGATGCCAGCGATTAATCTCCTTCTGCGAACGATTCACAAGGTTGCTCTGGAAGACATTTTTTTTTTTTTTTCAGTACTGGGGATTGAATCAAGGCCTTGAGCATTCTAGAAAAGAGCATTTCTACCGAGCTACACCCCCAGCTTTCAATTTTGAGACTTTTTTTCTTTTCTTTTTTTTTTTCAGACAGGGCCTTGTTGTGTAGTCCGGGTCACTGAAAACTCATGGTGATCCCCCTACCAAGAGAGGGGAAAAGAAAACTCCCAACCTGCTTGACGTCAGGTAACCCAAATGTGCGTACCCTGAGATTGAAGAATGAATCCCAGAGGTCCAAGGAGGTTAAGAGTAGGAAAGGTTTACTGGGGACTAGGAATTGCTCCTGGGGGACAGGCGGGGATCCAGAAGAGCACTGGCATAGAGGTAATTTATACAGCAAAGTCAAAATGTCGGTACATCGTGGGTCAGACTACGATCAACCTATAGGATTACAAGTACAGCTGTTCGGCTAATATTGGTCCAATAAGGGAGCAGGTAACGTAAGAAGGGCGCATGGAAACAACAAAGGCGTTGTGGTAAAGCGATGGGTCCCGATGCTCTGCTCACCCACCTGGGCGACTGATGCTAACTGGACTTCCTGGACCAGGTGACAGCAGTTATAGTATAATTCCAAGTTACTACTCACCCCTCAGGAGAGGCACAGACGCCTGGCCATTACACCTTTATCCCAAGGCCTGGTCTTCTTCAGAAGACCACAATCTGTTGTTTGGACTTTTTCGGATGACTTCCTTGACAGCCCAGCCCAGTCCTTTTCTGACTGTATATTCATTTCTTTTTTTAAAGCAAGACCTTTACTGGTACAATTTAGATATATATAATGATAACACTCATCCTAGGGAATTTATTTTTTAAATTAAGCTTATTGGGGTTTTTTTGTTGTTGTTTTGGGGGTTTTGGGGTTGTCTTGGTTTTTTGAGACAGGGTCTCACTATGTAGTTGAGACTGACCCGGAACTCACTATGTAGCCCAGGCTGGTCTCGAACTCACAGCGATCCTCCTGCCTCAGCCTCCCGAGTGCTGGGATGACAGGCGTGCGCCGCCACACCCAGCTATTGGTATATTTTAGATATAAAATAAGTAATGATCACATTCATCATAAGGACTTTGTACCTGCACACGATATATCTTGATTCTTTTTTTTCCAGTCCTCTCCTCTCCCTTCAACCCCACTTTCCCTATTTACAAAAGCTTTGCTTCCATTCTCTCTTCTATTGCATTTGTTATTTGTCCCTTCTTTCCTTCCCCCTTTCCCTCTTCCCCATGTCATTTGAACATTTTCTTCTCATTTCCCAATATATATTAAACATTTTGGTCCTTATTTCCACTTTCTCTCTCTCTCTCCCTTCCTTCCTATCTTTCTACCAGGAATCAAACTCAGGGCCTTGCACTTTCTGTCAGGTGCTGTACCACTGGGCTATATCCCTGGCCTCCTCTTTCAGTTTCTCACACCAGAGAAATAATGCAGTATTTAAACATGTGGGTCTGATTTTTCTCACTTGAGTATGGTCTCAAGATGCATTCATTTAGCTAGAAATATCTCAAGCTTGTCCCTCTTTTTTGGGGGGTGTTGGTTTTTTGAGACAGGGTCTCACTATGTAGTTGAGACTGACCTGGAACTCACTACGTAGCCCAGGCTGGTCTCGAACTCACAGAGATCCTCCTGCCTCAGCCTCCCGAGTGCTGGGATGACAGGCGTGCGCCACCATGCCCGGCTAAGCTTGTCCCTCTTTATAGCATAATACCACTCCACTGTACTTTTTAAAAAACCCACATCTTCTTTATCTATTCATTAGTTGATGGGCATTTGGGCTGTTTCTAAGATTCAGCTATTACACACTGTGCCCCTATAAACATGGGTGTGCATATATCTTTGTGGTAGGGTGCTTTTAATTCTTTGAGGTAGATACCACAAAGGGGAGTAGCTGGGTTGAATAGAACCTCTAGCTTTAGTTTTTTGAGGAACGTTCACACTGATCTCCACAGTGGTCGCACCGGTCTACCCTTCCACCAACAGTCCCATCACAGCCCTGCCAGCATTTGCTCTCGGTTGACTTCTTGATAACAGCCATTCTTTCCGGACTGAGATGGAATCTCACCATCATTTTAATTTGTATTTCTTGAATTACCAGTGATGCTGAACATTTTTTCATATATTTAATTGCCATTTCAACTTTTTTTTTTTTTTTTTTTTTTTTTTGCACTGGGGATCAAACTCAGGACCTTGCACTTGTGAGGTAGTCATGGTGCCGCTGAGCTAAATCCGTGGCCCTGCTATTTCTACTTCTTCATCTGAGAAGTGTCTGTTCATTTCAGATGCCCATTTTTGTTGTTGTTTTGTTGGTTTTTTAAAGGCTGGGTCTTGCTTTGTAATTCAAGCTGAACCTGAACTCACTTTGTACCCCAGGCTGGCCTCAAACTCATGGCAATCCTCCTGCCTCAGCCTCCTGAGTGCTGGGATTACAGGTGTGCGCCACCACACCTGGCCCTAAAATGCCTATTTTTTAATTGGGTCTTTAGATTATGGGGGTCTGAGACTTTGAGTTTTTAAATATATTCTAGATATTAGTCCTTTGAGGAAAAGCTGGGAAACAATTTTTCTCACACTATGCACTGTCTCTTCACTGATGGTTTGTTTTGATGTACAAGTTTTTTAATAAGATGAGATTCCAGTTGTTGATTCTCTGTAATAGTTCTTATGCAACTGGGTTTTTTTTTTTCATAAAGTCTTTGCCTACACCACTGTCTTCAAGAATTCTACCTATTTTTTCTTCTAGCATATTTAGTATTTCTGTTTTAATATTTGGATCTTTGATCCATTTTGATTTTACATTTCAGTTTAGTACATGGTGAGAGACATGGGTTTAATTTTAGCCTTTGCCATGTGGAAAGCCAGTTTTTCTAACACCAAAGAGGCTATCTTTCTTACAATGAGAGTGTTTGGCTCTTTTGTCAAAGGTAAAGTGACTGCAGATGTTTGGAGTTGTCTCTGAATCTTCTAGAATGTTCCACTGATTCATGGGTCTTTTCATTTTCTGGCAAGTACCATGTGCAGTTTTGTTTGTTTGAGACAGGGTCTTCCTATGCGGTTCAGGCTGGCCTTGGATTCACTATGTATCCCAGGCTGGCCTAAAACTTGTGGTGATCTTCCTGGATCAGCCCTCCAAGTGCTGGAATTACAAACATGTACCACCATGCCTGGCTACCATGCAATTTTTATCACAATAGCTTTGTAGTATAATTTCAAGTTGGGGATTGTGAAGACTCTTGCCTTGCCTTTGTTGCTCAGAATTGCTTTTGCTATTCTAGGTTTCTTCTAGTTCCAAATGAATTTTAGAATTTTAAAAATCTAATTCTATGGAATATGCTATTGGTATTTTGATTGGGATTGCATTAAATCTATAACAATTTTGGGAGTACAGCCATTATCGTTATATTGATTCTTCCTACCCAAGAACTAGGGATGTCTTTCCATTTTCTGATATTCTCTTCAATCTCCTTTCTAGAGTATTGTAGTTTTCCATGTAAAGGTCTTTTCCTTCCTCATTAGATTGATCCCTAGATATTTCTTTTTTTAATGTTATTGTGAATGGTATGATTTCTCTAGTTTCTCAGTGAGTTTGTTATTTGTGTACAGGAATGCTATTGATTTTTGAGTGTTGATTTCTATCTAGCTATACTACTGAATTTACTAAATCTAGAAGTCTTTTGGTGGAGTTTTTGTCTTCTATGTAGAGTATCATGCCACCCTTAAATAATGATAATTTAACTTCTTCCTTTCCTATCCTTATTCCTTTTATTTCTTTCTTGTCTAATTACTCTGTTTCCAGAACTATTCTGAATAAGAATGGTAACAGTGTACATCCTTGTCTTCTTCCTTTTAGGGTGAAAGCTTTGAGTTTTTGACCATTTAGTAAGTTGTTGGCTATTGGTTTGTCATACATGGCTTTTATCAGATTGAGATAAAGACCATCTATTCCCATTTTCTACAGGGTTTTTATCACAAGTAATTGTTGGTCTTTGTTAAATGCTTTTTCTGCATCTATTGAGATGATCACTCAACTTTTGTCCTGGGCTTTGTAGGTATGGTGTATAATATTGATTGATTTCTGTATGTTGAACCATCTCTGCATCCCTGGGATGAATCTTACTTGGTCACGGTGTATAATCTCGATGATTTGCTGCATTCTTTTTACCAGTATCTTTTTGAGGATTTTTGCATCTGTGTTCATTGAGGAGATTGGCCTGTAGTTCTCTCTTTTGGTTGGATCCTTCTCTGGTTTTGGTACCAAGGAAATGTTTGCTTCCAGGAATGAATCTGGGGGTATCGCTTCCCTTTCAGTTTCATTAGAGTTAGAAGTAGTGACATTAGGTCTTCTCTAAATTTCTCGTAGAATTCGGCAGTGCATCTGTCAAGCCTGGGCTTTTCTTTGTTTGTAGGTTTTCAGTTACATCTCCAATTTCATTGACTGATATTGGTTTATTTAGAAATTTTATATTTTCTTGATTTAGCTTTGGTAATTCATACGTATCCAGGACTCTGTTCATTTCTTCTGTATTTTCCATCTTTTTAGAAAACAAGTTCCTGAAGGTAGGTATTGATGATCTTCTGGATTTCTGCAGGATCTGTTGTGATTTCAACCTTCTTGTTCCTAACTGCATGGATTTGAGTCTTTTTTCTTTTTTTAAAACAAAATAAGGTTGGCAAGGGTTTGTTAATTTCACTTCATCCTTCAAGAACCAACTCTTTGATTTATTGACTCTGTATTATTTTCTTAGTCTGTATTGCATTACCTTCTGCTCTGATCTTTATAATTTCCTCCCTTGTATGAGTTTTGAGTCTGATTTGTGCTTCTTCTCCTAGAAGCTTGAGGTTCAACATTAGGTTGTCTATTTGTGCTCACTGTTTTGTTTGTTTGTTTGCATCACTGTTTATTTGATACAGAGATTCACCACTATGAATTTCCTTCATAGGACTGCTTTCATTGCATCCCATAAATCCAGTATGTTGTTGTGGCATTATCATTTAATTGTAGAAACTTTCTCTTTTCTTGTTTTTTGTTTTGTTTTTTTCTTTTTTCTTTTTTCTTTTCTTTTTGAGACAGTCTCACTATGTAGTTGAGACTGACACAACGATCCTCCTGCCTCAGCCTCCCGAGTGCTGGGATTACAGGCATGCGCCACCACACCCAGCTTCTCATTTCTTCTTTAATTTCATCTATGGCCCATGAGTTGCTCGGGAGAGTGCTATTTAATGTACATTGTTCATAAAGTTCTTGTGGTATCTTTTGCTATTGATTTCCAATTTCATTGCACTGTTGTCTGAAAATATGCATGGGATACTTTCAATTCCTTTGTATTTACTTAATCATGTTCTATGATCTAGCATGTGGTCTATTCTGGAAAACATCCCATGTGCAGCTGAGAAGAATGTGTATTCTGATGTTTTGGGGTGAAACATTCTGTAGACATCTACTAAGTCCACTTGTTCAAAAGTTTGGTTTGGTTCTGATATTTATTTGTTGGTTTGTTTTTTTTCCTAGTTGATGTGTCTATTTGTGACAGTGGGGTATTGAGGTCCCCTATCACAACTGTATTAGTGCTTATTTAATTCATGTCTATTAATATTTGTTTTATATAGTTGGGTGTGCTGGTATTTAGTGCATATATGATTGTTATCTCTTCCTCTTGGAGCTTTCCCTTTATCAGGATATAGTGACTTTCTTTGTCTCTTTTGAACAGTCTTGGCTTGAAATCTACTTTGTCTGCAAATAGAATAGCTATCCCCGCTTTTTTGCAGGTTCCTATCATGTGGAGTACTATTTTCCCCCTTTGATTTTCAATCTATGAGTTTCTTTTTTTACTTCAAATGTGTTTCTTGTATGCATCATATTTTTGAATCTTGAGTCTTGATCTATTCTGCCAGTGTGTTTCTTTTGATGGGTGAATTGAGACCATTTATAATGATGGCTATAACTGGTATGAACTGATTCATCTTTGTCATGGTATTTTCCACTTGGTTCTCCTTTTTCCCCATTTAATTGCTTGCCTTGCCTGGTGGACTCATTCTTTTGGGGTTCATGGAGTTGTACTCATTGCTATCTCCTTCTAGAGTGCCCTTCAGAACATTTTGGAGTGCTGGTTTGGTGGTCATGAATTTCTCCAGGTTTTCTTTGTCATGGAGGTATCTTATTTCTCCATCAATTTTGAAAGATAGTTTTATAGACTTTATCAATCTGGTTGGAGGTTGTTTTCTTTTAGGGTTTGAAATACTTCACTCATGCTTTCATTGACTTAAAGGTTTGTGTTGTGGAGTGTGCTGTGATTCTGATGGGCTTTTTTACAGGTGATATGTTTCTTTTCTCTAACAGCATTTAATATTCTGTTCTTGTGTTGAATTTCTGGAATCTTGACTATTATATGCCTTGGTGTAAATGTTTTATTAAGGTCATTTGAAGTTCTATATGCCTCATTTATCTGTACATCAAATTCTTCTTCTCTGCTTGAGGAATTTTCTGCCATTACTTCTGTGAATAGGTTTCTTATGTCATTTGCGCTATTTCCTGCTTTTTCATTGACTGATCAATCTTATGTTGTTAGTCTTTGCATCATCTAGCAGCTGTTGGGTTGCTTTTCATAGTATCTTGATATTTGTGCAAGATCTTTCCTTTTGTGATCACTAACCACAATCATTATATACTTGATATTCTGTCATCACGTTGGCTCATTATGCTGTGTATACCTTCAATGTAATTAACTTCCTGGATCTCTGAATCTGTTTCATGGATTCCATTTCTTTCCTATGTTGGCCATTCATGGTTTCCATCATTTTCCTGAGCTCCCCTATATTTTTATCTGCATCTGTTCTAGAATCACTGATCTAGAGTCACATCTTTCATTAGGGTCATCATCTGTGTAGTTATCTGAGAAACTAGTACTGATTTTATTTTTTCTAGAGCCTCATTCATCTTGTTGGTTACTTCCATAGTTACCACTTCAGAGAGCCCAGGTAGGTGGGTTTCAAATTGTTCCACCTCACTGCTCCCTGGGTTTGCCTTTGGGGAGCTGGAAACTTGGGGTTGCATCTTGCTTAAGCACTTCCCATTTTGTTTTGTTTTATTTTTTAGTTTAATTCCTGACTTGATGCTTATAAATTACATGTGACAATTAGCGGTATTGCTAGTACTGAGAACCCTTAGGAAATGACTACTCAGAGATGTCTTGTGCGTGTAGCTAGCTTCTGGATTGTGAATCTGTTCCAAGATCCTCCTTCTTCAATTTATAGGGGATGAGAAGTTGTTACCTATTTGGCCTAACCACTGGTTCTTTGGCATTGGCCTATATTATTTATGACCCTTAGGCAATCTCAGTCTTGGCATACCAGGAAGATGAGCCTATTAGAACAATTATGTCACCTTTGCTAAAGTAGTACAATCAGCAATAGTAACATCAAGCTCAGCCTAGAAAATGACAGACTGTGGTAACTAGTAATTTGTCACTTTTAACTGTATGAACTAGATTTGTGGTTATATAACAAAATCTAAAACAAACCAGAAAATTGTATACAATAAATATCCCCTCAGTATGGTGATTATACCCTTCAGGGGGGTAAAAATTTAAAAGGAGTTAGCAGGAAAAATACAGAAACAGAAGAAGAGGATGAGATTAGAAGCAAGGCTGGAGGACAAAGGAAGTTTATGCAAACTTTGGGGAACTGGTGAAGAAGAGAGGAGGCTGAGAGAGGAGGAAGAAATAAAAACAAGAACAGAACAGAGCAAAATAAACCAGAAATAATGTTAACATTTATATAAAAACAAGAAAAACAATCAGAAAAAAAACCAAAGCAGGGCTGGGGATTTAGCTCAGTGGTTCCGGCACCTGCCTTGCAAGTGCAATGAGTTCGATCCCTGGTACAAAAAAAAAAAAAAAAAAAAAAAAAAAAAAAAAAAAAAAAAAAAGACCCAAAAAAAAAAAAAAAAAAAAAAAAAAAAAAAAAAAAAAACGAAGAAGAAGAAGAAGAAAACAAAACAGCCAGGAGCTCAGTGGTGCTGCCAACTGCCTCCTAAGCACAAGATCCCAAGTTGGATTCCCCAGTACCAAAAAAAAATAAAAATAAAAAAGTAATCAGCACAAGAAAAAAACAAAACAAAAACAAAGGGGGAAAACAAGAAAAATTTCTGCTTCAAGGCATGTCTCTTGTGCTACCGGTAGACAAACTGGGCACACAGAGCCCAGATCCATGTTGATTAATCCCAACAAGTCAGACATAGGGTACTGCATATTCCCAGCAAGCTTGACCTTTAATTCTGAAGCTCGGGCTGGTTTCTGGCTGTGAGGCTGGAACCTGATTTATTCAGCCTGAAACACTTCATGTGTCTCCTGCCATCTTGAACTTGGCTCCTTCACTTTCTGCCCACTTGAACGGAGTTCCACCTCACCCTGATGGAGCCAGCCTGTAGCTTCTCTGAGTTCTGAGCTCAACTGGCCCCTCTCTAAGATGGCTACTGGCCAATCAACCTGTGCTGGGGTCTGCTGCACCCATCGCTCTGTTTCACTGGTACCCATCTCTGTGGCAGCTTTTGGGGTTGCCAGCAGTCATCACGAGCCTGCAGGTTTGAGCCACCTTTCCCACGCAGTGAGTGAGGGCTCAGGAGAAAGCACCACTTGCCACCTCCTCTTTCTTTCTTGCAATCACTCTCCTTGTGGTCTTCAATTCTTGCGTCAGATCGTTGCTGGATCCCAGGGACCCACGTCCCTCCTTCTCTTCTTCATATCTTTAAACTCCATTGTCTGGACACCAAATCTCGGAGAGGTTGTTTCTCCACTGTTCACCACTCCGCCATCTTCCTGAAAGTTCTGTATATTACTTTCTATCTAACTCAGCTGCCTGTAATAGTGCTTTGGCCTCCCTGTTGCTGGGACTATAGGCATACATCACCATACCCAGCTTATCGGAGACTTTTGAAGAGGGGCACACATTGGATAAAAACATCCTTCAGCTGAGCCCTTACAGTGCTTCACAGTTCATTACCTCCCAGAACAGGAGGCCTGAGCAGGATCTCAGACTGCTCAGTTCCAGGAGGACGAGCGGCCCCCGTAAACACAAACAGGGTGCCTCTAAGGAGGCCCACAGCAACTCAGCCAAACCTGTCCCACCTGACCCACCTCCAGGATCCACAAATGACGACGACACATAGCTGATGTCACTTCTGCTTTCTGACTTTGTCAGAATGTGCCTTAAACATCAGCCAGCCATGTCTTGCCTCAGGTACAGAACAGAATATCCTCCAGGGAGGTGCAACTGACAATCTGTTGGCTCAGAGCTAGAACAGGAAGCAGAAACAAGGCCAAACAGAGCTAGACCTGTGGGTGGGGCCATTTCTGGGGCAGGGCTGGAGCTGGGACCACACCAACAAGCAGTGTGGATCAGGAGGGCAGGGTGAAACCTCCCCACAGAATGCTAGGTAACGTAACTCTGCCCACCTCTGCCCACATTCCCGGAGCCCCTACACTGAGTCTTCCTTTCTGATCTGGTTGCCCACCAGTGTCAGTTCAGTCTAATAGCCTTTATTTCCCCCTATTTCTTTTATTTATCTGTTTTGGATTTTTTTGTTTGTTTGTTTTTTGTTTTTTTTTTGGTACCAGGGATTGAACTCAGGTCCTTGCGCTTGCGAGGCAGGCCACCGAATCGCTGAGGTAAATCCCCAGCGCCTCTTTTATTTATCTGGACACTCAACTAAACTTTAATTGTTGGTTCTTTGTGTTTCCATTATACTGATTCTTTTTGTAAATTTGAAGAGTTTTTCCTCAAAATCTTTTCCTGTGGTTTACTGGTACAGCACTAGCCTACCAAGCACCAAGAACCTGGGTTGGCCATTCCCAGCACCAAAAAGAGAGAATAGGTTTTATTTATCAGCTTTTACCCTAAAGTCAGCACCTCTCAATCCTCCTCTTCTTCTCCTTCCTGGTACTGGAGATTGAGCCCAGGGCCTTTGCACTGAGGTATATTTTTGTTTTCTTTTTAATTTTGAGACAGGGTCTCACTAAGTTGCTAATCACCAGATTCAAGTTTACCATCCTCCTGCTTCAGCCTCCCAGTGAAGGGAGTTTATAGGCCTGCAGCACTGCACCTGAGTACTACTGATTTGGTTTAATTTATCTGAACACCATACTGAACTATAATGGTTGATTCCGTTGCAATTTCAATGCAGTTGTATTTCTCGTAAATCTTTTTTTTTTTTAAACATGTATTTCTGTTCTTATTTTGGTGGTCTTACTGCATGACCTGGGACCACCTATATGACATTTCAAAATGGCAACAGTGTTGCAGGGTATTTATTCTCCGAGGGTTATTCAGAAATGTAACATAATCCCAGTGAATGCTGAAAGATTTTTTTTTGGAGTTAGGTGCATGATACAAAAGTTGACATGGAGGGAAAAATCTGAAAATAACCAAGGGAACACTGAAAAAGGAAAGTGATGATGGCTTATAAATATTAAAAACATAAATATACTGTTGGCCAATGCCTGTAATTCCAGCTACTCTGGAGGCTGAGCCAGCAGGGATGGCAAGTTCTTGGCCCAACTGGGCAAGTTAGAGAGACTCTATTCTCAGAACTAAAAATAAATAAAAAATAAGTAAATAGTGCTCGGGATATAGCTCAGTGCAAAGATCCAAGATCCTGGGTTCAATCCCTAGTATCACAAGTAATAAGTAAATACCTATAAATAAAAATTAAGCAATACTATAATGCCTCTGTGATTAAAACCGTGTGGTACTGACACATCAACAGGAAATAGACAAGAATAACTAGAATTAGACCCAGGAACACTCTTCTTTTTTTTTTTTTTTTTTGAGACAGAGTCTTGCTAGGTAGCCCAGGCTGGCCTTGCACTCATGGTGATCATCCTACCTCAGCCTCTGGGATGCTGGGATTAGAGGCGTGTGCCACCGTTCCTGACTCACATGGAAATTTAGTTCATAAATGTATAGTATTTCAGAGGCACAGATACACTGTACGGATTATAATGAGAAGTGATGAGAATTGCTTAACCATCTAGGAAAAGATGAAATTAAATCTGTACCTTATACCATGTACAACAATAAACCCCCAAACGGATCAGATATAAAAATGTGAAAAAGAGGGACCGGGGATGTAGCTCAGTGGTTCCGCCACCTGCCTTGCAAGTGCAAGGACCCGAGTTCAATCCCTGGTAACAACAACAAAACAAAACAAAAAAATTTAAAAATGTGAAAAAGAACAAACCCATATATCTAGAGTGTGTTCAAGTGATTCGCCGTGATGAAGGAAAAACACATGACCACAAGGTGGCGGTAGCACACAAGCTTTATATGCACAGCGCTTTGCCAGTTTAGCAGATGGGGAAAGCAAAGCACACATAGCCTGAGAAGTCTGCACCCTTGGACTTGGGGATCACGACTCAGAGAGGGTGGAGGGGGGAACAGAGATGTCAGAGGGGAAGAAAGGAGCGGCGGGGTTTACCTCACTGGCCGAATGATTTTATTCAGCAGCTATAAAAAGCACACACACTGTAAAAATATACTTGTTGGGCTGTGTTTCAAACAACTGCTACTACAAAGAACAGTGCTGTGAACACTGGTATATAAACATCTCTGGGTTCCTGCTCTCTGGTACATTTGGCTATGTACAAAATGGAATGACTACCTCATTTGTTAATTGTTTCTTTTTTTTTTGAGCAACTAGCATCCTGTTTTCCAGACTTGCAACATTTTACACCAGTGATACACAAGGTTTCCTACCACATCTTCGCCAACCCTTATTTTTTTGTTGTTTTGGGGGTATAGGTCATCATCACTGGGGTAAAGTGATACCACTGGGGTTATTATGATTTCAAAACAACATTAAGTTGAGCATCTCTTCATGAATTTACCCTTCGGATATCTCTGGTGAGATTATTCAAGTCCTTTTTCATATCTGAATATTTGGGGTTATTCTCGAATTTGTAGTTCTTTATTACGTGTGTGGTATTCTCTACCATCAGACATACCTGCTATTTATACATATTTCTGAGATGGGTCTCGATGTGCTGCCAAGTCTGTTCTCAGGTTCACGGTCTCAAATTATTGTTCCACCCCAAGTCTCCAAGCAGCTGGAAGTTGGTGTGTTTGTCTTTCTTTGACTGGCTTATTCCTCTTAGCACAGTGTCTTCCAGGTTTGTGCATGTTGTCCCAGATGGCAACGTTTCTTTCTTCTTTATAGGCTAATAGTCCAGTGTGGCCAGGAGTAGAGGTTAACACCTGTAAGCCCAGCTAATTTGGAAACTGAGGCAGGAGGACCTCAAGTTCAAGGGTAGCATCGGTTGCGGATGTATCTCAGGACTATAATGATTTTTTTTTTTTTTTAAAGACAGGGCCTCACTATGTAGCCCAGCAATCCTCCTGCCTTAGCCTCCCGAGTGCTGGGATTACAGGCTATAATGCTTTTTTTAGCATGTACAAGGCCCTGGATTCAAACCACAGTGCCACCACCAAATCCGACATGCGTGTGTCTGTTCATCTGCCCAGGGACATTTAGGTTGCTTCCCTATCTTGTGTACGCTGAATAATGCTAATCTGGGTGCGTTGTGCACACCTGTGGTTCTAGCACTCAGGAGGCTGAGACAGAATCACCACGAGTTTGAGGCCAGCCTGGGCTACATACGGACTTCGAGGCTCGTCTGAACTACATAGTGAGACCCTGTCTTAAAGAAAATCAAATAAATTAATAATGGTAATAATAATGACGATACAATGAAGATCTTCCTTGCGCTTTCCAGTAAGGGGCTTTTACCCCAGTTTGAATTCTCGTTTGGATATTAAACCTTAGGAAATATATGAAGTGTTTGTAATATCTCTTACACTCACGAAGTCTTCTGATAACTTGAGATTGGATGTGACTAAAAGCTGTACTCTACTATTTATCTTCCTAGGCTATAGGTGACTTCTGATGTGCAAAGCCGGGTGTGGTGGCGCACGCCTGTAATCTCAGCACTCCAGGAGGCTGAGGCAGGAGGACTGCAAATTCGAGCCCAACCTAGTCAATTTAGTGAGATCCTGTCTCAAAATTTAAAAAAAAAAAATCCATAAGTAAAAAAGGGTTGGGGTGTTATTGCAAAAGCCCTGGGTTCAATCCTCAGTACCAGAAAAACAAAAGGTCTTATAGAATGGAGACTACTTTACTTGCCTGACAAACAAAAGGGTTCTGTCCACTTTTTTTTTTTTTTAAGGAGTTGCTATGTTGCCCAGGATAGCACCAAAAGCCTGAGTTCAGGGATACTCCTGCCTCAGCCTCCCATGTAGCTGTGACTACAGTCTGGCAACAGTGCACCCAGCTCTACTCTGCATTTTTTTTTCCTGTGCCAGGGATCGAACTCAGGA
Organism: Fukomys damarensis; assembly: GCF_012274545.1. Classification (NCBI taxonomy): domain Eukaryota; kingdom Metazoa; phylum Chordata; class Mammalia; order Rodentia; family Bathyergidae; genus Fukomys; species Fukomys damarensis. The sequence goes on from NW_022900949.1 coordinate 5,494,156, forward strand.
CCTTGCGCTTGCGAGGCAGGTGCAGTACCACTGAACTAAATCCCCAGCCCTTCTACTCTGCATTTTTATATCTTCTACAAGGTATGAAAAGTTTAAGAGAGCCCTACCACATTTCTTACAATGGGATTTCACTCCAGCTACAAGTTCCTACATATTATGTACAATTACACTGTTAGCTGGGCATGGTGGATACACATTTGTAATCCCAGCTACTCATGAGGCTGAGGCAGGAGGATCACAAATTCAAGGCCAGCTTCGGCAATTTAGTGAGACCATGTCTCAAAGAGTAAAGGGCGGGGATTTAGCTCAGTAATATAGCACCCCTGGTTTGATTCCCAGTACTCCCCTCCCTACCCCATCATATTCCTTAATTTCATACTAAGAGAAACCTATTCTTTCCTTACAGTCTTTAGTTTTTGTTGCTTCATCTTCTTAGGTCCTTTTACAAGATGATCTAGGAAGTGTTGAGCTCTAAAAAGAATTTAAATGTGTTGGTGTGGCGGCACGCGCCTGTGATCCCAGCACTCTTGGGAAGCTGAGGTGGGCTAAGGATACAGCTCAGTGCAAAGGTCCTGGGTTCAGTCCTCAAGGATGAAAAAAACAAAAAGATTTAATGCTTGTTCATGTGCTTACATATTTAACAGAGCAATGTCCCTCACTTCTCACGGGCACTACTACTCCTCACTGCATTAGGCCTTGGCGCGTGAATACTCAGGATCGGGGGATAACTAAAGAGTTCACCACAGTGCTTACCATAGCGTTGAGCCGGAGTCGCCAGAAGAAAATACCGCACGCTGGGTGACTTAAGATACATTTCTTTGCTTAGTTTTGGAGGCTGAAGTTAAATATCAAAGTATGGACAGGAATGGTTTCCTCTAGAAGTTTTGATCTTTTCCAAGAATCGTTCCTTGCCTTGTGGCTTCATCTTGAATTCTGTTCCTGCTAAGACTGCTCATCACACTCAGTTTTATGGGATTCACAAACATACCAGGGACTTGGAAGTTAAATAATAAACCAGCTTTGAAGGCTATGAAATTAAGGTAACGCGCTTGGAGGCTAAAAAGCCAGACCATCCTCAAAAGACTACACGGTCAGCAGAGATTACCAAAAAGCCAGAACCAGGAAAAACAATCTTAAAATCCGAACCCACCGAGGCAAGGGAGTGACAGTGGCTCTGAAACCTAATTAGGGGCTTTCTCACTGTGCAGGGAAGAATCCCAGGTGTTAAGAGATAAACACACGTCCAGGCACTAAAGTAACCCACGGTTACTTTTATTACTGTTGTAAAAATCACACACCAGGGAGACTGGAGACAGTAATGAGAGCTGGGTGTGGTAAGAGACACCTCTGATCTCAGTACTCAGGAGGCTGATGCAGGAGGACAGCACGTTTGAGGCCAGCCTGGACCGCTGAGTGAGAATGCATTCGTTATTTTCTTGTCCAAAGCTGTTCACGTCATGGTTAGGAAGGAGACAGGGCTGGGGGCTGAGCCAGGGACAGGAGTATTCCCTTCCAGACCCTCAGTGACCTGCTTCTCCCAACAAGGCCCTCCCTCCGGACACCACACTCGGGGATGAACTCTTCAGCGCATCCTTCTGCTGACGAGTACCACGTCCCCATAAGCCAGTCACCTTCCAAAAGCCTTGCCTCATAGACACATGAGACTTCTGGGGGACTTCCTGCTTTTGTTTCTGAGACGGGGTCTCACTGTGTAGTTCAAGCTGGGTTTAAACTCACTACGTAGCCCAGGCTGGCCTTGAACTTGCAGTGATCTTAGTGCCTCAGCCTCCCGAGTGCTGGGATGACAGGCGTGCAGTGCATGGCTGCTATTTTTTTTTTTGGTACCAGGGACTGAACTCGGGACCTTGTGCTTGCGAGGCAGGCGGAGAAACCCCTGAGCCAAATCGCCAGCGATGGCTGGTTTTGGAAGATACTGGAGATCTAAATCATAACAGAGACTCTGTCTCAAAAGAAGTTCTTTTGAAAAGGGTGGTAATGAGTCGTGTGACACAGGAAGAGGCACAGTGAGGAGTGCAGGCACCATTACAACTCCACCTTGGATTGGGGATTTAGCTCAGTGGTTCCGGCGCCTGCCTCACAAGCACAAGGACCCAAGTTCGATCCCCGGTACTGCGAAAAAAAAAAAAAAGGTAAAACTCCACCTCTATGCGAAACAATATTGAGACCAGGTCCCACACACATCATCAAAACTGCACACCTCTTTCTCCTCCCCCTCTTCGGTACCAGGGATCGAACTCAGGACCTTGCGCTTATGAGGCAGGCACAGTGCCACTGAGCTAGATCCCCGGCCCTGTACCTCTTTCTTTTATCTGAGTCAGCCTGAAATTTCTGTCTCTGTGTGCTGCCCCTATCCTTAGGCTTGAGCGTAACATCAGAAAGTCTTGTTCCTGGGCCATCGAGCTTCTGACTCTAGATAAACCCCAGGACCCATGGAGTTGGCAACACTACTCCTCTGGGCCCCTCGCCACCGTTTTCTTTCTGTGGTGCTGGGAATTGCACCCAGGGCCTCGGACATGCTAGAGAAATGCTCTACCACTGAGCAGTACCCCTGCCCTTTTGCTAAACTGTATTTTGAGACAGGGTCTCGCTGAGGTGCCTGCCTGGCCTTGACCTTGCATTCCTCCTACCTCAGCCTCACCAGGAGCTGGGATCCCAACTGTGCACTGCTGAGCTTGGCCCGACTGAATCTCTCTATTTTGTATATTAAGAACTGAGCGCCAGAACAAGGTGTTTAGAACACTAAACAGGACAAATACATCTGTTATCTCAACTCTCGGGAGGCAAGAGGACTATTGTGAATTCAAGGCCAGCCTGGGCTACATAGTAACAAAACAAAATAAAACAAAGAGAACTGAGTACCTGCCGGGGGGTGGAGTTGTCACAAACCAGTAATCCCAGATACCGCTCAAAACAGCCTGGAAATTTTAAGAGAAACCCTGTCTCAAAATAAAAATTTTTTAAAAGGTTTGAGGAGATTAGGATATAGCTCAGTGGTAAAACATTTGCCTTGTGAGGCCTGGAGTTTGATCCTTAGCACTACCACCAAAAAAACAAAAACGAGCCAACCTGGAGGGGAACCCCAGACATGGTAGAACACACGAGTAGCATGCACAAGGCCCTCAGTTCACAAATTTGATCCCAGCGTGGAAAATTTTATCATTTTGTGAGAGTCAGTCTCAAAAAATAAAAAAGGACTGGGGATATAGCTCAGTGTGAAGGCTCTGGGTTCAATCCCCGGTACTGCAAAAAAAACCAAAACACAACAGACAACAACAACAAACCATCAAAACAAAATCTGATTACCAAGTAAATGCTTCTCCAAAAGGCTTCTATCAATATGAGCCTCTCACTGGAAATCCCCCCAGATTAGGTCTTCGTACTGAGCCAGCCCCCATCCCATTTTTGTTTTGTTTTGTTTTGCTTGAGACAGGCTCTCGCTGAGTCACTAAACTGCCCAGGATGGGCTCAAATTGGAGATCCTCCTGCTTCAGCCTCCCAGAACACTGGGATTACAGATATGTGCCATCACACGTAGGGTTCCTTTCCCCTGACTTACATTTTCACTAAGGTCTGAGTAAAGGTGCTGGGATGTAGCTCAGTGGTAGAGCACACCGTGCTTCAGGCTCTGGACTCAATCCCGAGCACCAAAAACCAAAAACCCTGAGATCAGAGTGAAGTCGTTGTCACATCCCTCTCACATTTCTTGACAATGTTAAATTTATTCACGTCTCTCAAGTGAACGGTATCAGGTAGCTTTCCTGCCACCCTTATATATTTTTTCTCCATTGCAAAGTTTGATCTGTTTGAAATGGGGTTCCTCATGGCTATGCTGTCCAAGCTGGTCCTGAACTCTTGGGCTCGAGCATCTGCTTGCCTCAGCCACCCAAGTGGCCGGGACCACAGGTGCACACGACCAAGCACATCTCAATGGGTTTTTTTTTGTTTTTTTTGTGGGTTTTTTTTGGTTTTTTGAGACAGGGTCTCACTATGTAGTTGAGACTGCCCTGGAACTCACTATGTAGCCCAGGCTGGTCTCCAACTCACAGTGATCCTCCTGCCTCAGCCTCCCGAGTGCTGGGATGACAGGCGTGCACCACCAGGCCTTGCTCAAAGAGTTTTTAAAATGATCCCCAAAGGAAGTTTAAGACTGAAGGTTTTACTATCCCTCTTACATTCATAGGGGTTCTCTAAAGTTTAAATTCTTTCACATTCTTGGATTGAACTGGAATAGCAGAAAGGGTTCTTTACACCATTAACATTTCTCCATGGTTCTCCCAGCAGTACCTCACAAGTGAGTATTCATGAGGCTGTGGAGAGGCGCTGGGGCACCTCAGTGGTACAGCGTTTGCCTGGCATGCATGAGGGCCTGGGATTAATCCCCAGGATGCCTCCCACATACGTGGGCTGTGGAGTATGTCAAAGCTACTCCCCATCCGTCACAGGTGCGTGGTTTTCCTTAATATGTGAATATTAAGGGGGAAAGGAGCATGCACAAGTTCACTGCGATCTGAGGAACCAGTGAAGGCCTTTCAGCCTTCCCTATGTCCACAGGGCTTTGTCCAGCGTGAGTCCATGCAGTGGAAAGTTCACACAGTGCAGCGAGAGCTGAGTGCTGATGAAGCCTTTTTTTTTTTGGTTCAGGGATTCAACGGGGACCTTGTGCTTGAGAGGCAGGCAGTGGCACTGCTGAGCTAAATCCCCGGTTGAAGAAGCCTTTTTAACAAAATGTATTTACTTGCAGTTGAGATCTATAACGCTTGGATGCTATCAGCTGGCTCTAGGAAGGTGAACAGCTGAATGATCTGAAAAATCCCACAACTGCTCTGAGATACGGAAGACAAGCGAAGTCCCAGGGAAAACTGCCGGCTCCGAACCTGGAGACACGCTGGGGGACAGAGTCACCCCGTCCTAGGGCAGAACCACTTCCAGAAACAGGGCCGCTGGGGGAAAACCTGCAGCCCAAGAGGTGCTGCAGCCTGAAAGTTGAAAGAGGTACTGCGTCATGGAGAGATCCCCATACTTTTGTGAGTTTTACCACTGGACACCCAATTACAGTAAAACGTCAGAGGGAAATCTTAGGCTTTTGGCAGGGGATGCAGAAGAGGAGCCATTTAAAACGTAACACGGAACCCAGGGGCTCACGCGAGCTAGGCAAGCGCCCTGACACTGAGCCGCACCACCAGGCCCCAGGGAGCTGTGCTTTATCCTGCAGGAGAAACTAGTTAACCAGCAGGATAGGCCTTTTTCCTCTCTCGGCAGTTCAGGGAATTGAACCTAGGGTCTTATGCATGTTAGCGAGGTGCTGTACAAGAGCTACACCACCAGCCCCTCTGCTGGGGTTTTATTAAAACCTCAAAGACCTAGAAGGGAGATATTCAAAGCCAGCCGCCTGTAGGCATTCTGACCCAAGTAAGTGAGGAGAGGAGAAAAAACCCAGAGACACAGATTCACTACAAGACTGAAATCCAAAGCCTGGAAACACACTTCCTCTTTTCCGACCGTATTCTATCACATTACTTAAGGACTATAGCTGTTCATTTTACCCAGTAGGTCACGTGCAGCTCTGGAGGAAAAATTGCAAGGCATACGAAAAGGCAAAAATCAGCTTGAAGGGAGAGAGCAATCACCAGAATCCAATACGGCAGAAATGTTAAAATGATCAGATCGGAAATTCAGATTAACAGGCAGCATCTAGGAACAGACAAGAAGTGTAAGAAGAGATGGAAATTCTAAGAATGAAAAGAATTGCTAGAGATGGAAAACAGTTTCACAGAAATCAAAACGAGACAGCTGAGTAAAGCATCTCCAAGATTAAGGATGTATCAACAGAAACTCCCAGAACTGAACAGAAAACTAAGAATGAAAACCAATAGAACAGAGGGTAAATATCCTTTACCTGAAATGCTTGGGATCAGAAGTGTTGCAGGTTTGGGAGTTTTTCAAAGATTTTGGTATAAGCCCCTAAACTTTATTGGCTAAGCATCTTGAATACAAAAATCCAAATTGCTCTTGAAGTCAGAACTTTTTAGTGTCAATACAACACTAGTGTATTAGGAAATATTCAACGTGTATACATAAGAACTGTGGACAACTACGGAAGTCGTAACATATGCACAATGGGAATTCAAGAAGGAAACAAGGAATAAATACTTGAATTAATGTCCGAGAATTTCTCAAAATTAATGTCAGACATCAAAACGCGGATATAAAAGGTTGTGAGAACACTAAACAGGACAAATAGAAAATAAACACAAAAGACCACACATAGGGATGCCACTTTAAAAATACATAGCATCAGGGCTGGGCTGGGGATTTAACTCAGTGATTCCACCGCCTGCCTCACAAGCACAAGGACCCGAGTTCGATCCCCGGTACCAAAATAAATAAGTAATGAAAACACACAGTACCAGCAATGTAGAAGGGATCCTTTTTCCCTGAAGCCTTGCTAGCATTTGTTATTACCTAATTTTTGACGGTGGCCATTTTTTCTCGGGTAAGATGGACTCTCACTGTTGTTTTAATTTGCAGTGTTGAGCATTTCTTCATGTACTTATTGGCCATTTGTATTTCTCCTGTGAAGTGTGTATTTCTTTTGTGGGGGTCTGATTTTAAACATTCTTTCCATAGTCTAAATACCAGTCCTCTGAGCAAGAGTTGGCAAACTATTTTCCCATTCTGGAGGCTTTTTTACTTTATTGGTTGTTTCTTTAGCTGTGCAGCATTTGATCCAGCTATGCCCCTTCGAGGTACCTTCGCAAAAGAGTTAAAGACATCATAGTACAGGGATCCGTGCACACCCAGGTTTATAGCAGCACAATTCCTAACAGCTAAATCTTAGAAGTGGCCTAGTAAGTCCACCAGCGGATGAGTGGATTTAAAAAGTGGACTTTACACACCATAAAGAACTACTCTGTCGCAAAGACACACTGGAGTCATCTGTAGGAAAATGGATGCACCTTGAGAACATAAAGTTAAGCGAAATGAATGAGACGCACAAGTGTAAATATCACATGGTTTCTCAATTTATAAAGAGCAAGTTAAAAAATAAGGGAAAATAGAGAGATCGATCTTTCTCAAATGGGGATGGGCTCAAGAGATGGAAGAAGGGAGAAAAAGGGGCGGGAAAGGGGATGAAAAAGGAATTAAGAGGGTCCGTGAACCAACACGTGTTATGCACACGTGCCGACTCTACACAAGGAACGCCAAGATCAGGTACTACAAAACACCAAAGATAACCCAAAAATCATGGAGATAATCCAAAACCCAGAGGGGAAAAATGCATTCAAGGTTCTGGGGGCGTAACTCAGTGTCCATGCGTCCTTAGTACACACAGGGCTGTGGGCTGCACCCCCAGCACCGACTAAGAAAGCTACGGGGGCTACGGGTATAGTAGAGGTAGACTGATTGCCCAGCACATGCGAAGTCCTGGGGTCCATCCCTGGCACTGAAACACCGGAGGAATGTATATACTTACATATAATTCTTAGCCTAACAACGTCCTCAAAATACGACATATTCCACAGACTATCTGTGAGATTGCAGCAGAAGGGGTACAAGCCTGAGGCCAGCCTGGGCAATTTAGCCACTCAGGGAGATTGGTCTTAAATTTTTTTAAAAAGAGCTGGGGATGTAGCTTGATGCAAAGGCCCTGGGGTCAATCCCCAGCATCAAAAAAAAAAAATTATTTGCCTGATTGTATTTGTGTGCACAACTATATATGTGAAATGAATATACTGATAAAGAAATAGGAGGAACTTGGAAACAGCCCATTTGCCCATTGGTTGGAGACTGGATAAAGAAGATGTGGTTTTTCTATAAAATGGAATACTACTCAGCCATAAAGAATGAGAAATTAGATTCATTCATGGGAAAATGGATACATATTGAGGATATACTCCTAAGTGAGATAAATAAGTCACACATGTGTAAATACTGAATAGTTTCTCTGGTATGAAAAACTATAATAGTACATAAGATTCTAATGATATAACTGACAATGTGAAATAGGAAGAAAAGGGCTAAAGGTGTAGGGAATGTGGGAAGGGTAGGGGAAAGGTAATAAGGGAAAAAAAATATGAGAAAATGAAAAAGTGGAAATGAAGTGTTTGTAAAGGGCGAGGGGAGGAGGGGGTGAAGGGAGGCCAGGGACAAGGGGAAAAAATGAGAACTAAGACCTGTCACGTAAAGGTACAAGATCCCAGTGATGAATGTAACTGTACTGTATACCTGAAAGGTACCAATAAACTCAATGAGGAAAAAAAAAGAAATATGAGAAAATATTTGGAATTACACACTAAAACTTTGTGGAATAGCATAATTTTATGAATGTGAAATCTCACGTGAATATTGTAGCATGTTGACTTATTTGAAGAACAAACCACATTGCATAGTTTCCCAGGGCCTCTGTGATTTTAGACATTCAATTTTTTTGTATGAGGTCCAGGGATTTAGCTCAGAGACACCTCGCCTGCCTGGCAAGTGCAAGGTCCTAAGTTTGATTCCTGGTACCAAAACTCAAATATTTTTGTGTGTGGAACTAATGCAAGTTTCCCTACAAGCACTGCTAAAAGGCTTCTCACCAGTCTGACTTCTTATATACTCTATTTCTTCCATAACCCTAATGAGGCTTCAGAACTCCTAAGCTCCCACAGAGTGTGTAAGGTCATATTCCTTACTTTCACAGTAAAAGAAAATTTCTCACTTTCCTTATTTGTCTATTTAGTTTTCTCAGGGTCTTCACACCGAGCTACGTCCCCAGCTTTTTTTTTGAGACAGGGTCTTGCTGTATCACCAAGTTGACCAGGCTGGTCTCGAACTCTCCTCCTGCCTTCAGTCTCCTCGGGTGCTGGGTTTACCATGCTCCTCTTAATTTTCACGTGATCTATCACCAGTTGGCCTGGATGGAAATATTAAGATTCAGGGTCGGGGATGTAACTCAGTGGCACTGTGCCTGCCCCATAAGTGCAAGGTCCTGAGTTCAATCCTCGGTACCCTCCCCAATTAAGATTCAATGAACAACAATAACAACAAAAACAAAACAAAGACTCAATGAACACTGAAAAGATTTTTTTTTTTTACATTTCTAAAATTCAAAGACTTTTTCTCTTGTGTGATTTCTTCCCTATTTAGAAAGACATGAAAACCCACACTTTCTCACACTCATATGACATCTCTCCAGTGTGGCTTTGCATGGGATTATTTTTTTCTGCAATGGTATCTCACAGTGTCGCCGAGGCTGGACTCAAATGCTAGATCCCCCTTTTTCAGTCTGGAGTAGCTGGGTACCCACCACCACACCAGGCATTGCATATGAATATTAAGACTTTTGAGCAATCTAAAGGTCTTCTCACATTCCTTACTATAGTCGTTTGCTATAGCTGATAATAAAATACCAGAACAGGTGGCTTAAACAACAAAATTTATTTCCTCATAATTCTGGGAGCTGGGAGTCAAAGATCAATTTGTTTGCTCAGTTGGATTGTTTCCTCTGGAGGCTTTAGGGGGTGGTGGTGTCAGGAACTGAACCCAGGGCCTCTGCATTGCGCTGTATCTTCCTTTTTTTTTTTTCTTTTGAGACAAGGTCTCACTAAGTTGCTAAATTGCCCCAGTTAGGCTCAAACTTGCAATCCTCTTGCCTCAAATTCTCAGAGTACTGGAATCATCATCACGCATCACCCTGTCCAGCTTGCAGGCCTTCCTAGTGGCCCCTCCTTCCCTATTTGTAGATGGGCCACCTTCTCAAGACTTCCACGGTCTCCTGCGTTACCCTGCATTAGGGTCACTGCCAGCTCATTTTACTTTTGGTGGGGAGGATGTGGCCTTGCTGTATTGTCCATACTAGCTTTGTCCTCATGATTCTCCTGTGTCAATCTTCTCAGTAGCTGGAACCATAGGTACACATCACCGGGCCTGGCTGCCGAGCGTGTTTTTTGATAGAGCTTCTATTCGGAGTGCGTCCCTTCGATTCTTCAGTGTGAAGTGAGGTGAGGGCTTTCTCACACTCCTTACCATGTATGAGGTTTCTGGCTAATGGGTCCTTTCATGTCTTCGAAGCCAGCGAGGATGACTTAGGCCTCCCCACACTGCTGACACTTACAGGGATTCTCTTCAATGTGAGTTCTTTCATGAATTCTAAAGGAACCGGAACATATGAAAGCCTTCCCACACTCCTTACATTCAAAAGGCTTCTCTCCAGTGTGAGTCCTTCCACGTATATGAAATGAACTCGAATGACCAAAGGCTTTCTCACCCTGTTTACACTCATAGGGTTTTTCTCCAGCGTGGATTCGCCTGTGCATTTTAAGGTGTGTAGAAGAGCTAAAAGCCTTCCCACATTCCCTACGTGTGTAGGACTTTTGGGCACTGTGAGTTCGCGTGTGATTATTAAGACATGAGAGATACCCAAACACTTTCCCCCATACCTTACATTCAACACTTTCCCCCATACCTTACATTCACAGGCCTTCTTGTCAGTGTGAGCTCTTAAACGTCCACTAAGTTTTGAAGAAATAGCGCAGGCTTTCCCACACTTGACACGCACAAACGGCTTCTCTCCGGCGTGAATCCTTACATGTTGAATAAGACGTGAGGGCGTAAGGAAAGCTTTCCCACACTCCTTACCTTCATAGGGTTTCTCTCCAATGTGAGTTCGCCTGGGAATATTTAGACATGCAGGATACCTATAGCCTTTCCCACATTCCTTACATTTGTAAGGTTTTCTTGCATGGAGCGTTTCTACAAGCACAGCAAGGCTTGCAGAGTTCATGAAACCCCCATATTCCTTCCATTCATAGTTTATCTCCACTGTGAATGTCCCAGTGTGCTTGAAGGTGATTAACAAAGGATTCCCCACAGTCGCTGCATTCAGAGGATTTCTCTTGTGCGCTAGTTTTCTGGTGAACATTAGTAGGTGACATACAGAAGATTTCTCCACTCCGATTAAATGCACAAAGTTTCTCTCCAGTAGAGGCTTCCTGCTGAGCGGTAAGGAAATCTTTTCCATGCTGCTCACAACCACAAGCGCTCCCTGTACCTTGAGTTTTCGTGTGGGTCCTAAGGCACGTGTGTTCACCGAAGAATTCTTCATATTGTTTCCAGGCGTAGAGTTCTCCTCCATTGTGGGTTCCTGTCTGCTGGTAAGAGGGATGAGTGCTAAAGGATTTTCTGAAGCAAATCATTTGATGTTGATGATTTCCACTGTCATATATGCATACAGTTCCTGCTCTCCTGATGGATTTCACATGTATGATTGATCCCACACCCTAAAATGCTATGCCAACTATTCTAATCTTTAAAAAGATTTCTGCAGAGTTCCAAGAAAAAATTTTTTTTAAACTAGAAGTCTATTTGTACTGAGAATGTGTACTTCTGGGAACTCTGAAACGTGATGTTTCACCACAGGCCTGGGAACCCCCACATTTATTAGGTTCAGAAAATCTCTTCAGAGACAGTCCCGCTTGTATGTATCTGCCTCTCTCAAATATCTCTTATATTTGATGATACACTGTGACGTAATTCCTGATTTTTGTTGTGGGTGGAAAATAAGACAGCCCTCTTCTTATTCTTACCATTCGTATACCACTGGACATGTTACTCTTCAAAAATTCCTGCTGAAGTGCTGGGCATTTGGTTTTAAGTTGCATTTCCCATTCTGAAGCAAAAGAGAAAAACAAATGGAAAGGTGTAGAGAAAGAAATGAAAGACTGAAAGAATCAAAAAAGATAGGGTTAATTTGTTTTGCTGGAAAAAGCAGAAAAAAGAGTTGAGGTTTTGGACTATGTTGAAAAATTGACAAAGATAAGGCCATGTGGTAAAAATCTGAATAACAAAACCTGATTCTAGCTGGGCGTGGTGGCGCATGCCTGTCATCCCAGCACTCGGGAGGCTGAGGCAGGAGGATCGCTGTGAGTTCGAGACCAGCCTGGGCTACATAGTGAGTTCCAGGTCAGTGTCGACTACATATGAGGCCCTGTCTCAAAAAACCAACCAACCAAACAAACAAACAAACACAAAAAATTGATTTTAAGCCAAATTGATAATGAACAGAAAAAATACACCAGGGAAAGAAAACAGAAAATTTCTGGAAGAAAGGCACATATCAAAGCAATGAACCGAGCCAGGTATAATGGCACACTTTCTAATCCCAGCACTCTGGGAGTCTGAGGCAGGAGTACTGCTGTGAGTTCAAGGCCAACCTGCAGTGAGTGCAAGACCCTCCTGAACTACATTGCAAGACCATGTCTCAAAACAAAGAAGAACAGAAAAGTGATAAACTGAAATAAAAGTTTAAGTAAGGGTGTACTAGAAGTTAGATTTTCTAATTTCGGAGAAAAACAGACTCAGCCTTCTGACATAAAAGTACATCTTCTAAAGTTTCTTTGCTATAGTTGTAAACATACTAAAGGTCTCATTAACTAGTATTTTTTTCATGAATACTCACCTTGGAGAGCTCCCCTCTGACCTGTCCTTAACCCTCCTTGTTCCAACCAAGAGATTGATGATCTGACATCCTGTGTACAAAGAAAGGCAGATTGGTGAGAAAGCTTATGAAAGAGATAAGAAACCCAGAAATACAGCCTCTGCTGTGCCTCAAACATTTGGTTACCTCTGTCTCTTAAAACCCAAATTCAGTCTTATATGTATATTTACTAAGTACAAAGATTTTACTTTTATTTTTTGTTTTTGGGTTTTTTTGTTTGTTTGGTTGGTTGGTTTTTTTTTGTTTTTTGTTTTTTGGTACCGGGGATCGAGCTCGGGACCTTGCACTTGGAAGGCAGGTGGCAGAACCACTGAGCTAAATCTCCAGCCCGTAGACATTTCTATTTTGAGATAGGGTCTCACTAAATCACCCAGGCTGAGCTCAAATTTGCCATCCTTCTGCCTCACCCTCCACAGTAGCTGGCATTACAAGCCTATGTCCCCACTTGCATCCAGGTTTCTGATTCAGCAAATTAGAGGCGGGGAAGGAAAATGTAACCTTCTAACAGACTGATGGCGCTGTTATTGCCCGTGGACATTTTGAGAACCACTGAAGCAGATTAAAAATCTATTCAGGTCAGGGACTGTGTCTATTGTATCTTACTGTGTTTGGAATTAACATCGTCCATATCTCAACACAGCGGAATGACAGCAGCCCTACCTACTGCGGCCAGGTTCTGGTAGTTCTCCAGCATCACGTCACTGTACAGGTTTCTCTGAGTTGGGCCCAGGAAAGCCCGCTCCTCCTGGGTGAAGTCCCCGGCCACACCCTCAAAGCTCAACGACTCCTGCGTCATCATCACACACGGGCTGGTCTGAGCCAAGGAACCTGTCTCACCTTGTTCACAAGAGAATGAGGAAGGGACACGAACGTCTGCCCAGGTTCCGAGGTCTCCAGTAACCTACACCGGGGTTCAATGCTTCTAGGAAGTCCTCTGTCCAAACCCAGGGACTCTGAATCCCAAGTCACATGGCACTTCTTGAGTATGAATTTATCTCAGCACAAACGGACCAGAACATTTTGCCTTATTTCCTTTCACTGGAAGACACATGCTGCTTAGCACATAGCAGAGACTTGACTAATGCTAATGAATGAGTAAATCATGGGAAAACAGGACACTTTCATCTACGTTGTCATCTATCAGAGCAACCAGCCAACTAGGAAACATGCGGCCGGGACAGGAAGGCTCAAGACCAATTAGACATTTCTGAAACACCCGGACGATTTTCAAGTTCATGTCCCACATGACAAGCTCCATTCCCGGGAGAAAAGCAAATGGAAATTCAATCTTTGGGTGAGGCTCCATTTGCTTTAAAAAGCTCTGGAGACAAATATTTGTGCTCTTTCTTTGTTTGTGACGGAAATACATCTACTTGGCAGGATGGAATCATGTCATTTTAGACGAAGATATTTTCTTTTTACCTGATAACCTCTTGTCAGGCAGTCAGTCAGCTATCATCCTCTCTGTGGGTGCCTTTTCTTCCTGAAGGCCAACTGGTTCCTTAGAAAGAAGAGTTCATGGAAGAGAAAGAAGACACAAGAACTCAGAGTTGACCGCAGTTCCTACGTTCATGTATGCAGAAGTCATTTCGCCCCAGTAAAAAAGTCCCCTATAATCCAGCACATGGAACACACACACACACGTACACATACACCACTGACCACATCATGCTAGAGAAGTTCTGTCTCATCTAGAGGTGGAAAAATGGATGGCCCATCTGGATAAGTATTCGCAGTCCCACTTTACTGATAAAGAAACTTATGCCCTGAGAAACGTGGCTTATAACGATACAGCTCAGGAAAGGAAACTATGCAGCATGTCTTCCCAAGAAACGCAGAGCTGAAGACACACATGTAGCCTTCCTTGGCCTGCTGCGTTCCCTCCTAAATGAACCAGCAGTGTGACTATTCAGGCCATGACTATAGGACTCTCTAATATTGTTTAGGGGAAGCTGTGTACTGTGTGCTGTGACTATTACTCCTGATATGTCAGCTTCACTGGATTAACAAATGTCTAGCAGATTAGAAAGCATGTTTTGGGCTTTGTCTGGTAGGTCACGGAGGCGTGGCCTTGGGTACTCAGTAAAAGATCTCTCCAAAGAAAACTACAGTACTCTGAAAAACACTGAAGAGGACACCAGAAAATGGACAGATGTCTCCTGCTCCTGGTTAGGCAGAACAGAGACTGTCAAAATGGCCATACTCCCAAAACTGTTATAGAGTCAGTGCAGTCCCAATTAAAATACTAACAGCATACTTTATAGAGCTAGAGAAAATAATCTGAAAGTTCATATGGAGCCAGAAGAGATGCAGAATAGCAAAGGCAATTTTGGGCAGCAAGAGCAAAGCAGGATGCATAGCAATACCTGACTTCAAGCTATACTATAAAGCAACAGTGATAAAATGGCATGGTACTATAAGAAAAACACGTATCAGTAGAACAGAATTGAACAGAAACTTCTCCAGACCCATTCACCTATCTGAACTTTATTTAACAAAGGGGCCAAAAGCATATGTTGCAGGAAACAGCCTATTGAACTAGTGGATCTGGGGAATCTGTTTATCTGTTACAGAAGATTGAAACTGGACCCTCATCTCTCACCATATACTAAATTAAAATAAAAATGGATCAATGCCCTACATATTACAACAGAAACATTAAACCCACTGGAAAATAAAATAGGTAAAACACTTGAAGGCATGGGTATATAAAAGGATTTTCTAAACAGAACATCATTTGCACAAGAAATAACAGCAAGAATCAACAAATGGGATTTTATCAGACTAAAAAGCTTCTGTGCAGTAAAAGAATCAGTCAGTATGAAGAGACAACCTACAGAATGGAAAAAAATTTTGCCAGCTACTTCTCAGAGAGAGGACTAATATCTAGAATGTGCAAAGAACTAAAAAAATGAAAGCACCTTAAACTAAAGATGTGGTCAACAAATACAAATGGTCAATAAATATATTTAAAATGTTTAACATCTCTGGCTATTAGAGAAACGCAAATGAAAACAATGCTAAGTTTCCATCTTACTTCAGAAAGATTAGGAATCATTAAGAAAATCAAACACATGCTTGTGTGGCTGTGATGAGAAAGGAACCCTCCTTCATCACTGCTGGGAACTGTAAACTAGTAGAACCATTATGAAAATCAGTATGGAGATTTCTCGAAGAACTCAAATTAGAAATTCCATATACCCAGCAATCTTCCTGCTAGTTATCATCCTCAAAGAGCTGAAGTCCTCATGCTACAGCAAAACATGCATGTCAGTGTTTATATCAGCACAATTCATCATGGGTCTGTAACAGATGACTGGATAAAGTCAATGTGATATCTATATATAATAGAACACTATCCAGCTATAAAAAATATCAAATTCTACACATCTGTAGGAAAATGAAAGCACTTGGAAAATATTATGTTGAGTTGTTGAGTGAAATAAGCCAGATATACAAACTTAACACTTTTTTTTTTTTTTTTTTTTTTTGGTACCGGGGATCGAACTCAGGACCTTGTGATGGTGAGGCAGGTGGCGGCACCACTAAGCCAAATCCCCGGCCCTGTACAAACGTAAACATCCTATAGTGTCTCTCTCATTTGAGTGAGGCGAAGTACAAAAAAAGAGAATGATAAAATATAGATAGAGGAGACAAGGGGATAGATCTCTTGTAATAAGGAAGTGGACCCAGGGAACCAGGGCAAAGGTGAGCAGGATGGGAGGGGGAAATAAGTAGAATAAAGATACGTCTTGCTCAGGAACCTAATAATTTCAATCAATGTAAACATCACATGCCATAATATGAGCTAAGATTAATAACATCAAGAATGATAAATGGGACAGAGCAACTGGAGGAGAAAAGGAGCTGGAGCAAAGGGATTCATAAAACAAGCAAGCTGGGCCAGGGATTCAGCTCAGTGGTGCCGCCGCCTGCCTCGCAAGCACAAGGACCTGAGTTAGATCCCTGGTACAAAAAAAAAAACAGAAGAGAAACAAGCTGTATTACGTACATGGAGCCGCTCCCCAAGACAACTGTAAACTGCACAAACTGCAGACATGTATGAATAAAATCTTTTAAAGAGCATTAAAAAATTAAATTATTGAAAGAAAAAAAGACGGGACGTGTAGGGCAGCAGTAATCGGGAGGGGAAGATGGTTAAGGAGGCGACCAAGAACAAGAAGGGGCTGCCTAAGAGGAGTGCGGAGGACCTGCTGGAGGACTCCTCTGAAAGTGCCAAGGAGGCGGCAGACCCAAGAGGGAGGAGGAGGCGGCCGCAGAGATCACCAGAGCCTGTAGCCAGCAGTGTTTCAAGAGGAGCCCTGCTCTATGCCTGCTGCTGTCTGGGTGCTACTGGGGAAGCTGTCCATGGACTGCAAACTGGTACCTCTTCACTCACGACTGACTTTCCTCCTCCACTCGTTTCCCCCACGTTACGCCAGGCCCTGAAGACTGACCTGGCCTTTACCTCCAGGTCCCTACACCCCTATGAGATTAGTCAGGGCCATGTCCTCCACTCCCTGGGATGAGATGAGGCTGCTGTGTCCCATGCCACTTGTAGCTGTTTCCCAGTCAATTTCTTCTATTTAAGAAGTGGTAAAAACCAGGATTTAGGCCGGGCATGGTGGCGCATGCCTGTAATCCCGGCACTCGGGAGGCTGAGGCAGGAGGATCTCTGTGAGTTCGAGACCAGCCTGAGCTACGTAGTGAGTTCCAGGTCAGTCTCAACTACATAGTGAGACCCTGTCTCAAAAAACAAAAAAAACAAAACAAAACAAAAAACACACAGGACTTAAAGGCAGGTAAAGTTTTTGTTAAACCTAAGAATATATTTTAAGTAGTGTGGCACCTCGACAGAGTCTCGAATGCATACCCAAACAGTTCTGCCGCACCTCACCAAGATGAGCAGAAGGTCACTGTGAAATCTGACTGTACCCAATATCTGCCCATTTCATGGGTCTTTTCGGAAACCACCTACTCGTGGTATTTATCAGTTGTATCTTTCCACCCGTTTGCTTTCACTTTTATTTATTTCCTAATCAAACTATTTGCATGGGGTTTTGTTTTTGTTGTTGCTGTGAGTTCAGGGTCACCTTGAACTCACTATGTAGTCTATGCTGGCCCCAAATTTGTGGCAATCCTCCTCCCTCAGCCTCTTGAGGGCTGGGATTACAGGCGTGCCCATCACATCCGGTCCTTTTCATGTTTTGTTTTTTTAAATTTTAACCGCCTTTGAACTTAATAAAAATTAGTTACTCTTTGCTTAGAAATGACAATGCTTAATGAATCACACACAGGAGTCCAAATGGTGACCTACAGAATGGAATTCAAATTTTAAGTTCCACAGTTCAATATCCATCAACCAAATTCACCCAGAAGAACCCTATACAGACTTCATTCCATAAATTAGATTGAAATCCTGATGTCACACTGGGTAACAAAAACCACATCTATACCTCTGGTGTAGATCACATGAACTGGTAATTTCAACTAGGGGGAAGCCCAGAAATGTATTTTATTTGATGGCACTGCCATAAAATCTGACTTTATTTTCTAAAACTGAGATATAATGTACAATCAAATGTACACATCTTGAGCCAGGCGTAGGGGCGCACACCTGTAATCCCATCACTCGGGAGGCTGAGGCAGGAGGATCGCTGGGAGTTCGAGACCAACCTGGGCTACATAGTGAGTTCCAGGTCAAACTCAACTACACAGTGAGACCCTGTTTCAAAAAACCAAAAAAAAAAAAAAAAAAAAAAAAAGTACACATCTTAATGTACACTGGAGGAATTTTGACAATTGCACAAACTCCTACAATAATTTGCCTAAACAAGGTAAAGAACTTGTCTCTCCAAAAAAGGTCATTATCCCTTCCAGTCCACTCCCTGGTTGTCAGACTCAAACAAGCACTGTGTGATTCTTTCAACTATTCATAATTATATATGAATACTGGACAAATATTGTTCATGTTTCTCAAATGTACATTGTTTTTTTCTCTAAAGAAGCCACATGAGAAATATGATAGTGGGAGAAACATGCTAATACCACTGACTGGAACTGAGGTCTAGCAATTGTCTGAGAAGCACTCCTTTACAGTTTTGGTAAGAAAATTATTGGGTGGATACACGTTTTGAACTTTTCTTTTTGAGAAAATAAACCATTTATATTCATAAACTTGATATCTGACAACAAAGATCCTTCTGAAATTATACAATCAAGTATAACAAGATCAGAACAGTCTTCTTTTGTGCACCTACCCACCCAACACCCAGGTCTTGACTACACGATAGAGGCACCCACAGCACAGATGTGGATAATTAATGCTTCCGGTCTTTGTACTTGGACTGTGTTACAGGCTGTGTCTAGATATTTGTCCAAAGCCACATGTGGTCTTAGGTGGGGCTTTTCAGAGGTGGCTGGATCTAGGGTGTATGATGCTTGGATTAAGGGTGTGTGAGTACTAAACTAGTCCACTGACTGGTGTGGCATAGTTCTGGGTGTGGATAATGGGAAGGCCCAATCTGGGAGTGGGTGGCACCACCCAAAGAGCAAGTAGCCTAGAAGGGGTAAAAGAGAGAGGCAGGCTGCTGTTGCTTGGTGCTTGCTGCTACACTGCCTTCTGCCTGCCATGAACCATTTCTCCTATGTGATATCCCCTCTGCCCTACTTGTACTAGAGCCAGCTGATTGTGGAGTGAAACTTCTACAAACTGTGAGCTAAATCATTACTCTTTTAACTTTGGGGGTTGGGTATTTTTTTTCTCAGCAATGAGAAAAGTAACTGAGACAGACACCTATTTCCTCTGCTAATCAGTTGAATAGCCAGGGCTTGTCTATACTCCAGAGGATCACTTCCTGCTTATCTAGGGATTACTGCTTATCTCTGGCCCAGGTACTCAGGCGAATGTTACCATCTGATAGGCTGCAGGGACACCCTTCCAATAGGGGTAAACCCAGGCTTGGGGAAAGGGCTCCTCACAAGTTTACCTTCCTTAGGTGCTGTCCATTGTAAGATAAAAGCTGGAGTTCTTGTTATATCACATTTCCCTTGGTTGTATCAAGGTGTTACTTGTTTTCTGATTGGACCCAGAACTATACGGAATTGAGATAGTGATCTGGGGCCTTGCATTTGTAAAGATGACAACCTGGACTTGTTCTGGTCAAGTCTTTAAGCTTAAGCAAAGAGCTGATCTCCTTACTGAGACATTTAGCAACATCACCTTAATTATGCCATAGGTATCCACTACAGTTGATTGTGAAATGTTCACTGAAGCACTCATCTTGAGAACCTCAATGGAGTTCTGCTTTTAACCCCTAACAGTAATGACTACCAGGATTGTGGTGAGGGATGGATTCTTTTCTTTCAGTACTGGGCATTGAACCCAGGGCCTTCACACTGAGCTATATCCTCAGCTGGTTTAGTTTAGTTTTGTTTTGTTTTGTTTTGAGACAGGGTCTCAGTATGTAGTTGAGACTGACCTGGAACTCACTATGTAGCCCAGGTTGGTCTCGAGCTCACAGCGATCCTCCTGCCTCAGCCTCCTGAGTGCTGGGATTACAGGTGTGTGCCACCACGCCCGGCTCAGCTGTTTTATTTTTAAAATAGGGTCTTGCTAAACTTCCCAAACTAGCGTGAACTGCCGGTCCTCCTTCCTCAGCTTCCCTGGGATTACAGGTATGTGCCCATAGGCGTTGCTTTTTCTTTTTTCCTTTTAGACACAGTTTCTCTAAATACCGCAGCAGGTCTTAAACTTGAGGTTCTCCTGCTTCAGCCTGCCTAAAAGGCTAGAATTACAGGCAAGGGTTATTACACTCAGCTAAATGAGGGAATTCCTTTTAAAATTTAGTTTTATCTGGAGACAGGATTTTCCTAAATCGCTGATTTCCCAGGCTTCAGCCCACCAGTGGTGAGATTACAGGCATTTGCCACCAACCCTGCAAGGGGTGAGTTATTTTGAGTGTACCTGCATTGAAAATAGGAAGCTCAGATGTTCCATTTGCAAGAAAATTCAACTCCTGAGACACAAAAATATTATGACAGTCCTTTTCAACATGCACTTGTCTCAAAACAACCAATACTGTTGAAAGTCAAACATGCCTAGGGGTTTTGAAGCACATTTCTTAACCTCAGTACTCCAGAGGCTGAGGGAGGACTACAAATTTGAGCCCAGCTTGGGCAAGTTAGCAACGTGAGACCCTTTCCTCAAAATTAATAAAAACAAAACAAAAAACGTAAGGGCTAGGAACACAGCTCAGTGAAAAGGCCCTGAGTTCAATCCCTGGTACCATCCACCCCATATATACACAAAGATCAAACACTATCAGACTGAAATACAGTTACAGCGCTAGGGGCATGCTCAGTGTACAGCACTTGCCCAGAGTGTGTGTGAAGCCCAGGGTTTGATCTCCAGCACTGCAAAAACCAAACAACAACGGACTACAACCACAAAACCATGCCCTCACCTAGGCATAAATTAGGGCATTAATAAGCCTGTTATAAAAGGGGAGCCAATACCCCTTCGTGTGATCTTTAAGGATTGCTCCAGAGCACAAATCACAGAGAAGCACAGCAATTTAAAGAATTTAGTAGCGCTAAGGGGAAGTTTAGTAGCAGAAGTCTTACCAAGCACGTGCAAAACACTGGGTTTGATCCCCATTAAAAAAAAGAAAAAGAAAGGAAAGAAAGGAAAGAAAGGAAAGAAAGGAAAGAAAGGAAAGAAAGGAAAGAAAGGAAAGAAAGGAAGAAAGAAAGAAAGAAAGAAGGAAAGAAAGAAAGAAAGAAAGAAAGAAAGAAAGAAGGTGATTTATTATTCTCCTGGGCCTTACAGAGGGAGGAATGCTGTGCAAGGGTCCTGCTGGAGGAGCAAACGGGAGCAGGCTGTACCGGGACCAAGAGAGGGCCCAGGGAGGACTTTACTGGCAGTCAGGGTGGAGAACAGGCAAAAAGCCAGGAGGGGGTTTCACTGTCACACATCGAGGAGGGAACAAACAGGAGCGTAAGGCAGGGACCGCTATGATCACGGTGGTGCACCTGGTCATATAAGCAGAGTGCTTCCAGCTTATTGAAAATGCTGAGACGCGATGGAAATAATGACTTTGCTCTAGCACCGAGCTACACCTCCAGCCCTAGGAAAACCTTAACAATCCAGTCCATTCTGTGACTCACCAACAGGCTTTGCAATACCAGTAGAGGCTGACAAGTGTCACCCACATCTCTGGGTTGCAGCGACACAGCCCATTACAAGCACTTTGCCACTGCCACCCAAGAGAACAGGTGAGGCATCTCCAAACTCAAGACAATCTGTTGGAAGACGCTGACTATATTATGATTCATCTTTATCTACTCTCTTACGCCCCTTAGTTTAGTCTGTGACTAAAGAATGCAGACAGCAGTGATTGGTCACAAGCCCATTGGTTATTCGCTCCGTCTCAGCTGCAGACCCACAGGCTTGGGAACAGGCCACGTCTCCCAAAGCCAGTGAACAGGATTTCCAAGGGGTAGTGGAAAGGGCTGGTC
>NW_022900949.1:5516392-5523309 GCF_012274545.1 Fukomys damarensis
GAAAGAAAGAAAGAAAGAAAGAAAGAAAGAAAGAAGGTGATTTATTATTCTCCTGGGCCTTACAGAGGGAGGAATGCTGTGCAAGGGTCCTGCTGGAGGAGCAAACGGGAGCAGGCTGTACCGGGACCAAGAGAGGGCCCAGGGAGGACTTTACTGGCAGTCAGGGTGGAGAACAGGCAAAAAGCCAGGAGGGGGTTTCACTGTCACACATCGAGGAGGGAACAAACAGGAGCGTAAGGCAGGGACCGCTATGATCACGGTGGTGCACCTGGTCATATAAGCAGAGTGCTTCCAGCTTATTGAAAATGCTGAGACGCGATGGAAATAATGACTTTGCTCTAGCACCGAGCTACACCTCCAGCCCTAGGAAAACCTTAACAATCCAGTCCATTCTGTGACTCACCAACAGGCTTTGCAATACCAGTAGAGGCTGACAAGTGTCACCCACATCTCTGGGTTGCAGCGACACAGCCCATTACAAGCACTTTGCCACTGCCACCCAAGAGAACAGGTGAGGCATCTCCAAACTCAAGACAATCTGTTGGAAGACGCTGACTATATTATGATTCATCTTTATCTACTCTCTTACGCCCCTTAGTTTAGTCTGTGACTAAAGAATGCAGACAGCAGTGATTGGTCACAAGCCCATTGGTTATTCGCTCCGTCTCAGCTGCAGACCCACAGGCTTGGGAACAGGCCACGTCTCCCAAAGCCAGTGAACAGGATTTCCAAGGGGTAGTGGAAAGGGCTGGTCGGTACGTGTGTGATTTTGTCTGCTGAACTTGTGCCAACGCTAGCAGCACCCATATCCGTGGCCTGCCCTAGTGACGTAGGACTAAACAGAGTAGCCTCCATATTTAGACTTTCAGTCACCTAAGGTTAATCAGTTTCTGGAAAAGAAATAGAGAGGGACAGGGGTGGAACTCAGTGGTAAAGCTCCTCGCTAGCACGTGTTAGGCTCTGTGTTCCATCTCCAAAAGTGGGGAAAAAAGTGATTATAGGACAATAACATGTTTTGAGAGACTATATTTACAGAACTTTTATTACAGTACATTGTTATAAATGTTACTGCTGGTAATTTCTGACTGTGCTTAATTTATAAATTTAAAATTTGTCGGTTATGTACCTAAGGTATAATACAGTGAATGTTTAATTTTTGAAAGTTTATTATACTAAAAAACACACTGCCATAATTCCCCCTCAACCTTATTCCCCCCAAAGTGGTTTTTTGAGACTGGGTCTCACTATGTAGTTGAGACTGACCCGGAACTCACTGTGTAGCCCAGGCTGGTCTCGAACTCATAGCGATCCTCCTGCCTCAGCCTCCCGAGTGCCGGGATGACAGGCGTGCGCCACCACGCCCGGCTCCCCCAAAAGTATTGACCCTCATTTTGAACACATTTATCCCATCGCTCTTGCCTCTTTCTGAAGCAGTTCCAGAAGCCTTTTTTCCTGTCGTTAGTGGTTAAATCATGGAGGACTCACTGTCCTGAATTGTATCAAAATGTTCACCTCTCATGGTCATTTTTACCATGAGTCAGAAGGCACAGGGGGCCAGATGCAGTGAATAAAGTGAATGAAGACAGTGGTGGCGTGTGCTTACAATCCCAGCACGCCGGAAGGTGAGGCAAGAGGACCGTCGTGAGTTCGAGGCCAGCCTGGGCTCCACATGAGTTCGGGGCCAGACTGAACTAGACAGCAAGATTCTGTCTCAAAAAAAAAAAGAGAGAGATGCGCAATGCTTTTACAAGCAAGTCTGACTTTGCATTGGATGGCACGCGGCACCAGGATTCACCATGCCTTTGACCGTATCTCCTAACAGTACTCCTAAAAGAGGATTTCCAAAACGGCTTCAGAGAGCGGTAAGCACGATGGGACGAGTTTGTTTGAAGAAAGGAGTATTTTAACTTTTTTTCCCTGCTGCAGGGATCCAACCTGGGACCTTGTGCTCGTGAGGCAGGGGTGGTGCCACTGAGCGAAATCCCCCAGTCCCCACAAAGCAAGGAATATTGGGGGGGGTATTAATGACAAGTGTCTTTTCATTCAAACATTCATTATATATTTTGACCAACCCTGGTATATAAGAAAAAAAAAACGTGATATAGATAGAGCTTTGTACTATCTAGAGTTTTGGCCACCCACTGCAAGTCTGGAGAAGTATCCCCATGGACAAGGTAGGACTGTCCAGCGACCTTCGGGTGGAGGGGGTACACAGGGAAAGCACCGTGGGAATGCCCAGTGTGATCACTGCACAATGGCGTACGGTTTCATTAAGAATAATGGTCACAGTGAGCAAAGGTCATTTCTACTGCTGCTGATTTGGGGCCCCAACAGAACCCGAGGGCCACGACTAAAGGGGAACTGCACCTGGGCATGGTGAGGCACTGCCTCTGATGCCAGCGCTCTGGCAGGCTGTGCAGAAGAATCCTAATTGCAGCCCAGTCTAAGCAATTTAGTGCCTTAATGAGACCCTATTCTGTTTTGGGGAGGGTGGCTGGGGATTTAGGTTAGTGCAAAGTGCAAAGTTCAATCTCCAATATCAGATACCCCTATACTCAATGGAAAATACACTTGGAGAATGTGGTAGTGTGTTTTAGTGTACGTGATGGTGAATCAAGTACACCTAGTATTATGTTGAACGGAGCAGTAGGAGGCGGCTTCAGGTATGGGGTGGTCCTTCTGTCAGAAAGCTAAGGAGTTGAGCGGTATTGAGATAGATGCTTCTTGCCAGGCATGGTGGCCAGCATGCCTGTCATCCCAGCACTCGGGAGGCTGAGGCAGGAGCATCGCTGTGAATTCGAGACCAGCCTGGGCTACATAGTGAGTTCCAGGTCAGTCTCAACTATATAGTGAGACCCTGTTTTAAAAAAAAAAAAAAAAACGATGCTCCTTGGGGAAAGTATAATCTTCATTACTTGTAGTGACCTATACCAGATTTCTCAAGGCATGGAAGTTTACAGGGGCATACATCTAAGCAGAGAGTAGAGAGCACACCTGGGTGATGGGCTGAGCAGTGAGCTTGGGAGGTCGGGGAATAAAAGCAAATCATGTAATCCCAGGTGCTCCGAAGACTTAAGTAGGAGGATCACAAATTACAGATCAGCCTAGCAAATTAGAGATATCCTTCCGGTCTCAAATTAAGAAGCCAGCATGGTAATACGTAACTGTAATCCCAGCACTGAGGGAGGCTAAGGCAGGACGATTACAAGTTTGAGTCCTGCCTGGGCAACTTAACAATACTCACTCTCAAAGGCAAAAATAAAAAGGGGCAGGATGTAGCTCAGTGGTAGAGCCCTTGCCTAGCAAGTGTGAGATCCTAGGCCCAATAACCGATTCTGCAAAAGAAAAAGGAAGTTGTATTTTATGTGCAACTTGTGCCTTCAGATAGGTGATGCATGAGCATCTCCAAGGTGGGCCTAAGAGTGAGAGGGATCATTTCCTTCAGCAAAAGATGTTCATTCTAGGGCCAGGGATTTAGCTTAGTGGTGCCACCACCTGCCTTGCAAGCACAAGGTCCCAAGTTCGATCCCCGGTACCCCCCAAAAAAAAAGTTCATTCTAACTCTGGGGTCTCTGGTTGCAACATCATTTCCTGCCGTGAGATGGTGAGTCTGAACTCATGGAGTGTGGGCCAGGGGTATCCTTTCACGTATGTGACCATTCACACTGATGTGGGACTCCAGATGGTAAATGAATGAAAATATTGAGAACACTATTAGTAGCTGGGCATGGTGATGCACCCCTGTAACCTCAGCACTCTGAGAGGCTGAGGCAGGAGGATCATGAGTTCAAGTCCCAGCTGGGCAACTTAGGAAGACCCGGTCTCAAAATAAAAAGGGGCTGGGGAGGTAGCTCAATGTGACAGCTCCAAATTCTAGGTGTGGTAGTGCATACCTGTACTCCCAGCACTCAGGAACCTGAGGCAGGAGGATCGCTACAAGTTCAAGGCCAGCCTAGGCTACAAAGTGAGTTCAAGGGTAGCCTGAACTACATAGTAAGACTGTCTCAAAAATAAAACAAAAACCAAAACAACAAAGGGACAGTATCTGTGAGGACACTCAACAGCAGTGTGTAGCTGCAGATGACAGGACCTCAGGATCTGTTTTTTGGTTGGGTTTAAGCGGGTTTCATACTAGACAAACACCAGCTGGTCCTATGGGACAACCCTGGGTACTGAGTGCTAACGGAAGACGTGCCGTGCCTTCTCTGGCCTGGTGTTTGAGAAGTGGCTGAGATGGAAAAATTATACAAACAGGACTGAGACAACATAATATATTTAGTAAGTTCAAGGCCAACGTGAATTACACAGAAAGGCCCTGTCTCAAAAACAACAGCAGCAGAAAACATAATGTATTGAGGGGTTAATTGGTTGTAGTGGAATGTGAAAAGTTGTTTGAGATGTTTATGACTCAGTTACCTGGGACCCACCAGACATCAAAATTCTACTAAATGCCTCTTCCAAGGGCTTCAGTTGTGAATTCTCAAAAGTGAAAAAGTATACATGAGTTACTGTAAGTAACGTCTGCAACTCTCAAGGAAATTAAGAACATTTAAGGCCTTGTGTTGTGGCTGTAGTATGTGCAGGGCATGGCAGGTATTTTTTAATCTTTTCAATCTTTTTCTCTTCTGCAGTGCTGGGTATTGCAACACAGGTCTTTGTATCCGGCAGACTCGCTAATGCTGAGCTACATCCCCAGCCTGCTTATGTAGTTTTGATTATTTTTTGTCTTTTTGGTACCAGGGATCAAACTCATGACCTTATGCTTGCGAGGTTGATTCATATTTTATGTGCCCCAAGAGATTCCCATAGGTTTTGGGTCGTTTTATTTTTCCTCTACTCTGACAAAGAAAATTCTTAGCAACTGGTCAATAGTTTATAAAACAGGTGAACAAGGGACAGAAGACAGGATCGGCCGCAGCATCCCATGCTAAGGATGACTGCACAGGTGTGCTATTTCTGGCCTCTGGTCCTTTATTAGGTACATACTAAGGGATAAAAAACAAACATGACACAGCCCCATCACGTATATGATGGAACAGTGGAGATGTCTTATAGAACACAAACTCCCATGGTTTCTTTTTTTCGGTACCGGGAATCAAACTCAGGACCCTGCGTTTGCCAGGCAGGAGTGGCACTGCTGAGCTAAATCCCCAGCCCCCTCACTGTTGTCATATAACCTAAGTCCACCAAGTCCCACAGATGTCCAAGAGATCTGGATAGAGGTGAGAGCTCCGCCAGTGCCCCGGCATCTGTCAAGAGACAGAAGACAGAAGTCACTGCTCCAACAGATGGGGTACATCAGAGGACCCAGATTTATGAAGGGGGCACCATGGTACAGAGGGTTGAGGGCTCGGTATCTATAAATTCCTACTTCCCGGACAGCCTAGTTGGTGGCCTTTCATTTGTGTTTTAATGATGTAGGACACAAAGCTAAGGGGGCATTTCCTATCATCTTTTTTTTTTTTTTTCTGCAAGTACAAGGGACTGAACGTGGTCCTTCTGCATTGAGCTTTATCTCTAGTCTTCGTAAAATTGTGAGACAGGGTCTCACCACGTCACTAAGTTGCCCAGGCTGGGTTGAAACCTTCAGTCCTTCTGTCTCAGCCTACCAGAGTGCTGGGGTTAGAGTTATGCACCATAATACCTGAGAGAAACAATTTTGATTTCACTGGATGCCTGGGGCAAATAAGGCAATCATGACTGGGAGGTGAGACGAGACACTCACAGGCAGTGCAACAAAGGAAAGGTGGAAAACCTTACTGAAAATAGTTACCTGCCAAAGGGGACAACCCTTTGAAAGGAGGGATCTGCCTCTGGGAAAGTCTGTTATGAATCAGAGCCCTGCAGGTACTACTGCCCCACAACCAGTTCGGGTGCAAGAACTCATAGCTGATAAGCTAATGTAGAAATGGATCTGGTGACGTTTTTTTGCTTCTGATCTCAGCAACAGAAAGCACTGTGTGTTTGGTTTTCTCTGTTCCTCCTAGGGAATGTGTTGCCCCAGGGAATACAAGTATGTTCCCTGTACAATTACGCACAGTGGAGAGCAAGACCACTACCTAGGCATTTTGGGCCCCTTGAACCACCAAGGCGTGGAAAGGGAGACGGTTATCTGCTTGCTGGAGTGACCGATCACAACACCCCAGGCAAACTGGATACTACTGAGACAATGGGGACCAAGTGCAGGAACCACTAGTTATATCCAAGCTGCATCATAAAGATTAATGGAAAATTACAACTGACAAAGGACAGGACAATGAAGGAGTTAAAATAAAGGGATGGGAAAGGAAGATTTAAGTCACTCAACCAGACAGAGAAACCAGAGCAGCTAAGAGTGTAGTTGAAGACAAGGGAATTATGTAACTGGTCACTGAAGAAAAGAACCCTAAATATAAATGACACCCACAAAACCAATTACAGAACCAAGAAGTGTGACAGCACTTTTTAAAAAACTGCATTGCAGGCACTTGTTTTTCTGAGTTTATATAAACTATTCATTCGCTTCTGTCACCTTCCCATTTCCACTTCACATACAACTTTGGGATCAATTTAAATTCAGTCTGCAGCTAACAGGATATTCACTGGGAATGTGATTACAGTGAACTAAACATGGATACGGTCTGGGACGGGGTAAGGTCCTCCTCTTCACTAAGGGTGAGAACTGCTCTCCTCGAATCTTCCTAGGCAGCAGTAACAGGCTGCTCGGTTATTCTAAGCGAGTTCACGTGTGCGCGGACAGGGCATGTGCGTGGGGAGAGCCCGAGTGTGCCTGCGCCACTTAGCAAGTTACTCAGCGTGGCTCCACATCACCCACCGGCTGCTGCGGGATACAGGACGGGCCCTTCCGGCGTCCGTCTTTTCCATAAGACAGTCGGCTCTGTCCGGGGAGGGCCCCGCACGACAGCTGCCGAGCGGAG
>NW_022900949.1:5523479-5528709 GCF_012274545.1 Fukomys damarensis
CTCCCCCACCGCCCCGGAGTCAGATCCCGGGGTCCTGGGGGACGCTCACAGCTCTCCTGGGGCAGACGCACAAGCCGACGCCCTCCGCGTGCAGCCCACACTGAGCTGCCCTACACCTGGCTCAGAGCGGGCGTCACACTGACCAGAGACCCGCTGAGGCCCAGAGGAGCCCAGCAGCAGAGCGGCCCCACCATGCAGGGAGCTGCGACTCCACGTGGCTGACGCCCTCCTGCGAGCCCTGGGGTCTCCACCACTGCGTGTTCACATCCGGGTGGTTCTGTTCCCCCCACTGTATGCAAGGCCTTCCATTTGATTCTAGGCACGAGAACGTGGCACTTGTGACACAGTTCTGCAGGTCTCTAATCACTTGCTTTTTTGGGGGGGTACTGGAAATCAAGCTCAGGACCCTGCACTTGTGAGGCAGGCTGCGGAACCACTGAGCTAAATCCCCAGCCCTGGATAATTCTTGATGAACTCAAAAGCAACTGTCTTGAGGGCCGGGGATTTAGCTCAGTGGCACTGCTCCTGCCTCGCAAGTGCAAGGTCCTGAGTTCTATCCCTGCTACCAGAAAAAAAGAATTATTTTGGCAGGCCTAACCTGACCAGGTGAAAATATATGTAGTGCCAGGGATTGAATCCAGGGCATTGTGTATACTAGGCAAGCACTCTTAACACTGAGCTGGATCCCCAGGCCGGTGGAACCTTCATAAGGAGAATCTAGACCTCCCTGCGGTGCAGAGACTGTTGTCACTGGCTAATGAGTCTGCCCGGTGAGAAGGACCTCATGAAACCTCTACGAGCTGGGCCAGACGTCCTCCGGCAAGGAGCAAGTCCTATGGCTCCAAGGAAATGCATTTAGCCTCTTACAGGGTGAGTGGAGAGATAGTATCTTCCCCAGTTATGTGTCTCTGAAAAGCCAGGTGAGGAATGCAGCCCAAACAATACCTTGACTGCAGCCTGGTGAGCAGAACATCCACCTAAGGTGTATCTGGAGTCTGCACAGGTAAGAGCATGAGATAACAAGTATTTGCCGTAGGGCTGGGAGCGTAGCTCAGTGAGAAGTGTGCTCAGCACATCGAGGTCCGGGGTTCAATTCCCACTATCAAAAAAAGGAAAAAAAGGCATATACTGTTTTAAGCCACTATATTTATTGTAACTTCTTTGGAAGCAATACATAACGAGTATACACATTTTTCTAAGGAGGTCCCCACCCCTGCCATGGGGAGGGAGGGCCAGGCAGTCTACTGTGTCTGGCTTTACCCATTCAACATTATGTTAGTGAGTTTCACCATGATGCTGCATCTACTTCTGATTCGTTCCTTATGTCCTGGAGCGTATTCCAATGGTGTAAATTTTCCATGATTTATCCAGGACGGGGGGGCTCAGCCTTTGGGCTGTTGTATCTAACCACCCAGCTGGCTATCTACCTACCTATCTAGGTTTCAGATAGGGTCAAACTATACAGCCCAGACTGGCCTTTAATTCCCACCCCTCAGGCCTCTGAAATGCTAGGGTTACAGACATGTACCTCTGTACTTTGCATCCCATAATAATGACCAAAGCCTTGGCAACCACAAGAGCTGCCGATGTAACCACTATAAGCTACCTTGAGTCCACGCCTTCCCTGTCATGTTTTCTGAACTTCAACCTAACACTGTAATTAGTGGGTTCCATCTAAGTTGGAAATAGATTCAACTCTCCTGCTTTACACATCTCAGAAGGTTCCTCCGGCCTCAGGATACAATGGCAGAACACGCCATTCCCGACCATAATCCCTCTCTTCAGTCTTATTACATCATTCAGTCCCTCTCCTCTGCCTCAGCCAATCCCTTTCCACGGTTCAAGAAGTACACTGAGGTCTGAGCTGAATGTGGCGCCCACATTTTTCATTCTAGCACTCAGGGGCTGAGGCAGGAGGATCGAGAGTTTGAGGCCAGCCTACACTACACTGGGAGACTTGTCTCAAAGACAAAAAAATAAATAAATAAAAGGAATACACTAAGATCGCAAATGCTCTGAATTATCCTCAGCTGAAACGTTCCTGTCTACTCTACACCATCTCGCCTGAGCTCACAGATATGACTAGTTAAATGGTCACGCTTTCGTTCTCAGCTTAAATCCATCACAATACGCTCTCGTCCCTGTTATTGATGCATTCCTTTTCCTAGGGAGGTGAGGACTATCAGGGATTGAACCCACAGCTTCAGGCACGCCAAGCAAGCAACCACCGAGCTATATTCCACATCCTTTGTTAAATTTTATTTGGAACACAGTCTTGCTGACTTGCCCAAGCTGGTTTCATACTTGCAATCCTCAGGCCTCAGTTTATGGGACACAGGGGATCACAGGTACTGCATCCTCCCCCACTTTATTCATGCAGTCCTAAATTCATATAGCAAACTTGCCGGTATTTCAAAGCTGGTTTATCAGACAGATTACATCCCACAGTGGAAGGACTATGTCTGCTTCTTGTTTCGTTTTGTATCTGCAATGGGACTGAACACAAGGCTTTCCACCTGCTGGGCAAGCTCCGGAGAGCTACATCCCTAGCTCTACTGTTTATTTAAATAAATAATCACTGCTCCAGTGACCCTACAAAGAACACCACCAGTAAGCCAGTGAATTAAAGGAATCAGTGATTTGTCTGTGGATTGTCAGGAAATAAACTTTCCCTATAAAAATGTTGCAAGTATGGCACAGCAAAATGCAAAGCATGCAGGAACTACAAAGCAAAAATTAAATAAGACTCAGAAAATATCTGCCCAAGTACAACAAACTCCAAAATAGTCTTTCTGGAAATATATTTGAGTACTGTTACTCACCATGGATATGGTCAGGATATTGATTTTCCTTTTCAAAACAAATGACTTGTAGTTAGAACTAAAACCCTTTCCTTATTTTTCTCTTGATGAATTTCTAAACAAGGTTTAAAAAAATGTTGATTCAGAAACTGCCATATGGGTATAGCACCTGAGGAAGGGAAAAAATTTAATATACAGCAAAATTAAACACACATTTCCCCTCTGACCTAGAACACACACCCTGAAAATCCTCCTCTGAAAATGCACCTCCACAACTGCAAAGAACCATATAGGAAAGTTTATTCACTGCACATTACTCATGGAAGCTCAAAAAACTGGGTAGAATGAGTGCTGGGTGCTGGGGACAAGATATTCCTCCTTCTCAACTATCAACCTACAAGTTACTTTCTTATGCAAAGGAAGTTGGTTTTTTTAAATAAGAGTACAGGGCGGGGATTTAGTTCAGTGGTTCAACCGCCTACCTTGCAAGCACGAGGTCTGGAGTTCAATGCCTGGTACCAAAACAAAACAAAAACAAGAGTACAAATCAAACAGTGGTACATCCTTGTAAATCCAGCTACTCACAAGACTGAAGCAGGAGGATAACAAGTTCAAGAACAACCTGGACAACTTAGTGAGACCCTGTGTGTGTGGGGGGGTGTAACTCAGAGGTAGAGTTTGCTTAGCACATGAAAAGGCCAAAGGTTCCATCCCCAGGACCACCAAAAAGGAAAAGGGAGAGGGGAAGATGAGGGAGGAGAGGGGAAGAAGGAAAAAGAAATAAAATAGAGTGCTGTGATAATTACTGCTTTGAGCAACTGTCAAAATTAGCATGACTGCACGCAGGGTCCCGGCACTTGGAAGGCTGAGGCAGGAGGATCACAGTGAGTTGGAAGCCAGCCTGGGTCTCACAGTAAGGCAAGCCAGAACTTCGTATCAAGAGCCTCTCTCAAACAAACAAAAAATAGCATGACTAAACAAAAGGCCATATAAACAAATGCCTTCCTAGTAAGATACAATTAGAACCACAAATTACCTACAAATTACTTTGCAAATATTTTTTTTGAAGTCTACTGACTGGGAACTGATGATAAAAGACTGGCATATAGATTAAAAGGCCATGGCCTTATTTACTGTACATAACTGTCCAGGCCCACAATCCATTTTGGTGCAACATGGAGAATTGTGTTTTTAAGAGTTTACTTTTGATGTTAACTTTAAAAAAATTTTTTTGAGACAGGGTCTCGCTATATATTTCAGGCTGGCCTTGAACTATGTAGCCCAGGGTCAGTCTCCAACTCAATGTGATGATCCTGTGTCAGTTTCCTAAGTGCTGGGATCACAGGCATGCACCACCACCCCTGGCTCCGCCCCGCCCCCCCCCAGGTACGAGGAATTGAATTCGGGACATTGTGCTTGCCAGGCAGGAGTGGTGCCATTGAGCTACATCCCCGGCCCCAGCTGGCTTATTTTTTACTTCTTGACTGATACATTTCGCTTTTAGGAAGTGTCCTCATCTTTATTGCTAAGTAATTAAGGGTCAAGTATTTCTACTCTTTATTTTCACTGTATGAAATAACAAATAATTCACAGTACAGTACATTTATTTGGGACAAGAGTATCTGTTACTAAAAAGTGAATCTATCACAATGGATGTTAGATGTTTAAATTACCAGTACATTTAAGATTTTTCAAAAGAGAAATATGAGAAAAAGTATACATTTAATTAATTATCAATCCTGCTAATGATTAAATTTATGATTTCTGTACTGGGATGGTAAAGCCTCCATCCTTTCTTCCCGAGACCTGTTTGTAAATTCTGTGGGAATTGTACTAGCAGTGGAAATGTATATGGAGAAAAGAGCTTAGTCTTTAGTCTTCTTTAGTCAAGGCTTTCAGGTTTACAGCACGTGGAAGGCTGAGGCAGTGAGTTCTAGGCCAGCCTGGACTACATGCCAAGACCCTGTATCAAAAATACAAAAGCTTGTGGTCTACAAATGTTTATATTCTCATACAGAAAGATGCACACCATACATACCTGTAAGTCTCCTTTTTTACCTGAAAGTAATGGTCAAAACAAAACACAACCTGGGACAAGGATTTAGCTCAGTGGTTCCACCGCCTACCTCGCAAGCACAAGGTCCCGGATTCGATCCCCGGTATCCCCCCCAAAAAAATAAAACACAACCTAACAAGACAATTCATTTTCTCAGATGAAGCATACATTGAGGAAAAAAAAAAAAAAAAAAGAAAGTTTCCAACAACCTAAAACTAAGTGCTCCCCAAAACGCGCTGCAATCGCCAGGTCTGTGCTCCAACAGCGGAACTGGATTCTTTCTGAAAATGAAAATCCACAAAGATTGCTTTTACTTTGTTTTGAGACGAGGGTTGGGCCACCATGCCCGGCCTTTGGCAGCTTGAGAGAGGAA
>NW_022900949.1:5529079-5532272 GCF_012274545.1 Fukomys damarensis
CTCCTGGCTGGGGTCCTGGTTTCCTCCCTCGGGAGGGCGGCTGGGTTCCTCCACAGGCTCGGAGCGGGGTCAGGTGGACGAAAAGGGGCAGAGGCCAAGGTTGAGGTTTGAACCCTCTCTGGGCGGGGCGGAACCCTTGTGTGGGGACCATGTTGGAGGTAGGAACAGGCCCCGCGCGAGGTTGAGGATTAGGACGCATCCCATAGGATGCTCACCAGAAACTTTTCTACCTGCATCTGACCTCTTCCGAGACAGTTTCTTTTGGCCAACAGGAGAATCCACTAGGAAATGTGCGACAGTCTCATTCCAAAAATAATCTGGGCCTCTGGACTTTTGATTACCACCATTCTGGATACTTCCGAAACACCCATCCTGCCTCTGACTAATCCTAGCAGTTTCACCGGCCAACGGAAAGGAGCTGAGAAAAGTTAGAAGGTTCCCACTATGCTTTTGGTAATCACTGGTAATTGCTTGTTGGGGCTTAGGGTTCTATTAGCAACCCACTTGCACCTTTTCCGTGGACTGTTTCTCTAGCCCTCTGTTTCTGCTGAGTGCCCTGGGCCCCTAAGCAGAGGAAGATGAGCTGAAGTCTTGATTTTCTTTTCTCATCTCAGGTTACATACAGCCTCAACAGCTCTGACAATTCTTCCCTGCTACCTACCAAGAGTCAGAGTAGTTTTGGAGGCTCCCCTTATACATCGTGAGGGACTCCTTTACCAGCTGTGGGCAAGCAGTATGTGTTACTGGTTTGTTTTTACATGTAGCAAATCACCCAGTAACCTACTAGCTGAACTCAAGTTATCAAAAGCTTTCTGTGGGTGAAGGTGGTACAGTTCAGTTGCGCTGACTGATTTCTCTTGGTCAAAGTAAGTCCTCAGACCAACTCACATAAAACGGGAAACAAAGACTTGATCAATTTAGGAATGACTTCAAAGAACTTGTGAGTTAGTAATCCACTACAAGATAGGCTAGGCTTTGTCAAGGGGCTGGATCTTGATTCCGCACCTATATCTGTCCAGTGGCTCCTGAGACCCTGAGCTTACTTCAGGGTCTCTCTCAAATGAGGTTCAGGAGGTAATGGTAGGAGACACTGTACGCAAACAGTACAATTGGGTGAAAAGAAATGGCACTATTAAAGACAAATTCAAAATGAAAGTTTTAGGACAGCAACTACAAAGCAATGGAATATATAAATTTCAAGTGTCAAGATTAAATCATTCCAGTGAAACGTAATCAAGGGAAGAGGAAGCACAATGAGACAAACGAGGTATCAGAGATGATTCCAAATTTATTGCTAACTGCATTACATAAAATGGACTAAATGTTCCAGATAAAAGAAAATTGTTAGTCCAAAGTTTTCAAGTACTCAGATATTTTAAATCTCTAGCTAAAATATGTATAAAAAGACATCTGGGCACCAAAGGTAGCTCAGTGGAAGAGCAAATGGTTAGCATGCCTAAGTCCTTGGTTTAACCCCATCACCCAAAACAAAGAATAAGAAAGAAAATAAAACCAATTCAATGTGGCCATACAAATACCTAACAATTAATGGAACAGAAACATAATAAAATGATTAAAATTCTCTTCCCCCCCCCAGTACTGGGGACTGAACCCAGGGCCCTTGTGCATGCTAGGCAAGCACTCTACCACAAATGACATTCCCAGCAAAAGGGTTAGTTTTCAAGATTACAAGAAAAATCACAAACCTGGCTTAGAAAAGTCAGTGATAGTCAGTGGTAGTGCACTCACTGACTACACAAAGGCACTGGGTTGACTCCCCAGCACCACAATCAAAAAAAAAAAATCACAAAACAGAACACTTTCTGTCAAGACAAACACAAGAGAAAGAATGCACAAATTGTTCCAGAATGCAAAAGAGGCCTAAAATTATACAACCAGAAATGTTAAAAATATAACTAAAAATATATAAATTTTTGCTGCACACATTAGCATGCTTAGGAAAATATACTCAAAATGCTTTATGATTTTAGAAACCTAAGTTTTTGTATTACCATAAAAGAAATTGAGCAAATAGCTTAAAATCACAGAAATGGGATACCTAAGAAGATAGTTACTCTAAATCTGGCTAATATGAACAAGTTACAATTTGAGGACAAATGGGGAAAACAACCCTGTGAGGTATGATACTGTCAGAAAGTTCATTTTTAAAATTTTAATGGTACTGGTTCCTGAACTCAAGGCCTTGCACATGAGCTTTCTACCTCTGAGCTACATCCATACATCTTGGGGCGGGAGGTGCTGGAGACAGCACCCAGGACCTCCTGAATGCTAAGCAAATGCACTACCATGGAGCTACACGCTTAGCCCCTCCCTATTTGGTGGTACCCAAGGCTTTCATACTAAGTTACATCCCCAGACCTTTTTTTAAAAAAAAATTTAGGGCTGGGGATGTAGCTTAAGCACAAGGACCCAAGTTCGATCCCTGGTACCAAAAACAAAACAAACAAAAATAAAAAAAATTTATGTTGAGACAGGGACTTGCTAAGTCACTAATTTGCCAAGCCTAAGCTTGAATTTGCAATCTGTTTGCCGCAGCCTCCCAGAGTACTTGGTATTACAGGGGTATACTGCATGGCTTTTTTGTTTTTAATATAAGTAAACTTACTTGCTGATGTTACTTAAATATCTACAAAAGGCTTTAATAGCACATTAGTAAACCTAATCAGTAAGGATGTCCAAGTTGAATTTATCTAGGAATCCATAGTTAACATTAGGAAATAAAGAATAAAAATCAATAATGGCCACATTTAAGTCTTTTAATTCATGCATAAATTCAAATATTTATTATGTATTATGGCCCAGTTGCAATTCTAGGTAGAGTCACAGTGAATGAGTATGATTATGACAAAGGGCCTGGTGTGATGGTGCACATCTACAATCCCAGCACTTTGGAGACTGAGGCAGGAGGATTGCTGTGAGTTCAAGGTTGGCCTGAACTACATAGTGAGGTCCTGTCTCAAAAAAAGTAAAAAATAAAAAAATCACGCAGAGAAAGCAACTAAATCCAAAAGGAATTAAGCCCCATAAATTACGATATTGGGAAACATCTAACTATCAAAATTGTGTATTTAAAAAAAAAATCTAGCCAGGGAATTAGCTCAGAACCTGCCTTACATGAACAAAGTCCCGAGTTCAATCCCCAGTACCAAAAAAAAAAAAAAAAAAAAAAAAA
>NW_022900949.1:5532533-5544847 GCF_012274545.1 Fukomys damarensis
GCAGAACCACTGAGCTAAATCCCTGGCCCAAAATTTAATTTTTTAAATGCCTATAGCAGGGCTGGGGATTTAGCTCAGTGGTGCCGCTGCCTGCCTGACAAACACAAGGTCCTGAGTTAATCTCCAGTACCAAAAACAAAAATACAAAACAAAAAAACCCTATAGCAAACAAGGACATCAATAGAATGGAGAGTATATTTCAATAGAATTTTGAGGAAAAATTTGCTTTTACTTTTGCTCAGTAACAGGGTAATGTATACATAAATACCCTGAGCTGGTGACTCTCAAAATTCATATACTGCATGTACACTCCAATGTGACTATGAAGATAGGACCTCATTGTGTGGCTGAGGTCAAGGATGGAGACCTACTGTGGCTAGATGTCCCCTCAAAGCCTCATGCAGTCACAGGGCTTGTTCAGGGGCGGCTGAATCTAGGGTGTGTGACTGCTACATAAGTCCACCTCTTGGTTTGGCACTGCCCTAATCCCAGCAGTCTGAATAAGGTAAAATGGGCAGAAAGATGCCGTTTTAAGGTCCCTTGTTGCTTTGCTACCTTTGGTCTGCCATGAACTGTTGCCCCTCTGTCATATGCCACACTGCCTTGAAGCCAGCGGATTATGGACTCATGCCACTACAAATTGTTAGCTAACTAAACCTTTCTCCTTTTACCTTTGGGGGTTGGGTATTTTGTCTGAGCAAAGAGAAAAGTAACTAAGAAATCCACCTGGGTGTGGTGGTGCACATCTATAATCCTAGTCCTTGGAGAGACGGGTAAATTTGAGCTCAGCTTGGGCAACGAAGCAACATAATGAAACCTTGCCTCAAACAATAGGGCTGGGGCTGGAGCTGAGCATTAAGGCCCTGGACAGAGACCTACCTCCTTCTCAGCCTCTGTTATGTGAGGACACAATGAAGAGGCAACCAACTGCACGGCAGGAAATATGCCCTCACCAGAAGTCAACCTTGTTGTTACTCCTAATCTTCTAGACTTCCAGAGATAGGAGAAAATAAATTTCTGTATATTTCAAATTTATTCAACAAATAAATTTTATTCAAACAAATTTTAAGCCATCGTGACCTACGTAATGTTATTTCGTTATGGTAGACTAAGTGATTCATGACAAATTTTGATAGAGGTGACGTTGCAATAAAAAAAAATGCAAGAACAAAACTGAGTAATGAGTAGGGACTAGAAATGCTTTTATTTACCTATCTTTTTTTGTTTTGTTTTTTTTTGAGACAGGGTCTCATACAGTTCAGGTGGAGCTTAACCTGCAGCAATCCACCTGCCTCAGCCTCCTGAGTGCTGATTACAGTTATGTACCACCATGCCTGGCCTACAAATGTTTGCAAGTCCATGCTAGAAAGAAGGTCCCTGCTGGGGATTTAGCTCAGTGGTTCTGCCACTTGCCTCATAAGCACAAGGACCCGAGTTCAATCCCCAGTACCAAAACGAAAGAATGAAGGAAAGCAAGGAGGGAGGGAGGGAGGGACCAGGTATGTAGCTAAGTGGCGTCATACCTGCCTGGCAAGTGCAAGGTACTGAGTTCAATACCCAGTACTGGGGAAAAGAAAAGAAAAGAAAAGGAAAGGGAGAAGAGCTATATGGTATCAAATGACTGTAATCCCAGGCATGCAGGAGGCTGAGGCACAAGAATCCCAAGTGAAAGGCCAACCTGGGCAATCTAGCAAGATCCTGTTCCAAAGTAAAACAAAAGCTGGACATTGTGGTTCATGCCTAGAATCACAGCTTCTGGGAGGCACAGGCTGAAGATCAAGCCCAGCAACAGAATTAGTGAGACCTCATCTCAGAACAAAAACTAAAAAAGGTGGCTGGGGATTTCACTCAGAGGTGCTGCTGCTGCCTGCCTCACAAGTGCAAGGTCCCAAGTTCGATCCCCAGTACAAAAAAAAAAAAAACTAAAAAGGTTGGTGATGCAGCTTAGTGAGGAGGCCCTGGGCTCCGTCCCCAGTACTGAAAACATAAAATAAGGGCTGGGGCTGGGGCTGAGTGTTAGAGCTTGCCTAGTGTGGGTTCAATCCTAAGCAGGAAAGGAAAATAGGGACGAAAGGAAGAAAAGAGGAAAGGATGAGGATGGTGGTGCACGCCTCTGATCCTAGCACTCAGGAGGCTGAGGCAGGAGGGTCAGCACAAGTTCAAGTTCAGCCTAGACTACACAGTGAGACCCTGTCTCAAAACAAAAACAAACAAACAAAAACTCACACAGGAGGCCAGGGATTGAGCTCAGAGGCATCGCACCTGCCTCGCAAGTGCAAGGTCCCGAGTTCGATCCCTGGTTCCAAAAAAAAGAAAAACACAACACACACACACACACACACACACACACACACACAACCTACAAAGGCAATCCTTGATGTGCAATGGTGAAGACCTTGGCAAAATACATTTGTAGTCTTGCAATTTGTAACAGGTAGAGCTGGGGAGTGAGAAAACTGGAAAATTACCTGAGATTATAATTCATCTGTTGAAGAAGCAGCTTCAGTTCCTGGCATTTACTAAAAGACAATTTTTAGTAAATGCAAAAGGGAGAACTAAATCCAACAAGGACCTCCACCAAAAAGACAACAGAACTTGGAAATTTGGAAAATTCTCAGACCACCCATAGTGCAAAAACTGAGAAAGCTTGAATAGAAGAATATTAAGAGTGTGACTGAAAACCCCTTTGATAAAGAGATCACGGATGGGACCCAAGGGAGGGATATCAGCAATCTCAACAGGAGAGGAATAGACTGGATTATGCAAGCA
This sequence comes from Fukomys damarensis, assembly GCF_012274545.1. Classification (NCBI taxonomy): domain Eukaryota; kingdom Metazoa; phylum Chordata; class Mammalia; order Rodentia; family Bathyergidae; genus Fukomys; species Fukomys damarensis. The sequence continues at coordinate 5,535,303 of NW_022900949.1, forward strand.
GAGGTATTGCCATTTAGATCTCAAACAGACCTAGAAGGCAAGACAGAGTAGACTTAAGATTTTATAAGGAAACAGAGTAACTGGCTACAAAGGTAGACCCATTAAGAATAAGTACAGAGGGCTTCTTGGCATGCTGAGCATGATCAATGGGGTAAGAGGATGCACCCGGAAGAGTGTCTGTCGACAGACCACATGGGTCCTATGCTTAGCTTGTCAGTTCAGCTCCCATTAAATATTCACATGAATAGCTATACTGACAGCCACTAACCAACAAGAGCTAGGACCAGAGCTATTACCTTATGCAGCCATGTCCAACCAGTGGTCCACAAGCTTGTTGTGTTATCTCATTTTAATGTCGCAGTGACATTTAAAAATAAAGAAACCTTTTATATATATTAACTATATTATATGTGACCCAAAACAATACCTCTTCAGTTGTACCTTAGATAATCCAAAAAGTCAGACTTCCATGCATAGTGTTTAAGGATACTACCATCACTTGGAATACAAGCACCAAGACAAGGCCTACCTGCAGGACTGACCTCACCTATGACCCACAAGTGCCTGAAGCGTGTTGTGGGAACAAGTTCCAGGGAGGCCAAGGATGTAGCCTGGTGGTAGAGTGATTGCCTATCATGTTATGAGACACTGGGATCAAAGCCCAGCATTACGAAAGGGAAAATTAAAAAGAGAAGTTCCCACAAGATGGGATCTATATATCTTCTCATGGAATCAGCGGCATCTATACCAGTAGGAGCCATTAAAACTCATACAGAGCAGTTAAGATGGATGATCTTGGGTGCCACTGTTACTACTTAAGGGAGGCAACAGAGGGGCTAAGGGCAACACCGATACCCTCACATTTATACGCCTTCTCCCCATGGTGAACACTCGCATGTTTGCTTAAGCGTGAGGAAACAGCAAACGCTTTCCCACATTCCTTACAGATGTAAGGTTTCTCTCCAGTATGCGTTCGCATGTGAATGTTAAGGGATGTGGAATACACAAACGCCTTCCCACAGATATTGCACACAAAGGGCTTTTCTCCACTGTGGATTTTCATATGTTTAGTACGGTGGGAGGCAGTGATAAAGGTTTTCCCACAATGGACACATTCAAAAGGCTTACCATGGTGAACTCGCATGTTTGCTTAAGCGTGAGGAAACAGCAAACGCTTTCCCACATTCCTTACAGATGTAAGGTTTCTCTCCAGTATGCGTTCGCATGTGAATGTTAAGGGATGTGGAATACACAAACGCCTTCCCACAGATATTGCACACAAAGGGCTTTTCTCCACTGTGGATTTTCATATGTTTAGTACGGTGGGAGGCAGTGATAAAGGTTTTCCCACAATGGACACATTCAAAAGGCTTCTCCCCCGTGTGTGTTCTCACATGGTGAATAAGGCCTGAGGTCCTAGTGAAGGCTTTCCCACACTGGTTACACTGAAAGGGCTTCTCTCCACTGTGGATGCGTACGTGGGTGGCGAGGCCCGAGTACTGAGTGAAGGCTTTCCCACAGTCCTTACATTCGTAGGGTTTGACTCCAGTGTGTGTCCTGACATGTTCATTAAGCTGAGTGGACCTGGAGAAGGCTTTGCCACACTCCTTACACACAAAGGGCTTCTCTCCACTGTGAACTCCTCGTAAGTGTTCAGTCAGGCCCGACCACCTCAGGAAGGCTTTCCCACATTCCACACATTTGTACGATTTTATTCCACTGTGAATTTTCCTGTGATCGTTAAGGTATGTGTTGTTTGTAAAGCACTTTCCACACTCTTTACACTGGAAGGGTTTTTCTCCAGTATGAACTTCCATATGTGCAGAAAGTTGAGTGAAAGTAGCAAAGCACTTCCCACACTCCTTACATTTTTGGGATTTCTCTCCGGAAGCAATTGTTACATATTGACTTAGGTGTGAGGAAAAGGCAAATGCTCTCCAGCATTCCTCACATTCACAGAGTGTTGCTTCGGTGTGGGTTTCCATGGGATTAGTAAGGCATGGAAAATACTGAAAGCCCTTTTCATATTCCTCCAATTCGCAAGGTTTTCCTCCATTGAACATTTGAAGATCCATAGCGAGGCTACACCTCCAGCCCTAGGAAAATATGAATTTTAAAAACTTTACAATCCAATCCACTTTGGGGCTCACCAACATTTTTCACAATATTAACAGGGATTGATAACACTTGTCAGCTGGGTTGTGAAGATGTTAAAGATGCGGTTAGATTGATTTAGTCCCTGGAGGTAAACAGTCATAAAGGTGACAACTAGGAAGAGCTTTATTAGGCATGTGACGAGGGTTTGGAACACAGCCCATAATGAGGCATCGACATCCAGGAAAACAAATTAGACAGCTCAGAATTTAAGGCACACTTCTGAATGATACTGATTATGGTTCGTTTGTTTGTTTGTTTTACACAAGGTCTCACTTTGTAGTTCAGCCTGGTCTTGAACTCACTATATAGCTCGGGCTGGCCTTGAACTCACAGCGATCCTCCTGCCTCAGGCTCCCGAGTGCTGGGATTACAGCTGTGCATCGTCAAGCCCAGCTACTACTGAATAGTGTTTTGTTTTGTTTCGTTTTTTTGTGGTACCAGGAATCAAACTCAGGACCTTGCACTTTCCAGGCAGGCACAGTGCCAGTGAGCCAAATCCCCGGCAGTTATGTTGTGACTTATCTTTACCTTTGGTTTCGTCTTCAAAGAATGCTGACAGCAGTCTTTAGTCAAGAGCACATTTGTTATCCATTTCATTTGGAGTAGAGACTCACAGGCTTGCTGTATAATAGCTCATATCTCCTGCAAACATTAGCAAGACCCTAAAAGGCCACTGAAAGGTTTATCTATCTGCATGGTAGATAAAATTATTTTGACAAAGGCTACTAAACTGGTGCCAATGCTGGCAGCACCAATATCCATGCCACATCCTACTGGCATGAATTAAGTACAGTAGTAACTACTATCTGAAAAAAGAACTAGAGAGGCCTGGGAGGCCACAGCTTAGTGGTAGAGCGCTTCCCCTGGGGTCCCATCAACAGGACCACAAAAAGAAAATTAACTATAGCACAATAAATAATTTGAGAGAAATTATATTTATAAAACTTTTATTAGAGTGTATTGATTGTTAAATTTCATTAGTTATTGCTGTGAATGCCTACTGTGCCCTATTTATAAATGTATCACAGATATGTATACATAGAAAAAAAACAGTACTCGCGGAGTTCTGCACTGTCAGCCGCTTGACCATCCACTGGGAACCTTAGAAAGTATCCCTGTGGAGGAGGGATGGACTACTGCATTGTCCATTTTTCCCACAGACCTTTAGATGCAGGGAAGTACCCAATGAAAGGACCATGGGAATGCCCATGACCTGTGCATATTAAGGCATGGCTTCATTAAGGAAAACATGAGCAAAGGCAGCAAAGAAATATATGTTAAGGTCCAGTACTGGTGATTGGGGTTCCCAATTGAACCTAAGGGTGCCATTAATAAAGGGAAAATGTACTTTCAAAATATGGTACTGCTGAGGATGTAGCTCAGTGGCAGAGCTCTTGACTAACAGAATGTGGTACTGTGTTGAAATAAGGGGAAACTGGCTGTAGGGGACATGGTCTGACATGCTAGGATGTGGAGAAATGCTTGAGGGGTATAAGGCTTCAGGTAGTGGGTGGTCTTCTGAGGAAGTTAAAGAGTTGAGTAACAGGTAAATACTTCTTGGAGAAAGGCTTCATTTTCAGGGCCTTTAGTAATGTATACCAGACTTCTCAAGATATGGAAGTGTAGGGATATATATTTTAGCAGAGAATAAAGAACATACCTGAGTCATGTGCTAAGCTGTGAGCTTGGGGAAAATAGCAAAACACATATAATCCCAGCAACTCAGAAAACTGGGGCAGTAGGATCACAAATTTAAAGCCAACTTGGACTAATTAGTAAGACCCCATCTCAAGAGAAAAAATTAAAAGGGCTAAGATGTAGCTCAGAGGTAGGCCTCATTCCCAGAACTACACACACAAAAAGGGTCAGGGATGCAGCTCAGTGGCACAGAGGCCCTGACTCCAAACATGAGTACCCACTCTACCTAAACACACACAAAAGAGAAGGGGCTCATGATGTAGTTCAGTAGAAAATTGTTTTCCTAATGAGTATAATGTACCAGTTTCATACCTCACACTGCAAGAAAAAAGAAAAAGTATGTTGTGTGTGCAAACTGTGCCTTCTAAGAGGCAGTCTGTGGGCACTGCAAGGGTGTATGTTTCGGTTAAAGGGCAGCAGTTGTCTTCGACAAAAGAGATCTCTAACTGTGGGTCTTCAGTCGGGATAGCATCACATCCAGCCATTAGATACTGTGCAAGATGAATCTCGTGTGGAACAGAGGACTGGTTTAACCTTTCCGAGCAGATCCCCACTAACACTGAGGTGGGTCCCCAGATTACAAATGTATGAAAATCACAGTGCAGTATTGGTAAGACGAACACTCAACCAAGCGTGCAACTAGCTGTCCATGACAGGAATTGGTTTTGGTGGAAGGTTAGGTTCCAATGGGTCTTTAACCAGATGAATACCTTCCCGGGCTGTGGAGTAATCTATGGCTTTAAATGTACCAAAAAGGGGCTGAAGGTTTAGCGCAGTGGCACCACGCCTGCCTTGCAAACACAAGGTCCTGAGTTCTACCCCAGTACCAAACAAACAAACAAAAAAGTACCAAAGAAGGATGGGTCTTCTCTGACCTCATTCCCTTCTGTAGAGTGGTTAAGATGGAAAATTTGCAGAAACAGGTTAAGGAGCCAGGCATGGTTGTACATGCTTGTAATCCTAGCACTCGGGGAAGCTGAAGCAACAGTGAGTCAAACGGACCCTGGGCAACTTAGTAGTGACTTACAAAAAGTCTGGTGATACAGCTCAGTGTGAAGCATCATTAAAAACAAAAATAAACAGTACTGGGAGAAGATAACGTATTTAGGGGTATATGTGTTGCAGTAGAAACTGAAAAGTTATTTGAGATGATTATGATTTTCAGTTTCTGGGACCTATCAAACACTGAAAGGTCTACTGAATGCCTCTTCCAAGGGCCCTATATTGTATAAAATTTGGGAAGGTGAAAAAGCACATCTGAGTTACTACAAGAAATGTGTGAATTATAAACAGCAAAGGGAGTATTCTTTTAGGGCCTGTATGTCGTGGCTATAGTTTGTGTAGGGACATTCGCAGTTTTTATTTTTCTTTTAACTCCCCCCACCCGCAGCACTGGGCATTTCACTAGGAGCCTCTCATATGCTGGGCAAACTCTACCACTGAGCTACAGTCTCACCTTGCATATGCAATTCTGATTCCTAGTTTGTGTGACCCAAGAAATCACACAGGTCTGGATTGATTTTGCTTTTTTTTTTTTAACTTGAAGAAGAAAATCCTTCGCCATTGCTCACTAGTTCATATTACATGCAAAAATGGGACAACTAGCTGTCCACAGCATCCAGTGTTAAAGATGTCCATCTGTCTCAAGTTTGGCCAAGTGTGCTGTTTCCTGCATCCTGCCCTTTATTAGGTACATCCTGACTAAGAAAAGAAAAGCAGCAACATGACAGAGCTCCATCACCTGTACGACAGTTAGTGGTGATGTCTGATAGTCCACAAACCCCCACTGTCTTTCACACAGTCAGCCCCACGAAGCTCTTTAGATACCCACTGGGTCTTGGAGAGGGGTGACCTCCTCACATACCCTGATCTGTCAAAAGACAAGAGAGGGTAGACTACATCAGAGGGCCCGGATTTGGTTCCATGATGTGTCAGGACTGCCTTGGTACCACGTCAAGCTTGTGGGGCATCCTTGATCCAAAGTTAAAGTGAATAGCTGGGTATGGAAGGTCTCAGGCTCAGCATCCGGCAAAGCATATTTCCTACACAGCCCACTAGGTGGCCTGCTAACTGTTCTTTTAATGATGTATAACAGACAGAAGGCTGAGAGGAGCAATTTCTTTCCCCTGTGATAGTGGAGACTGAACCCAGGGATTGAACCTTTGCACTGGTGTACACCTTCAACCCTTTTTTCATTTTGAGATAAGGCTGCCCTCAACTGGTAAGTTAGAGAGGCTGGCTCCTGCCTCAGCAACCCAAACTGCTAGAGTTACAGGTATACATCATCATGTCCAGCACAGAGGCAATTTTTTTTATCAGACGCCTGGGGTAAATCAGGACCATTGTGAGAGATCCACCGACTTCAGGAGGCATAAGAAAAGGTTACCAAAGCCTCTACAGTGAAGAAGCTGTATCTGAAGACACTAACAGGTGTGGCTACCCATTTTTACTGTAAGTAATATTTGTAAATTAAAGATGTGCTCCTATCAGAACCAAAGTACTAAAAGATGTTAAACTTATGTATCAGTAATAAGTATGCCAGAAAAATGCTATGGAAGAGGATGTTATCAAGATCACATCATACCTGTGGTCCTGGAGAAAAATGAATACAGTTAAGATGCTCTCTGTATAGACTGTGTGATGGAAAGTTGCTGAGGCACCCCACAGGCACCCTGGGAAAATGTAGTGTGTCCCTTCTGAGGTGGAGGCACACAGCACCTGAGAGGCTGTTGAAACAGGCACAGAAAGGAACATGTTAGCCAATATATAACAGCACAATATTTACCAGTTGTTGACTGAACAGAATCACAAACTTTCATAATACAAAATACTGGGCATGAAGGTCTTCATTGTCAGAATTACAGCTTTAAAGTTGTAGTAATCCACTAAAAGATCTATCAATTCATCAGATCTATCTAGTATTATCATATTTAACAGAGTCAACATTGGGAGGAGTGAGGATAATCACACTTTGTTACCTTTTAGAAATCCAATTTTAATCCCTGAAGGCCCTAATTTAATTTGTATTGAGCCATATTTACTATTTTAATGAGAATACATGGGATTTCCTGTGTCAAATCAATAATAAAAAACAAACTTTAAGCTGGGGATTTAGCTCAGTGGTTCTGGCGCCTGCCTCGCAAATGCAAGGACTCAAGTTAGATCCCCGGTACGAACAAAAAACAAAAACAAAAACCAAACTTTAATGTTAATTTACTATCTACTATATCAAACTATCTACATTCAATATGTAATATTTTAGGACAATGGGTTTTGTGGCGATGGGAAATTTATAGACAATTGAACATTTATAAGAGGCATATTCAGCTGGGTGTGGTGGTACACATTTATAATCCCAGCACTAGGCAGGCTGAGGCAGGAAGATCTCCAGAATTTCAAGTCCAGCCTGGAGGATTTGGTGAGTTCAAGACCGGCCTGAACTACAGAGTAAGACCATGTCTCAAAAGATAGATAAATAAATAAATAAATAAATAAATGGCATATTCAATTTCACTCATTTCATTAGTGACTGTTTTAAGACTATAGAAGACAATGTTTAAATTTAGTGAGATATCTAGGTATAATTTAAGTTGCTACAGAAGTCCATAAATTTTTGTCCAACTGGTACCTTTAGCAATTAAGGTTGCTGGGTTCTATGTCATACTGGCAAAAAAATAAAAGCCAGAGTCCTTTTAATGTTTTGTTATATAAACAGTAAATATAAATTTGGGATTTTGAAATAATTAAATTATAGGGCCAGGGATGTAGCTCAGGGGCGCTACCTGGCAAACACAAGGTCCAGAGTTTGATCGCCGGTACCCAAAAAGGAAAAAAAAATCAAATTATAAAACTTTTGTTATTTGTTTAAGCATACTGAACACTTATTACATATTTATTACTTGTATTAAAAATATTTATATTGAAATATAGACGTACATAGAGAAACTATTTTGTTAAACTTCATTTCATCCTCTGGAATATGGAAGTTTATACAACAGTAACTCATCTGTGCGCATGACCCAGCATTTCCTCAGTATATATAGTTTAGACTTCCTTTATTTTATCCCTTGGTATTGAGGCACAGGTTCCTTCCTCCTTTTCCTTTTTGTTTGACACTTTTAGACACCTGAATCTTTGGCCTGTACTACCTGTCCCTAATAAGAAAAGACGCAGGTTTGAGAGGCTGAGGCAAGAGAATCAAAGTCTGAAACCAACCTCAAGTATACAACACAACCCTATCTCAAAAAATTAAAGAGAAAGCAGTGAAGTTCAATGACAGACGTGTACAGCCTGTCCAAGGCCTTGAATTCCATACCCAGAAGCCCATCCCAGAGCCCTCCAAAGCAGGACAGAGAAGGGGTCGGGTGACTCAAGGCAACCACTCCTTGTCATGGTCCCTTGTCTTTAGGGTAGCTACTCACTACTCTATCTGTTTAAATTATCCTACTACAATCATTTTAAATGGTTTCCACGTCTAGGCAAATGTATTTTTCCTCTCTATGAATAACTGACTAATAAGCTCCTGATTATCCAGAACACTCTTCTGCTCTAGAGTTCAAGCAACCTCGGGGGCTGGGGCCCACATCCCATACAGCAGCAGTATTCTGGACGTATATTTTTGCTGCTACTTACGCTTCTGTGGACAACATCATCCAATGACTCAGAAAACGCTTCATCTGCATTTACGGCAATCACAGCTCCGACTCTAATCAAGGAAACCCTTTCACTGCAGTCACCTCAACCAGAGCAGGTCCCTGCAACCAGCTGGTCTGATCAGACATCTGTCACGCACGAGCAGCAAAGCCTCATGCAGTCATAGCTGGGGATTTTCAGAGGCGGCAGGATCTAGGGGGTGATGGGGTTTTGGGACTGAGGATGTGATGCTGGGATTAAGGGTGCTCCACGCTGGATTTAAGTGCTACGAGCCCTAAGGCAGCTTGGACGGAATGGAAGGGACAGAAAAGAGGATTGTTGCTGCGGCTTGCTGCTTTGCTGTGCACTATTTTTCCCCTGCGATGCCCCTCTGCCGTGCCACTTGCCTTGGAACCAGCCAACTATAGTCTGAAACCTCTACAAACCATGAGCTAAATAAAGCTTAATTTTGGGAGTTGGGTATCTTGTCTCAGCAATGAGAAAAGTAACTAAGACACTACCTAAACATTTTGGGGCCCTAGTACCATTAAATTAAGAGGGGATAAGAGGAGTTCATCTACTGGCAGGGTTGACAGATCCCGACTACCAAAGGGAAATTGGGGTACTACTATGTAACAGAGGCAAGGAGGACCGAGTACAGGAGCCACCCGTTACATCCCCTGTATGGCAAAGATGAGCACAAAATTACAACTGAAACAGGGCAAGACAATGAAGGACTTAGAATGAAGGAATGAGAAATGAAGCTTTGAGTCACTCAGTCAGGTAGAGAACCCAGAGCAGCTAACAGCGAGGCTGAGGTTAAAGGAATTATGAAACTGGTCACATATGAAGTGAACTTTGCATACAAACCACACCCTCAAAGTATATTAGAGAAACAAAGACTGTGGTAACAGCGCCTGTTTCTTCACTTGGAACATTAGATGCATTATACAAGTGTTTATATAAACTATTCATTCGCTTCTGTCACCTTCCCGTTTCCACTTCACATACAACTTTGGGATCAATTTAAATTCAGTCTGCAGCTAACAGGATATATT
>NW_022900949.1:5545400-5550037 GCF_012274545.1 Fukomys damarensis
CCGGGGTCCTGGGGGACGCTCACAGCTCTCCTGGGGCAGACGCACAAGCCGACGCCCTCCGCGTGCAGCCCACACTGAGCTGCCCTACACCTGGCTCAGAGCGGGCGTCACACTGACCAGAGACCCGCTGAGGCCCAGAGGAGCCCAGCAGCAGAGCGGCCCCATCATGCAGGGAGCTGCGACTCCACGTGGCTGACGCCCTCCTGCGAGCCCCGGGGTCTCCACCACTGCGCGTTCACGTCCGGGTGGTTCTGTTCCCCCCACTGTATGCAAGACCTTCCATTTGATTCTAGGTAGGAGAACGTGGCACTTGTGACACAGTTCTGCAGGTCTAAATAAGGTCTCTAATCAGTTGAGAAAGAATTATTCTGGCAGGCGTAACCTGATCAGGTCAAAGTATTTATTTTGTGGACCTGAGGATTTTACCATTGAAATACTATATAGAACGTTCTCACACAGGTCACATTCATTCTATTCCGTTATAGTTTTCCCATATATTACATCTGTAAACTTGAAATATACGTTCTTATATCAACAATCACATTATATAAAAAGCTCAAGTAGGGCCGGGGATTTAGTTCAGTGGTTCTGCCACCTGCCTCACAAGTGCAAAGTCCCAAGTGTGCCAGGGAAAAAAAAACCTCAACTGTACTATATACTATATTTATACACATCATTATCATTTCTGTGGCTTCCCTTTGTTCCTAATATTCTAAGTTTGTGCTAGTATAATTTCTTGCCCAAGACTATTACTCATAATTTATTTAAAGTAGATCTCCAGGCAAAGATTTTTAGTATTACATATATTGATAAAGCCATCCCCTTTTTTTTGAGACAAAATGTCCCTATGTCGTTCAGGCTGGTCTTAAACTTGCAACAATCCTCCAGCCCCAGCCTGCCAAGGGCTGGGATTACAGGCCTCCAACCCAACACCCCGCTCAAGCCTTTCATTTCGTCTCCCTCTGTGTTTCATTGTGTTTTGTTTGCAGTACTGGGTACTGAACCCTGGGCCTTTGTGCTGAACTATGGCCCCAGCACTTCTCTGCATGTTTAAAATTTTGTGGCAGAAACCCAAGTCACTAACTTTTCCAAACCAGGCTCAAGTTTGTAATCCTCTTGCCTCAGGCTCCCAGAGTGCTGATTACAGGTATTACCACCACACCCACTTTATTCATTTGCTGTGTGTGTGTGTGTGTGTGTGTGTGTGTGTGTGTGTGTGTGTGTGTGGCAGGGGATTGAATCCAAGGCACACTAGGCAAGCACTCTTAACACTGCGCTAGATCCCCAGGCCGGTGGAAACCTTTTCAAACAGAATCCGAGCCTCCAGGAGGTGCAGAAACTCCTGTCACTAGCTAAGGAGCCTGCCAGGTGGACAGAACTGCAGGCATCCTATAGCTCCACGGATATTCACTTTGCCAGTTGCAGGGTGAGTGGGGAGATAGTATCTTCCCCAGTTATGTGTCTCTGAAAAGCTAGATAAGAATGCAGCCCAACCAATGCCTTAATTACAGCCTAGTGAGAAACCGCACAGAGCACTTATATAAGGTGTACCTGGACTCTGCACAGATGAGAGTATGAGACAACAAGCATATGCTGTTGGGCTGGGAGTGTGGCTCAGTGGTAGAAAGTGTGCTTAACACGTACAAGACCTTGGGTTTAACCCCCAGCACTTTTCTTAGGGGAAGGGAAGGGTCTCTCTATGTAGTCCAGGCTGGCCTTCAACTTGTGGTGGATCCTCCTGCCTCAGCCTCCCAAATGCTGGGATTAAGGCTTGTGCCACCACAGCTGGCTCTCAGCACTTCTAAATAAATAAAGTAATGCATGTTGTTTTAAGCCACTAAACTTATTTTTTGTTGGTTTTTTGAGACAGGCTCTTGCTATGTAGTTTAAGATGGTCTTGATTTCACTATGTAGCCCAGGCTAGCTTTGAACTCACAGCGATCCTTCTGACTCAGTCTCCTGAGAGCTGAAATTACAGACACACTCCCACTTATCCAGCTAAACTTACTTTAATTTGTTAGGAAACAACAGATGACAAGTATATATGTTTTCTCTAGCGAGGTCTGAATCCCTGACTCGAGAAAGGTCAGGCTTTCTTCTGTGTCTGGTTTCAGTCATTCAACATTATGATAACGAAGTTCGCCTACAGCATTTTATTGACTTCAGGCTCATACCTTCTACTTCCTGCAGGGTATCCAATGGTATGAATGTACCACAATTTATTTTTTTTTCTCGGATCTACATTTGAGCCCCCCCACCCCCACTTACAGCTTTTTCATTTTTCATTTTAAAATTTTTATTAGTATACGTTTTCAGTACACACTGACTACAGGCACCATGCGGGAGTTGGTACGTGTACATAACACCCCCTAATTCTTTTTACTTCCCCTTTCACTCCCTATCTCTGGGTGTTTCGGTTTTTTTTTGTTTTGTTTTGTTTTGTTTTGGCTTTTTTTTTTTTTTTCTTAAACAGAGTCTAGCTGTGTAGCCCAAGCTAATCTTGAACTCATTATGTATCCCAGAATGGCCTTGAACTCACTATGTAGGCCAGGCTGGCCTTCAATTCCCAAGCCTCATGCCTTAGCCTCCAAAGTGCTGGGATTACAGATATACGCCTCTGTACTTGGCATCCCATAATAATGACCAAAGCCTTGGCAACCACAACAGAGATACAAAATGCAATCATTATAAGCTACCTTGAGTCCGTGCCTTCCCTGTCATCTTTTCGGAACTTCAACCTAACACTGTAATTAGTGGCTTCTATTTAAGTTGGAAATAGATTCAACTCTCCTGCTTTAAAGATTTCAGAAGGTTCCTCCGGCCTCAGAATACAATGGCGGAACAAGCCATTCCCCTGGGCCTAATCCCTCTCTCCAGCCTCCTTCTCACCACTCTCTCTCCTCTGTGCTCAGCTTCAGCCAATTCTCTTTCCACAGCTCAAGAAATACATGAGTCCTAGCTGGACTAGTTCTTGCTGGGCGTGGGGGCCCACGCCTGTAATCCAAACACAGAGGAGGTTGAGTCAGGATGATCAAGACTTCCAGTCCAGCCTGGGCTAAATAACAAGTTCAAGGCTAGCCTGAACGGCACACGGAGACACTGACTAAACAACAAAGAGATACACTTAGGTCTCAAATGCTAGGGCGTTCCACTCAGAAGTCGCCTTTAGCTGAAATGGTCTGCCCTACTCCCCTCCTTCCCACTCTAGCTCAAAAACCTGACTAATCAAATCTTGTTCTCTGGTGAAACCCTTCTCAGTATGTCCTAGTCCCTCCACCTTTCTAATGAGTGTATTCTTATTCTGCGTGTGTGGTATTAGTGATTGAGTCCATGGTTCCTGGGATAAAGGCTCTCCACAACTGAGTCACATTGCCAGCCCTTTTGGAAAATTTTACTTTGATATATAGTCTTGCCAAGTCCTCCCTTGGGAGTGCGGCTGGGTTCTTCTATGGTCTGGGAGTGGAGCCAGGTAGATAGATAAAAAGGGGCAGAGGCCAAAACTAAGGCTGGAGGGGCTCCTGCAGGATCTGAGTCCAGACATGGCGCCTGGTAGGAGGTGGGATCAGGCCCATTGGGGGGCTTCAACTGCAAGCTCAGAATGGGCTTCAATCTGCAATCCTCCTGCCTCTGCCTCTAGAGTAGCTGGTACTACAGGTGAGCACCACCACCTTCAATGTTATTACTGCATTCTTAAGGTCACATAACAAATTTTCTGGTACTTATTTGAAATCTGTCTCATGCTGCCAGGTGTGGTAAGCACACACCTGTAATCCCAGCACTCGTAGGAGGATGGACTGCTGGGAGTTCAAGGCTAGCCTGGACTACACAGCAAGACCCTGTCTCAAAACAACAAAAACCCAAAATAAAATAAAATCTGTCTTGCTAGACAGATTATAAGTCCCACGGTGGGAGTACTGTGTCTATTTGTCGTTTTGTTTTGTTTTTGCAGTGGGATTGAGCCCAGGTCTCTACACATGCTAAGGTGCTCTAACATTGAACTATACCCTCTATAACTTTTTGATAGATCATTGCTCTCTTGAGTCCCGTAGGGAGCCTTGCAGTAAGACAATGAATTTTAAGCAATGTGTGGCTGGCTGTAGAATGGCTAGAAAACAAATATTGCCCATTAAAATGTTACAGTATATCACAGCACAAATATAAGGCATACCGAAATAAATCAGAAAAAATTAAACGACTTATAATATCCATCCTTAAAGCAAAATAAATGAAAAGAATCCCCCCACCTTCGGAGGGAGGTTCTATGTAGTTTAGACCGGCACGGCCTCACTGTGCAGCCTGGGCTGACCTGGAACTCACGGTCATCATCCTGCCTCAGCTTCCCCCGAGTGCTGGGATTACAGGGGTGCGCCACGATGCACAGCTTTTACTTTGTGTTATGGGTGTGTGTGAGTGTGTATGTGGGCGCGTGTGCTACTGGAACTGAACCCAGGGCATTCGCACTAAACTACCTTTTAAATTAAAAAAAAAAAAATTTACAAAAAGGAAGCTGGGCTTGGTGATGCACATCTCTAATCACAGCTCCCTGAGAGGCTGAGGCAAGAGGATCAAAGGTTTGAGTCCAGCCTAGTTAAGTTAAAGAGACCCTGTCACAAAATTTAAAAATAAAAATAAAAGGG
>NW_022900949.1:5550332-5564834 GCF_012274545.1 Fukomys damarensis
GTGACCCTGGCGGCGGCGCTTGGAGCTCCTGGCTGGGATACTGGTTTCCTCCCTCGGGAGGGCGGCTGGGTTCCTCCACAGGCTCGGAGCGGGGTCAGGTGGACGAAAAGGGGCAGAGGCCAAAACTGAGGTTGGCGGGGCTCCTGGCGTATCGGAGTCCAGACGTGGGGACGGGGAGGAGGTGGGATCAGGCTCGTTGCGGAGTTTCGATTGCAAGGCTTGGGCAGGGGCCTCACCCATATGAAGCTCCAATTTTTTTCTATTCCTTCGTCTTCTAAGATTCCTTTCTCTCGACAAATAAGCAATTCATCGGAGGAATGAATGGCATTGTCGCCCCAAAAATGAACACTCTGGGCCACCGGACGGTGTTAGAATCACTATTTTGTTGGTTACAGCCATTCTAGATGGCTCCAGCACCTTCTTCCTGCCTCTGCCTATCCTAGCAGGTAACGAGCCAACAGAAAGGATCTGAGAGGAGCTGGGGGGTTCTAACAAGTGCTTTTGTCAGCCGCTGAAATAACTTGATAGGACTTAAGATTCTCCTGCGTATTAGCAAACCTCTTTTATCTTTCCTGTCGACTCTCTCCAGCCCCCAGTTCTGCTGGGTGCCCTGAGCACCTAAGCAGAGGTACATGAGCTCAAAGCTTGATCCCACCCACCCAGGTCACAGAGATACTCAGTACCTCCATGACCACTGACAATTTTTCAGCGCTACCAAGACTGAGCCTAAATCTGGAGGTTCCTCTGACACGTTAGGCAAACACAGTTTATCAGCCTGTGTGCCAAGGAGTGTGTGTTATCAGTGTATTTTTACCGTGTAGCAAGCAACCCAAAAACCTAGTTGCTGAAAATAGCGATTATCATCAAAAGCCTTCTGCGGATGAAATTGGTATGGCTCAGTTCTGTTGATTTCTGTTGGTCAAAGTGAGTCTTAAGACCAGCTCACGCAAAACAGGAAACAAGGACTCCCATCAGTTTGGGAATAACTTCACAGAAATTGGGGCTGTTAGCAATCCATTACAAGATGTGCTGGGGCTTTGTCAAGGGGCCTGATCTTGATTCCACCCAATCTACTTAGTGGCTCCTGTGAGCCTGCACTCCACTTGGGTGGAAATAGTATTATTGAAGATTTAAATTCAAAAAATAAATGAAAAGTTTTAGGATACCAAGTAACAATAAATTTTAAGCATCAAAATTAAAATCATTTCAATGAAAAATAAAACCAATACGAGAGAAGCACAAGATAAACATGACATCAGAGGTACCCAATCTACTTAGTGGCTCCTGTGAGCCTGCACTCCACTTGGGTGGAAATAGTATTATTGAAGATTTAAATTCAAAAAATAAATGAAAAGTTTTAGGATACCAAGTAACAATAAATTTTAAGCATCAAAATTAAAATCATTTCAATGAAAAATAAAACCAATACGAGAGAAGCACAAGATAAACATGACATCAGAGGTACATCCAAATTTATTACTAATATCATTACACATTATAGACTAAATGACAAGGTAAGAGAAAAAGACTGTTAGAAGTTTTCAAGTATTCAGATTTTTTTTCATTTCCTGCTCGAGTATATATAAAAATACACATCTGGGTTTAGGGGTGTAGCACAGTGATAAAGAGCACATGTTTAGCATGAGCAAGCCCTAGGTTTGATCCCCAGCAACAAAAACCAAAAAAAAAAAAAGAAAGCAAAACCAAGCAAATATGACCAGATAAATATCTAACATAATTAAAGGAAGAGAAAGCATATTAGAAATTTTTTTTTTTTCCCCAGGACTGGGGATTCAACTGAGGGCCTTGTGCATGATAGGTAGGCAAATGCTCTACCAGCAGAAGATTAGACTTTTCAGGGCAAACTACAAACCTGGCTAAAACACAACTCAGTGGTACAGCACTTGGCAACTAAAAGCATCTGGTTCAATCCCTAGTATGGCCAAAAAGGGAGGGAAGATCACAAATCTGAATACTGCTGAGACTAACACAAGAAAAAGAATGCACAAAGTAATCATTCCAGAATGCAAAAGATGCCCAAGGTAAATTATACAATCAAGAAATGTTAAAAATATATAAATTTTGCTCCAGATGTGAAAATAAAAACATACCTAGAAAAATAATCAAAATGCTTTATGATGCTGCAAGCCATAATTGTTCTACAACCATAAAAGAAATTGAGAAAATTGCTTGATATTATAGAAAAAGGATACCTATGGCAGTAAACAATTACTCTAAATCCAGATAATTTAACCTGTTATGAAATTAGGCAAAGCAGGACTACACCCCACTGCAGTATATATTGGCAAAGATTACATACATCTGAATACCAGAATGGCTATTTTTAAAAATGTTTTCATGGTGCTGGGGATTGAACTCACGGCCTTGCACATATGCAGTCTACCTGAGATACATCCTTGATGCATTTTTTTCTACTCTATCTTTTTAAAATTTTTTCGTGGTACTGGAGCTTGAACCTAGGATCTCATGCATGCTTAGGCAAGTGTGCTACCAATGAACTACACCTTTAGTCCCTATTTTTTTCTTATGTAAGAAAAGTTACATGCCAATGCTACTCAAATATACCTACAAAAGTCTTTTATAACATACTAGTAAACATAATAAATTTAAATATTAAAGATGGTCTGACCTCGGTGTGGTGGTACATGCCGGTAATCCCAGCAGTCTAGGAAGCTGAGGATCACAAAAAAAGGGAAGAGAAAGGAACCGTGTTTTCGGTCTCCATCATGTGAAGACATACTAAGGAGGCAGGCAGTTGCATGGCAGGAAAACAGTCCTCACCAGAGCTCATCTATGCTGGTGCTTCTGATATTAGACATCTAATCTCCAGAAATGAGAGAAAATGAATTTCTGTGTATTTCAAATTTTTGTATTAATTCAAAATAAAATGTTAAGCCATTTGGTCTGTGGGATTGTATTATGGCAGCCTAAGCAATGCTTGATAGATTTTTGGTCTTGAGAAGTGGTGGTGTGGTAAAAAGTCCTAAAAATGTGAGCAGATCTGAGTAATAGGCAAAGGCTGGAAATGCTTTTAACTGCACTCTGGAAATCAGGATATTAAGTGGTATACAGGTGATTGGTCATTTGAGAATGAGGAACACAGTACAACAGGGTGAGTTAGCACAACCCATAATCCCAGCTCAACAAGGCAATTTAGTGATAGTCTGGTTTTAGACTAAAAATAAAAGGGTGGGAATGTAGCTAGCTCAGTGTGAAGACAATGGGTTCAATCCAGAGTACCACAAAACGTTAAAAAAAAAAAAAAAAAAAAAAAAAAGACTAGTGATGTAGCGCAGTGGTAGAGCACTTACTTAGAATGGGTTCAATCTCTAGAATCAAAATAAAGGGGTGGATGAGGGGGAGCGAGGGCGGGAAGGAAGGCAGGAGCAGAGAAATACATTCTCTAAAGTGAAAACCTGCCAGAATGCAGCTATATTCGTGTGACAGGTAGAACCGAGGAGCTATATAACTGAAAATTTATCTGAGGTTTGTAGTTAAAGTGTTAAAGGAGCAGCTTGGCTCTACTTGAACACATGTAGTAAAATGTGAAAGCCAGAGACCTGAATCTAACAAAGAACTATTAAACCAAAAGGAAATCAGAATTTGGACATTTGGAACAATCACACTATTTATATTGCAAAAAAGTAAGGCCAGACTGAAAAGGATACTAAGAGGGGCTGAAAAGCCATTTGATAAAGATCAAGGATGGGATGCAGGGTTAGGATATCAACAATCTCAAAAGAGGAGGAATTGGGGCCATGCCTGCCTCGCAAGCGCAAGGTTCAGAGTTCAATCCCTGGTACCCCAAAAAATAAAAAAAGAGGAACAGACTAAATTATACTAGCACAAGAATTGCCATTTAGATCTAAACTAGACCTACAGGGCAAAACAAGGTGGACTTCTTAGATGTTATAAGGAAACAGGGATAATCAGCTGTAAATGTAGATTAGTCGTTAAGAACAGACAGGGACCATTTCCTTCTTGGCACATTCAGCATGATCAATGGGATCAAGACACACCTGGAGGAGTGCCTTTCAACAGTCCACCTGATCCTGTACCAATGGGGCTTTTGGAAAATTTTCACATGAACAGCCAGCCACACTGGCAGCCACTAACCAACGAAGGGCGGGGCCAAATCTGTTCAGTAATGTCACGCAGGCAGGTAAAGCCTGTGGCCTACAAGTTGCTTGTGTTATTTTAACATTATCATAAAAAACCTCTTAAATGAAATTTTGTTAAATATGTACATTGACTGTATTATATACTTAGATGTGCCGCAATCAGTGAGGCCAAGCAAGCCAAAGGCTGGACGCCCATGTGTAACATTTGTTAATGCTGTCTTCACTAGGGGTCCAAGCACCAGTTGAGGTCGACCAGCAATAGTGACCTCACCTATGACCCCCAAAAGTGCTCAGACTCAACTATGTATGAACCAGTCAAGGGGGTCAGTGATGTAGGTCAGTAGTAGAGTGCTTGCCCAGAATGCATGAGGCCCCAGGGTTCAGCCCCAGCACTACCAAAAAAAAAAAAAAAAAAAAAGTTCCAGAGGAAACTTATGTCAGGTGGCACCTATGCCAGTGAGAGCCATTACAACTCACACCAAGCAGTTAAGACGGATGATCTTTGGTGTCACTGTCATTATTTAGGGGTGGATACAGACGGACTAAATAGCAACACCGATACCCTCACATTTATACGCCTTCTCCCCATGGTGAACACTTGCATGTTTGCTTAAGCGTGAGGAAACAGCAAATGCTTTCCCACATTCCTTACAGATGTAAGGTTTCTCTCCAGTATGCGTTCGCATGTGAATGTTAAGGGATGTGGAATACACAAACGCCTTCCCACAGATATTGCACACAAAGGGCTTTTCTCCACTGTGGATTTTCATATGTTTAGTACGGTGGGAGGCAGTGATAAAGGTTTTCCCACAATGGACACATTCAAAAGGCTTCTCCCCCGTGTGTGTTCTCACATGGTGAATAAGGCCTGAGGTCCTAGTGAAGGCTTTCCCACACTGGTTACACTGAAAGGGCTTCTCTCCACTGTGGATGCGTACGTGGGTGGCGAGGCCCGAGTACTGAGTGAAGGCTTTCCCACAGTCCTTACATTCGTAGGGTTTGACTCCAGTGTGTGTCCTGACATGTTCATTAAGCTGAGTGGACCTGGAGAAGGCTTTGCCACACTCCTTACACACAAAGGGCTTCTCTCCACTGTGAACTCCTCGTAAGTGTTCAGTCAGGCCCGACCACCTCAGGAAGGCTTTCCCACATTCCACACATTTGTACGATTTTATTCCACTGTGAATTTTCCTGTGATCGTTAAGGTATGTGTTGTTTGTAAAGCACTTTCCACACTCTTTACACTGGAAGGGTTTTTCTCCAGTATGAACTTCCATATGTGCAGAAAGTTGAGTGAAAGTAGCAAAGCACTTCCCACACTCCTTACATTTTTGGGATTTCTCTCCGGAAGCAATTGTTACATATTGACTTAGGTGTGAGGAAAAGGCAAATGCTCTCCAGCATTCCTCACATTCACAGAGTGTTGCTTCGGTGTGGGTTTCCATGGGATTAGTAAGGCATGGAAAATACTGAAAGCCCTTTTCATATTCCTCCAATTTGTAGGGGTTTTCTCCATTGAACATTTGAAGATCCATAGCGAGGCTACAGTTCCAGTCCTAGAAAAAATGAATTTTAAAAATATTATGAACCAATCCGTTCTGGGGCTCACCAACATTTTTCATAACACCTATGTTGTGGAGTACTTAAAATTAAGGGTGACAGGCTATGCTCCCAAAGGTTAGCTTATAAAGGCGACAACTAAGAAGAGCCCCATTAGGCATATGAGGAAGCTTTGGAATACAGTCTATAACTAGACACTGTACTTTGCCATCCATACCCACAAAAACAGGTCAGGTCAGGCATCTCAGAATTCAATGTAAGCTGCTAAAAGATGTTGGTTACCTCTTGGTCTATTCCTCATAGATTATCCTGTAAAGAATGTAGACAGCAACAGTCAACTACATATCAATTATCTATTTCATTTGGACTAGAGAATCACAGGCTTGTTTTATAATAGACCATGTTTCCTGTATCCATTAAGTAGTGTTTTATTTTTTTAAGCAGGATTCTAACAGGGCAATGAAAGGTGCCGGCTGGCAGTCATGTGATGCTGGTAAACCGGGGCCAATAATGCCAGCACCTTTGATCATGGCTTATCCTATTAACATAAGACTAAATACAGTGTTCAGTTTCACTTGCAACAATTTGTATTACCCATAGTTAACTAGGCTCTGACAAATGAAGTAGAGAAGCCTGCGGGTATAGTTCAATGGTAAATCACTTGCTTAGCATGCACGACGACTTGAGTTCCATCCCTAGCACAGAAAAAAATAAATGGTTTCTATAGGGCAAATAGGACAATATGTCATTTTGAGAAAGACCACATTTACATAAAAATATTACATATACACATGTAAATACTGAATAGTTTCTCGGGTGTAAGAAACTGAAAGTGTAAATAAGGATCTAAGGGAATAACAAATAATGTGAAATAGGAAGAGAAGGTCCAAAGGGGAAGGGGAAATGGGAAGGGCTGGGAAAAGGAAAGAAGGGAAAGGAATAAATATGAGAAAAGGGAAAAAATGGAGGTCTGGGGATTTAGCTCAGTGGTTCCACTACCTGCCTCACAAGTGTGAGGTCCTGAGTTTGAGCTCCGGTACCCACCCCCCCCAAAAGGAAGGAAGCCAAGTTTCTGTAAATACGAAGGGTGGAGGGGTTGAAAGAAGGGCAGGGGAATGGGGAAAAAACATGAACCAAGATAGATTATGCAAAGGTACAAATTTCCAATGCTGAGTGTCATCATACTGTACCCCTAAAATGTACCAATGATATTAATTTTTAAATGATAATAAAAGAAAATAGAATACATAGGGTTCTGTACTATCTGCAATTTCAGCTATCCACTGGCCATCATGGAAAGTATCCCGGTGGGAAAGGGGACCGCTGTATTTCCATTTTGCCCAGAAACTTTCAGATGGAAGCAGGTACCTAGCGAAAGAACCTCGTGAATGTTTAATGTGATCACTGCACAGAGAGGAATATGGTTTCATTCAGGAAAACACGGCTTAAGTCAGCAAAGAAAACTCTGTAAAGACTAGTGCTATTGATGTGGGGTCCCAACTAAACGGAGCAGTTAATAAAAGGAAAATGTCCTTTTACAATGTGATACTGTGTGGAACCAAGAGCAAACAGGCATTCCGGTGGTCATGGTGTGACATGCAAGGGAGCGGGGTTAAGCTGGAGGACACACAGAACAAGGCTTTGATCAGTGGGTGGTCTTCTCAGGGAGTTAAGAGTGGGGGAAAGCATTAATTTTCATTATCTTTAGTAACATCTACCATATTGACACATATCAGATGGGGGTCATGTACCTTAGCAGAGAGTAAAGAATATACCTGGGTCATGGGCTAAGCAGACTGTGACCTGAGGGAAAAAAACACATCATGTAATCCTAGCTACTCAGCAGACTGAGGCTGTAGGATCACAAGCTTGAGGCTATGCTAGCAAATTAGCAAAGCCTATCTCTGAGAAAGGAACATAGGATACAGGCTCAGTGACAAGAGCATCCCAATAAAACACACACGAGTTGGGCAAGGTGGTGCACATCTCTAATCCCAACACTTGAAAGGCTGAGGCAGGAGGATCACTTCAAGTTTGAGGCCAGCCTGGGCTACATAGTGAGTTCAAGGCCAGGCTGAACTGCAGAGCGAGACCCACCTCAAACATACACACACACACACACACACACACACACAGAAAAGGGGGGATAAGGAGGTAGCTCAGTGGCAAAGCACTTTCCTAGCTGAGTGTGAGGGCCCTAGGTTCAATCCCCAATATTACAAAAGAGAAAAACAATTACATGTACAGTCTGTACATTCAGGGAAGCTGTCCATGGCATGATGGACTTGTTAGGGAACAGGTTTCAGTGAACAGGTATAGCTGTTATCATCAATAGAAACCTCATTTCAGGGCTGGGGACTTAGCTCAGTGGTTCCGCCATTTGTCTGGCAAGCACAAAGTCCCAAGTGCAATTCCCAGTACCAAAAAAAAAGAAAGAAAAAAGAAACCTCATTTCTAACTATAAGGTCCTCAGATGGCACAGCCTCATATCCAGTCATAAGATTTTAAGAGAGGCTGACCTCATGTGAGATGTGGGACTCAGGTACCGATGCGAGAAGACATCCACTCATGCTGATATGAGTATCCAGAGTACAAATGAATACAAATATGCAGTACCGTGTTAGCATGACCAACACTCAACAGAGTAGTGTGCAGCTGTGTATCAGAGAAAATTTTGTATTTAGTGGAAGATCAGGTTCGAATAAGTCTCATGTCAAATGAATGCCTGCCTATCTTGTGGGATAATGTATACTTAACAAGTGCCAAAGTAGGATGTACCCACTCTAGCTGTCAGCCCTTATGTGAAGTGGGGAAGATGGAAAATTTATAGAACCAGGTTAAGGAGTCACATGGGATGGTACACATCTGGAAACCCAGCACTCTGGGAAGCAGAAAGACTGCATGGTCTAGAGCAGTCTGGGGAACTTAGCAACTTAGTGAAATCCTGCCTTAAAAAAGAATAAAAGGGCTAAGAATATAGCCAAGTGTGAAGGCCCAGTACCACAAAACCAAAATAAAAAGTTTAAAGATTGGGACAGGATGCAGTATTTGGGACTTATTTGTTGGAGTGGAATTTGGAAACCTGAGAAGATGATTATAACTTGTGAAACAGTTACCTGGGATCTATCAGAGACATGAAAGTTCTCATAACTGTCTCCTCCAAGGGCCCTAGTTTGTTTTCTCAAAAGTAAAACAGCATGCTGTAATTCTGAAGGGAATGAAGGGTGTTCCTTTAAAGTCCTGTAAGTGGCTATAGTTTGTGTAGAGACATTCGCAGGTTTTTATTTTTCTCTTAACTCTCCCCACCCCCAGCACTGGGCATTTCACTAGGAGCCTCTCATATGCTGGGCAAACTCTACCACTGAGCTACAGTCTCACCTTGCATATGCAATTCTGATTCCTAGTTTGTGTGACCCAAGAAATCACACAGGTCTGGATTGATTTTGCTTTTTTTTTTTTAACCTGAAGAAGAAAATCCTTCGCCATTGCTCACTAGTTCATATTACATGCAAAAATGGGACAACTAGCTGTCCACAGCATCCAGTGTTAAAGATGTCCATCTGTCTCAAGTTTGGCCAAGTGTGCTGTTTCCTGCATCCTGCCCTTTATTAGGTACATCCTGACTAAGAAAAGAAAAGCAGCAACATGACAGAGCTCCATCACCTGTACGACGGTTAGTGGTGATGTCTGATAGTCCACAAACCCCCACTGTCTTTCACACAGTCAGCCCCAAGAAGCTCTTTAGATACCCAACTGGGTCTGGGAGAGGGGTGACCTCCTCACATACCCTGATCTGTCAAAAGACAAGAGAAGGTAGACTACATCAGAGGGCCCGGATTTGGTTCCATGATGTGTTAGGACTGCCTTGGTACCATGTCAAGCTTGTGGGGCATCCTTGATCCAAAATGCGTAGCCGGGTATAGACAATGTAGTGGACTGACTAATGGTCAACTTGTAACGCCCAGCTGAACTGAATCAGTGTGGTCTGGGTGTGGAGGATCCACCTGAAGATTGTCACCAATAGCCATAAAAAGAGAACTGAGATCTTCTGATCTTAGCCTGTTGATTTTCTAGGAGAAGCTCGCTGCGGATGGTTTTCCTAACACGAACCAGGCTGTTCTTATCAGAGGAGGAGCTCAGGACCTCGCTGTCGCTGGGAATGGCTGCTGCTTTCATCAGGGGAGCTCTGACCTTCACTGTGAGCGTCACTTCCCGGCTCCAATGTGGGTCCCTCAGCTTGGTGGCAGAGATCCTTCATCTCATGAGAATAAATTTTCTGGCTTTTGCCACTGGCCTCTGGGCCTTCCAAATGCAGATCCTCAATACGGACAAGCATGAGACATTGCCATGGGCTCTGGACCACTGGCTGGACTCGAGGAGGACAATGCCTTGGACTCTTAAGCTGTTAGCTGGACTTGTATGGGAAAATGCTGGGATCTAGGGCCTGTTAAATGTTTTGGGCTTCCGGTGTGTGGCTAATCTCTTGCATGTGACTGGGTAATTGCCATAAAATAACCTTATGTGTCCTGTATTTAATGTACTCCTTTGCCCAATTCTCCTGACTAGAGCAGAAGGACTCAGGCTCAGCATCTGGCAAAGCACGTTTCCTGCACAGCCCTCCTAAGTGGCCTGCCAACTGTTTTGTTAATGATGTATGGCAAAAGGCTCAAATTGAAAAACAATTTCATTTTTTTTTCTTTTTTCTTTTGTGCGAGAGAGAGAGAGAGAGAGAGAGAGAGAGTAGGGGATTGAATCTTTGCACTGAGCTACATCCCCAACTTCTTAAAATTTTTAACTTTGAGATAAGTTCTTAATATATAGCTACGCTGCATAGGCTGGGCTTTTGATCCTCCTAGCTCAGCCTCCTCGAGGGCTGGGCTTACATGGGTGCACCACCACACCTGACAGAAAGGGGGCAATTTCTTCCACCAGAGTTTGGGACAAACGGAAGGTCAAAGTGAGGGGTCAAAATGAGGTGGTGCCGCCACCTGCCTCACAGGCACAAGGACTGAAGTTCCATCCCCAACCCCCGTACAAAAAAAAAAAGAGGGGTACAAAGACTCCAGCGCTTGCTAAAATATTGTCAAAGCTCTGTACTGATGGTGGGTCTGAAGACTCTAATGGGGGTGGCTGTTGATTTTAACAAGTAAAATTTGTCAATGAAAGATAACACTCACACCAGAACCAAAGGACTAAAAGATGGTCGACTTATCTGTTAATAATAAAAGTGTGTCAAATGAGAACCATGGAGGATATTGTCAAGGTCAGGCCATACCTGTAGTTCTGGGCAAAGCTGAATAGACTGTGTGATGGAAAGTTGCTGAGGCACCCCACAGGCACCCTGGGAAAATGTAGTGTGTCCCTTCTGAGGTGGAGGCACACAGCAGCTGAGAGGCTGTTGAAACAGGCACAGAAAGGAACACGTTAGCCAATATATAACAGCACAATATTTACCAGTTGTTGACTGAACAGAATCACAAATTTTCATAATACTAAATATTGGGCATGGGGGCCTTCATTGTCAGAGCTACAGCTTAAATGTTGTAGTAATCCACTAGAAGACTCTGTCAGACTCATCTGATTGCTCAATCTATCAAATCTATCTGCCTACATAATTTTTAGATTTAACAGCAGGCAACAATGGAAAAAGGGGTAAGGATAATCACCCTTTGTTACCTTTGAGAAATTCAGTTTTAATCCCTGAAGGTCCTATTCTCATCTGCATTAAGCCTTATTTACATTTTAATGAGAGACCATGTTGTTCCATGTATCAATTACAAATACCAAAAATTTAATGTAATTTAATGCTAATTTACCATTTACTGTATCACAACATCTACATTCAGTAAGGAGTATTTTCAGGCTATGGATATAATGACAATGAGAAGGTTATATATCTATACATTAAATATGGGGCATATTTAATTTCACCCATTTTATTAGTCACTATTTTTTTGGTTTCAGGGGTTTTTTGTTTTGTTTTTTTGAGGCATGGTTTCCCTCTGTGGTTCAGGCTGGCTTCGAACTTGAGACAATCCACCTGCCTCAGCCTCCTGAATGCTGGGATTATGGACGTGCACCCCCACACCCGCCTCTATTATTACTGTTTTAAAACTATAGAAGGCATGTTTAAATTTGGTGAGATATCTAAGTATAACTGTAACTCAAGTTCCATAAATTTTTCTTAATTTCTCTTTTAAATAATATTAAAATTGTTAGATCCTATACTATACAGGCAAAAAAAAAAAAAAAAAAAACTAGTGCCCTTTAATGTTTTATGTAAAAAAAACCTGTATAAATTTTGGATTTTGAATTAGATCCAAGACTTTAATGTTTTATGTAACAAAAACCTGTATAAATTTTGGATTTTGAATTAGATCCAAGTACAAAATTTGGTTTTGACTTTTCAGTTGTTTACACATACAAAATTCATCACATATTTACTTAATACTATTTATATTAAAATATAGAGATTATACGTATGACTTGTGACTTTAGTAGTGCTGTGGTGGCTGCCTGAATAGATTCAAAATGTTCACCTTTCATGGTCATTTTGACTTTGGGGAAGAGCCAGAAGTTGCACGGTGCCAGATCTGGTGAGGAAGGTGGCTGAGAACGCACCGTCATGTTTTTACGAGCCTGCCTTTCCAGTAGATGGCACTCAGCAGCAGCATTAACTGTATTATTCATCGCATCTTGTAAAGACACTCAAAAAAGACTTCCAGGGCTGCTTCAGAAAGTGGCAATGGTGGGATGAGTGTGTTCAAAGCAAGAGGGAGAATCCTGAGGGGGATTCATGGCCATGCACACATCCTGAACGCAGCACATCATCTATGTAATCACACTGTACTGCTTTAAGTCAGTGCCTTACGTTTGATCTAGGAGCTGATTTTAAATTGTAAATTAGTACCGTACCTATTAGTACCACTACGTTTGCGTGACATGGCATTTCCTCTGCACATTGTAAAGTTCCTTTGCTTTATCCTTTGGATTCACAGCTACTGAAAGTGGCAGTCTCTCTCTTCCTTTCCACTTTTGTCTCCCTTTTGCTTCAGGCTTTTAAGTACTGAGCCACAGGCATTTAGTTTCTATCCTTGGCTGATAAGAAGAGAGAAGCCTCCTATTACTAGGGAGATTTTCAAGCCAGTTTAACTACAAAAATTGAAGGAAAAAAAGGGGGGAACAGGTAAGGCGATGGTGGGTGTGGCTCAGTAACAGTAACAGAACGTTGCTCGGAATGCATGAGACATTTCATCCCTAACACCATGCAATTAAAAAAAAAAAGGAATAGAGAAAAGACAAGGTGATCGACAGGTGCCTCATGGCCACCTCTCCCTGGGGTCCACTGACTTCAAGATAGGCATTCACTCCCTTCACTCCCTTTTTGAATTCTGTCATGAAGAGTTCTTTAAAAACGCCTTCCATCTTTACACACGAAAATTTTGTCTGTGTCTGAATGTTGAACTAACAAGGTCCTGGAGGTCCTGAGCAACCTCTCTCCAGAGTCCAAAGCAACCTCAGGGGCCTGGGGCCCACATCCCAGAGAGCAGCAGTATTCTGGAGGTATATTTTTGCTGCTTCTGTGGACAATGCCATCCAACGACTCAGAAAACACTTCATCTGAATTTATGGCAATCACAACTTTGACTCTAAATCAAGAAGTCCTCCCACTGTAGTCACCTCGATCAGAGCAGGTCCCTGCAGCCAGCTCATCTGATCCGACACTGGCCACGCACTCATCAAAATGAAAGACGGAAAACCTTACTGAAAATTCAGTTACCTGCCAATGGGGACATGATCCTCTGAAAGAATGGGGTCTGTCTCAGAAAAAGATTGCTATGAATCAGAGAGCTCTGCAGTACTATCTCCCTACAACCAAAACATACAGATCCAGGAACCCATGAGCTAATGCAGAATTGGATCTAGAGACAATATTTTTGTTTCTGAGCTCAGCAACTAAGAGCACACTGCAGGTTTGGAGATCTCAGCCCCTAATGGGGAGAGGTTACAATGAAGTTCCCAATACACGGGAAAGCAGGAAAGCTACCTGGACATTTCGGAAATTAAGCGGGGAAGGGGACAGTTAATCTGCCGGCCGGGAGGACACAACTACCTAAGGGAAACTGGAGTACTACTACATAATGAAAGCAAGGAGGACAAGCGTAGGGGCCACCTGTTACGCCTAGGCTGTTCGGTAAAGATTAATGGAAAATTACAACTGAGAAAGGGCAGGACAATGAACAAAGGAACGGGACATGAAGATCTGAGTCACTCAGCTAAGTCAGAGAACCACAGCAGCTAAGGGTGCGGCTGAGGGAAAGAGAAATATGGAGTTACTCACTGACAGAGAAAACCTTTCATATAAAGCACGCCTACAAAGTCTATTATGGAAGAAAGAATTGGGGTAGTTTTGTGTGTTTTTTACTGTATTATAGGCATTTGTTTTTCAGACAAGTGTTTATTCACATAAACTAACCATCAGCTTCTGTTTTCTTCCCGTTTCTATTTTCTTTTCAGACTCTCCCTATTCGGGCTGGCCTTGAACTATGTAGGGTAGCTCAGGCTGACCTCAAACTCACAGCAATTTTCCTGCCTTGGCCTCCTGAGTGCTGGGATTACAGGCGCGTGTCACCACTCCTAGCCCATTTCTATTTTCTAAACCAGGGATCAATTTAAATTCAGTCTGCAGCTAACAGGATATTCACTGGGAATGTGATTACAGTGAACTAAACATGGATACGGTCTGGGACGGGGTAAGGTCCTCCTCTTCACTAAGGGTGAGAACTGCTCTCCTCGAATC
>NW_022900949.1:5566025-5570077 GCF_012274545.1 Fukomys damarensis
TTTTTTTTTTTTTCATAGGCACTTGCTATGTAGTTCAGGCTGGGCTTGAGCTTCTGGCGATCCTCCTGCCTCAGCCTCCCAAGTGTTGGGATTACAGGTGGGCACCACCATGCCTGGCTAGTTATTTATTTTTAAATTTTCTTTTCTCTTTTTTTGTAACACTGAGAATTTTACACTGAAGTAGAGAAATTTCATACCAAACAGGTCACATTTCCAGTCTGTTATCTTGTACTTGGTCTTATATATCTACACAACCTGAAATACTTAGATGTTATAAATTCAGCGATCATTGTATGTTGTAAGGAACTCAAGTATACAATATTATGGACTAGTACAATACATTAAATATGTGCCATTTCTGTTACTTTCTCTTTATTACTAATATTCAAGTTATAATATCTTGTTCAAAAGTAAAACTAGTAATTTATTTAAAGGAGGTCTTCAGGTCCTCAAGCAAAGACTCTTAGTAGTATTACATCATCTGATAATTCCTTTTTTTTTTTTTGATTATACTAGAAATTGAAACCAGGGTCTTCACACTGAGCTTCCTTAATGCTTTCTTGTATTTTTCATTCCGAAACAGGGTTCTGCTAAGTCACTAAATTGCTCATACTGGGCTTAACGTGGTCACCCTCCTTCCTCAGCTTCCCAAAGCGCTGGGATTTCAGGCGTGCACCATCATGCCTAGCTTTTATTTCTTGTGGGTGGAGATGGGACCTAGGGCCTTGTGCACACTAGGCAAGCACTGAGTGCTGAGTTAGGCACCCGGGTTGATGGAAATCTCTTATAGAGGCCTCCATAAGGTGCAGATACTCCTTTTGTGGGCTTCATCAATCAGCCATGTGGGTGGAACTGCAGCTACCTCCTAGGGGCTGTGGCAGGCACCTAGCTGCACAAACAAGTTCTACAGCTGTATGGAAATGTATTTTGCCAAGTACAAGATTAAGTGGAGAGATAGTATCTTCCCTAGGTAAGCGCCTTGGAACAGCCACGTAAGCATGCAGCGCCACCAATGCCTTGACTGTTCCTTGCTGAGAAACTGAGAAGACCATCTACTTAAGGTGTTTCTGGACTTTCTTACTGAAAAAAAGTAGGGAATAAAAAGTATATGCTGTGCGCTGGGAGTGTAGCTCTATGATAGAAAGTGTGCTTAACGTACAAGAGGTCCTGGATTCAATCCCCAGGAAAATAAAAGCGGGGGGGGGATGTATTGTTTTAAGCCTCTAAATTTATTATAACTTTTAGGAAACAACAGATTAACAATTTTCCTCTTAAAAAAAGAGAGAAAAAGAGACCAGCCATTGTGGTACACACCTATAATCCCAGTACTTGGGAGGCTGAGGCAGGAGGATCGCCAGAAGTTCAAAACCAGCGTCAACTACGTAGTGAGTTCAAGGCCAGCCCAAATTACAGACTATGACCCTGTCTCCAAAACACACACACACACACACACACACACACACACACACACACACACCAAACCACAACCACATTCTAAGGAGGTCTAAATTCCTCCCTTGCGAAGAACCGGCATTCCTCTTCATCTGGCTTGATTCACTCAACGATATGTTAATGAAATTACTTCTGATTTATTCCTTAATTTATACAGTGTTGGCGAACCTATTGAGAGACAAGTGCCCAAAGTGCAACCCCAAACCCACTTCTTTATTGCAAACTGCCAACAGCGCACTTAAACCTGAATACTGAAGTTTTAGTTTAGAAAAAAAAACAATTCGTACATGAACACCTTTTTTATCTGAAAAGAAAAACAATACATGTGCCATAGGTTCACCACCACTGCCGTGGAGTATTCCAATTTACCCACTTTTCTTGGATCTGCCTTTGGGTTTTTTTTTTAACTCACGCTCCCCCGCCCCACGATCTTGCAATGCACTCCAGGACTGGACTCACTACATAGCCCCAGTGGGGCCTGTAATCCCCATGGCTCAGCCTCTCCACTGCTGGGATCACAGGTGTGTACTATTACACCTGGCATCCCATAACAGTGACCACAGTCTAGGTAACCACAATTGTGCCATAAAGTTTAACCATTAAGCCAGGCGTGGTAGCACACATCTGTCATCGCAGCACACTGGGAGGCTGAAGCAGGAAGATGGCAAGTTTCAGCCTAACTTGGGCAATGTAGCAACTCAGTGAGAGAACTTGTGTCCAAAAAACTTTTTTTTAAAAAACTGGACAGGGCATGTAGCTCAGTGCGAAGGCTCAGAGTTCAATCCCAGTACCAGACAAAAGAAAACACAAACCAGAAAAACCACTTAACCATTATAAGCTTATACCTTGACGCCGTGACTTCCTTCTCACTCTGGAAATGAATTCAATTTAAAACGGAAATACATCCAAATCAGTCCCCTACCTAGCACAGTTCAGGAGGTTATTTTGGCCTCAGACTATAACGCAGAAGTTGTCATCATCTATGCTAACCCTCTCCAGTCCACCTCCCCTCACTCTCTCCTTGCTGGGTTGCTCTGCTTCTGCCAATCCCCTTCCCACAGTTCAAGAAACACCCAAAGTCTTCGCTGGGGCAGGATGGTGCAAGCATATAATCCAAGAATTCAGGAGTCTGAGCCAGGAGGATCACTGGTTTAATGGCAGCCTAGGCTACAAAGTGAGTTGCAGGTCAGCCTGGATATACATCAAGAGTCTTTCTCAATAAACAGAAGCAACAAAAACAAAAGAAATACACTTAGGTCTCAAATGCTCTAGGGTTTGCTCGGAAGTCACCTTAAACTGAAATGCTCTCTTCTACTTGACACCCCCTCACCCTAGCTAACAGACCTAAGTTGTATGCTTTGTTCTTAGTTTTAACCTTTCACTGTATGTCCTAGTCCCTCTTGGAATTCCATGCTTTCGCGTGTGTGTGCGTGCGTGTGCGTATGTGTGTGTTATGAGAGACTGCAAGGCTTTGGGCATGTTGGGCATGCACTGTACTAGTGAGCTACATGTCAGCCCTTTTCAAACTTTCATTTTGAACAAGATCTCAGTGAATTGTCCAGGTTGGTCTCCAACTTTTGATCCTCCTGCCTCAGACTCCCTAGTGCAGTAGTGAGGACTTAAAGGTATGTGCCACCACCC
Source organism: Fukomys damarensis (assembly GCF_012274545.1). Classification (NCBI taxonomy): domain Eukaryota; kingdom Metazoa; phylum Chordata; class Mammalia; order Rodentia; family Bathyergidae; genus Fukomys; species Fukomys damarensis. The sequence goes on from NW_022900949.1 coordinate 5,569,119, forward strand.
TCAGCTTCATTAATGTGCTCTTCAATCCATACAAACTTGCCAGTATTCATTTAAAATCTTACCAGACAGGTTGTAAGTCCCACGGTAGGAGTGTTATGCCTATTTCTTATTCTATTTTGTATCTGCAGATGGACTGGACCCAGCCCAACTCTGTCTATGTGAATGATCACTGCTCCTGTGACCTTGGCTGAGAGCCCAGCAGTGACGCACTGGATTTAAGAAATTCAGGTACTGGTAGATTATCAGAAAATAAAATATCCCCTACAAATATGTCACAGGTTGCAGAACACAAACACTAGGCATGCAGAAGTGGAATTACAAAGTAAAAATGGATTAACACTCATAAAATATCTGCCCAAGTACAACATACACCAAAACACTCTTTCTGAAAATATACTCGAGTACCATTACTCACCATGGATATGGACAAAACAGTCATTTTCTTTTCAAAATAACTGCCTTGCGGTTAAAACTAAAATCTGTTCTTTTTTTTTTCTCCTGAAGAATTTCCGCACAAGTTTTGTTTGGGTTTGTTTTTTGTTTTCTTTGCCTTGTTTGAGTCAGAGTCTCACTATGCAGCCCAGGCTGGCCTCGAACTCTCAAGAGATCCTCCGGCTTCAGTCTGCTGAGTGCTGGGATCACAGAGGTGTGCCACCATGCCCAGCCCTAAACAAGTTTTTTAAAATGTTGATTCAGAAACTGACATATAGGTATAAGACTCGAGGAAAGAAAAATACTTAATGTACAGTAACATTAAACATACATTTCCCCTCTGACCTAGAACACACATCATGAAAATCTTCCTCAGAGAGTGCACCTCCACAACTGCAAAAAAGCACTATGGAAGTTTATTCACCGCGCATTTCTCACAGATGAGCAAAAAACTGGGGAATGAATGCTGAGGACAAGATATTCCTCCTGCTAAAGTCTTAACTTTCAAGTTTCTTTTTTTTTTTTTT